>NC_142584.1:47545916-47848946 GCF_965207765.1 Zootoca vivipara
GGTCTGGGCCAAAGAGACTATAAGTCTTCACAGATTTTAGCATCCAGTGCTTGGCTTTAGCAGACAAATAACCTATGTTTTACCATATTCATCCACTGAGTTCACTTGAGTTGCCTTGTAAGTCCTATTTTGTAGTCTCAGGTCCTTGAATACTGCAATTTGCTCAATTCACAAATGGTAAACATTATTATTCTCACCAGCTGAACTTGAATTACTATTTTTCATAAAATGGAAAAAATAATCTGTCCAGTAATAAGCCAATGCTTCTGAAAAGTCTGCTTAATCTTAAAGTAGATAATCTTGATCAGTGCCTTTACATGAGGAGAGGGAGACAGACAACAGAAAGCACTAATTTCGCATTTCTCCACCAAGTACAAATAATTCTATAGGGCCAGAGGAATGTGAGTTGAACAAAACTTGAGATTGCTGGCTATTTTGTTATTCTGAGGTGGGGCAGAGGAGTGGATGCAACACAGAGAAGAAACTCAAGGCAGGTAGGGAAAGGACAGCTTTGTTTGCTCTTCTTAGCATCTAGGGTTGGTCACAATTAGCTGTTACATGACTTTCTGGCAAATAGAAGGCTCTTACTGGAAAATAAATTCTTCCAGTGTTAAACAAAATAAGCAGGGGGGGGGGGAGAGGAGGCATTAAATGGAAACAGTGGGACAAAGAAGCAAGGCCTGGTTTTCAGAATGAAATGTAAGAAATGCTTCTCAAGAAGAAATGACTTCAAATGATGTGGACCTATGTGAACACTCTGGATCAACTGGTTAGTAAACATTTTTGCACTTTTCTTATTTATTGTACCCATATATTGCTGTGCTAATATAAGCAGAGCATATTGGGGTGGATTATTTTGGAGTTTCAATGTACAATTAATTACTGAATTTATGGGAAAATGTTAATTGCACTGTAGCTGCTGCTGTAGGACTTCTGATATTATTGATTGTTCGGCATAAGCAAATATTCTGGTTGAAGATGGTGCAACACTTGTTATGCCATAGTGGGGGGGAAATCACTATTTAATTTGCTTTTGGGAGGGCTGGCACATTGTTAAATATGAGCTTTTATTTGGCTTTTCCATTGTAAATATTTTGAAGTGACATCTACAGCAGACCAAGCCTCTGAATAAGAATTTATGAATGCAAACATTGTTGTCCTAAAGGATGGTCACATCCCTTATTCATAGCAAACATTCCTTGTTTTAGAGCACAACAGCTCCGCTTTAAGCATATCCCAGCTCTATGGGTGTGTGTGTGTGTGTGTTTGTGTGTTTTAAAGAATGGGTCTGGCAAATTTTACAATTAAAGCAAGTGTACTCAATTACAGAAGTTGACTTTTCATTGTTTTTGTTTCAGGGTCCATATAAGAGGTTATAACTATCCGTTTGCAACATCTACAGCTTCATAGTCATCTGCTGGTGCCACCAAAACTAGCAGTGCTGCAACTTAAATACATACTGGACAATAAACTGCATGCTTCAAACAAGATCTCTTCATCCAATTGGAACCATGGATAATTTCATAATAGTAGTTGATGAAAAATGCTCTGTTTGTTAGTTCAACTAACCCTTTTGTGGGTGATCAGAATAAAATCTTTATTGGCACAGGTCAGTAATTATGACCAGGCTTTTTATTTCATGAGTCAAAATAGCCATTGCTGAAAAGTTACTGACTATGAGTGTGAGTAGTATGGAAAAACAAACAAACCAAGATTGGAAACTTGCTAGCTTGTCTTACTGGGTGGAGCAACATAATGATTCAGCAAAAAGCTCTTTAGCTGAAAGCAGATGTTGGATTTATTTTTCAGAATATCTGATGTTAGGAACTAAACTTGGGTGAGGTAGAGGTGAAAACTTAGAGTTTGCAGCAGCCAGAAGCAATGCTGCAAATGTACAGTGCATAAGATCTGCATGATGGAGGAAACATGAAATGGCACAGGTTTTATTTAATGGATCTTTTAGGCTACTGGAAATAAGCCACATTGAATACAGTAGGGCTTCTGAGCAAATATGCATAGGTTCAGGCTGCTGATGAAAGCGAAGAGTGTCTCTCAGATGAAGAAAACACTGAAATTTCAAAATACTTCTACAGCCAACTTGCTTTGACTTTAATGAAGAGAGCAGGTGGATTTAAACTAATTCTTCCCCAAGATACAGCTGATGTCAGATAACTGTTCTGACCTGTTGCACAGGGTTTTTTTATGAACTGGCCTATTCTAATGAACATTTTGAAGAAAACAATTACCACACAGATGAAATTAGCAACTTTTCATCATTTCCTGAAGGAGAAAAGGTAGACTGCTTGGAATCTTGAAATCTAATTCATCACTTGTGTTACACAAGCATTACTGATGCTGTCAAAAATTTGGAAAGAAGACCACGATCTTGAAGAAAAATGCCAACAGAATTCAGTTGCAATATAAATCAAGCATTAAATTAACTTAAACTTCCTTGCCTATATTTTAACCCTGAATGCAGGTTAGATGCCTGACTGATGAATAAGACATTGTGACATAAGCTTTCTTCAGTAAACTCACCTGTAACTTCAGTGCTAGAGGTTGGCTATTCAAGGTATACATATCTGTTCCTTAACTTTTTTTAAAGAAGACCACCCCAGTGAACTGGTGAAAGCATCTGGAGACAAAGGTCCCCCCTCCCCAATAACTAAACCAGCTTTTCACGGTAAAGCCGCCACAGCAGGTAGACCGTAGTAAGAGTGCTATTGGCTGCATTTGAAATTCTTCAGTCAAAGATAAAAAATGAACTAGGAAATGAAAAGGCAATTTTTTCTTTGTTCCAGTCTATAAATGAGTTGATGGTTTTTATTTGAAGGACATTGTAAATAGGAAATTATACACTATTTGAGTTTGTATTTTAATAAAAAATAGTCTTGGTTTTTTATGTTATATATAAACATTGTAAGCAAAGAGTTAATCTATTAAAAAAGCAATGTACCAAAAGCCACATATTAAAAAGTATAATATGGAAAGCTTCATATCTACCTACAGTATATAAGTTTTGAAGGTTCTATTTAGTTCAATATTGCTAAGTTCATCAGAGCCACAGGCTTGTGATTAACTGTAATTTAAGAATGAAAGGATTCCATTAATATATTTAGATAGTGGAATTGTCACAATTGTCAGTTTACCTTCATTCAGGTACATAGAAAGACAGTGCAAGAAGTAGTTTTATGCTTGTGTTCAACTTCGCATTGTGTATTCAGATGAAATTTCTATCCAACCCAACTCCTAAAACACCTAGACACTTCTGTGGCCATGGCTTTGACAGTATTTTTTAATCTTGTTTTGCTTTGTTTCTTGACTAGTAATTGTTTCGACTGGTAAACTTCCATCTCTAAAATGCCACTGCACACTGGAGCTGAATCCCCTTAATGTAACAAAATGTATGCACCTTTGGAGGAGTATTTAGTTTCACTTCTGATTTTGCTACTATTTAGTTTGGCTCAGTACCCTCCTGTAGAACAATATGAATGTAGCCAGACAAAGATGGTCATGGAAACATAGGAAGCCTGGTTTGCTAAACAAAAAACCTTTTTGTCTATGGGGACATCAGTATCCTAGATACAAAATCTTAGATACGGTGTTTGTGTTTAACCCCTTTTAGGTCCTGTACAATAGCCACTCCGATGTGATTTGAAAGTAGCTGGTTAACCTCCAAGAAAGTTGTATGGTTTAATAAAGGTTATACACTATAACTGGAGTATGTCTCACAAGTTCAGTTCAGACTAGAAAGTGAGTCAGTACAGTGGTACGTCAGTTTAAGTACTCAATTGGTTCTGGGGTGCCATTCGCTCCCCTAAAAGTACTTAAACCAAGCGCCGATAGAGTGCTTCTGCGCATGCGTGAACCGCGCAGATCGTTTCTGCGCATGTGCATGCTGCGGAACCCAGAAGTTAACACTTCCGGGACCGCGGAGTACTTAGACTGAAAGTACTCAAACCGGAGTGTTCTCAATCCGAAGTATGACTACTGTATATTGTGTGTGAATATGCACCACCAAGTATATTTAAGCAACCAGTTGAAGTGCAGGGAAGCTTTCTCTAGGTAGAACTAAGGAAACTTACTTTAAAGTATTGCTCAGTTGAGAAGGGAAACTCAGGTGTGCACTGCTCCTTGAGGAAAAGCTAAGTGCAGCAGGAGCAAATTAAAGGCTATGCTGAAGTAATGTGTTAAGAGCTATCAGAGTAAGAAAGCTAATAGAATTGTTGCATCTAACAACACAATAACAAACTCTTCTCTCAATATTACCTTTCTAGACAGTTTTCTTTTTGTGGGTGAGAAAGGGGGGATTCTGAGTGTGAACAGTACGGGGAGGGGTATTGAAGGGTGACATCACTTTAACTGCAACATCTCATGATGGCATGCATGTGTGCAGTTATAGAAATTGCAAGTTTTCTAATTTCACCTCAGACCATGCTCTTCAAAGGACAGGTGTTCACAGTTAGCTGTAATAATAATTATTATTTATACCCCGCCCATCTGGCCGGGTTCCCCCAGCCACTCTGGGCGGCTTCCAACAAAACACTAAAATACAGAAATCCATCAGACATTAAAAGCTTCCCTAAACAGGGCTGCCTTAAGATGCCCTCTAAAGGTCTGGTAATTGTTATTCTCTTTGACCTCTGGTGGGAGGGCATTCCACAGGGTGGGTGCCACTACCGAGAAGGCCCTCTGCCTGGTTCCCTGTAACTTGGCCTCAGTGTCCGGACAGAACGATGGGGGTGGAGACGCTCCTTCAGGTATACTTGATTGAGGCCATTTAGGGCTTTAAAGGTCAGCACCAACACTCTGAATTGTGCTCGGAAACGTACTGGGAGCCAATGTAGGTCTTTCAGGACCGGTGTTATTTGGTCTCGGCGGCTGCTCCCAGTCACCAGTCTAGCTGCCGCATTCTTGATTAGTTGTAGTTTCCGGGTCACCTTCAAAGGTAGCCCCACGTAGAGCGCATTACGGTAGTCCAAGCGGGAGATAACTAGAGCATGCACCACTCTGGCGAGACAGTCCACGGGCAGGTAGGGTCTCAGCCTGCGTACCAGATGGAGCTGATAAACAGCTGCCCTGGACACAGAGTTGACCTGCGCCTCCTTGGACAGCTGTGAGTCCAGAATGACTCCCAGGCTGCGCACCTGGTCCTTCAGGGGCACAGTTACCCCATTCAGGACCAGAGTCCTCTGTACCTGCCCGCCTCCTGTCCCCCACAAACAGTACTTCTGTCTTGTCAGGATTCAATCTCAATCTGTTAGCCGCCAACCAGCCTCCAACCGCCTCCAGGCACTCAGGACCTTCACCGCCTTCACTGGTTCTGATGTGAAAGAGAGGTAGAGCTGGGTATCATCCGCCACTGTAAGCCAGTGATGTGCATACCACTGAGAACCTTAATTTGGACATAAATATTGTGCTACCTGCTACTTTGGTGATTACTTAGTAGGCTTCCCTTTGTTTTTCACATTGGTAGCACAGTAATGGGAAAGGCAGTGGCAATGCTCTTGGGCAAGGAGCAGTTGGAACACTAGTTCTTATGTTGCAATATTGTTGAAAGTCTGAAACTTGGGGGTGGGGGACAACTTTCTGGAAAAGGCAAAACCTTTAAATGAAGGCTTCTATGTACTAAACCACTACCAGACTCTGATGCTTAAAAGATCTAACGTATGGTGTTTTCTACCATATTTAACTTATTAAATGTCTGTGTCTGCAGTATACATATACTGCTAATTCCATAGTATTCAAGGCCAGGCCCAGTGAGTGGTAATGATGAATTTAGGTCACTCCTTCTGTATATTTTCATTTCAGTAGAGGTTTTTTTCTTTCCTTTCAGTAACCTTAATTATAGTACAGTCAAGAGGTTGCCTCCTTAATTTCAAAATAGAAACCCAGTGGGCCAATTGCTAAGTTTTGGTCAGCATTATACTATTAATTTAAACTTGTAATTGAAAACTGGAAGATTGTCACCTGAACTAAATAAAGCTTTTTTCTTTTTTTCTTTGATACCACTGGGCTTGTGCCTCTGCAGTTTTTCCTCACTGACTGAAGATGGCAAACTACTGTATATATTAAATGCCAATGTGCCTGGAGCTAGTGGTCTATAGTCTCTAACTGCATAATGTCAAGCCAAGCATGGGTTATTGCAGAACAGTGAGTCGTACAAGTGACACTGACTCTTGTCCTATACCCTCTACTATCCACAGGAGTTCTGCTAACTGATTTCAAGAAGCATAGAAATATTACTTCAAAGCTTTTACTGTGGAGTAAATGCTTTTCTCCTAATGTTAGTACATATAGATGCTTTTGTTCAGAATAGCTTTTGCCTTAATTATTATTTTTGGTTTCAGATTAGCGCAGAGTTCAAGTTTTGTCTTACGTATAATCAACACATTTAAGGTAATTTCATTAATAAAACAATTTTGAAATGTTTTCATACACTTAAGTAGATTTTTTGTTTTTAATGCAGTTTGTCAAGTCTTGAGTTACTTTAGTTGTGTTAATTTCTGAACAACAGAAAGCACATTCTCAAAAAACAAATGTCATACCTGTGTAACTGTATTGGTGATGGTTCCTCCAGCAGATTCTGTCAAACTTAATTCTGAAGAGCGGAGTTAAACCCGGAAGATTAAAATTGTAAATTGAAACCATCTTATTTCTGAGGGAAGACTTCTATCAGTACTGCTAATAACACCTAGGCATCCCATATCCCTTGTATTACACCTGACCCCTAATGCTAAGGCCTATGAACTGGCTGCCTATTTTAAAATGCACACCAGCTATATTTGTTATGCATCCTGAAGCAAGTAGTTTTTTAAAAAACACTCCCGTGCCAGTTGTACAGCCTAAAGCAGGCATGGCCAAACTTTGCCCTACAGCTGCTTTGGGACTACAACTCCCATCATCCCTCGCTAACAGGACCAGTGGTCAGGGATGATGGGAATTGTAGTCCCCAAACACCTGGAGGGCCAAGTTTGGCCATGCCTGGTCTAAAGCAATCATTAGTAGAAATATTAGGTGATGCCCATTTGTGCCCATCTGCTAGTAGAATGGACTTCCACTCATACAGTTGGATTTTCCATGCTTCTCCGCCTCCTTGCAGCCCCATGCATGGCTACCAAATCTGCTTTAGAGAGTTCAGAGCCCCCTGGAGCAGATACAGTTGTGTGTGTGGGGGGGGTGAGGAAATTGAATCTCACAACTTTAGATATTGCTCCTCGTTTTCCATTTCAAAACTTCCCGTGTTCCTGCCAACTTTCTGATTAATAGTGATTTTAGGTGTGCAAAATGCAAATGTGTAGAAGAGTGGAGAGGGCAAATGATAGAAAACTTGAAAACTTCCAATCTCTTCTCAGACTAAAGTTTTGTAGGTGGTAGTCTTGAAAGCCATCAAACAATTGCCCCAAATCTTCTGACCTAGATTATAAGAATATTTACTTTCTGCAGAGGTGAAAGGAATTCTAGTGTGTCATTAGTCTTACCTTAATTGTTGCACAATCCAAACATTACTGAAGGGAATAGAATATATTAAAAGCTGGTTCCAAAGATCTCCACAAACAGTCAGGAGATCTTTCCACCCACACATGGCTATTAATGATTTTTCTACTGGGTTGCAGCTCCCCAAAGAATTATTAGCACAGTGGATCATCTCCTGAATATAGAAAAGTTTCTCAGAAGCTGTGAGGAGGAGCCCATGACATGCTTATGATTAAAGAAGCTATAAGTTTAATGAATGAATAGAATAGAAAAACAGCCAACACTGAAGATGTTGGGGATGGGGTAGTTAACTATGGTTTACATTAAGACAACTTAAAATGGATTTTAGTAATTTTTAAGTTGTGAATTTACTGGTAAAATGTGTTCTGCTAGAGTACTACCTGAATAAAAGAGAAGGTTATAGTTGCACATTTTAAAATTAACATGCTGAATTCCAGACTATCTAGGAAATACTGAACTAAAAAGTCTTTTAAGAAGCTCTTCCCTCATGTAACCTTTGTGGCTGCATACTAAAATGAGGAATTATTGGAGATTAAAATCAAACTGGTTCGTGTCCTTAACTTTGAAACTTTGAAAATTGCCACTGAATCCACCTGTGTAGTTGTAGTTTGAAAATCTATTTCTGAGTGGTTTACAATCTTCATATATTACTCAAGATCTGTAATGGAAGTTGGGAGAACAAATTTCCAGCTGTGAGAAAAAACCTTACCAGCAATTTCCAGTCAGTTGTATTTTTCTGGATGGTCCTTTTCTGCACTTGTCCTGATCATGTCCTTGCCTGGTTATGCAGACTAATGGGAGTTTCTTTGACAACTGCTTCTCAGCCTATGAAGCAAGATGCTATGGTGTGCTAATGGTGGGTCACCAAAGCAAGCGGTTATGTTTTGCTGATACTGAAGCTCTATAGCAACAGGACACAACATTGCGTTCAAAAGTGGGAAAATTCTCTTCCCCAGGAAAGCAGCTAGCATGGGGATGACCGGTTCTCCAAACCCAGGGAGAAAATAATAGCCAAAGGGAGTAGAGGCCTCCCATTCAGTCCCAATAAGGAATGGGGGAGAGAAAATGTAGAGGTTACTGACTGCTAAAATGTAATTCAGGAATAGCTTGAAAGAAGTCTCTAGGTGGAACACAAATCCACCTCATTCCAAATAGAAAAGGGCTCACCAAAAAACTTTCAAGGCCTATTTGTGTGCTACTGGATATTTGTCCAGGGATGGATATATTAACTACCCTCATTTTTATATATACAGTATATGTTTCAAATGAATGTGAGATAAAGTCCTTCCCGAAACCTTTGTTTTTCAGTGACAGAGTTTGCTGTGCCTAGACCCTGTGTGAGACGTCTCTGCCCCCAACCGCCCAACTTCCTCTTGCTTTCTAGAGGAATTTTTCTATGATTTACTACTGCTGATTGGTCTCATAATTCACCCTGCTTTTGCAGTACCACCCCATCCCTTTCTCTGGAAAAGGAAAGGTGTTGTCAGTGTTTTGTGTTTGAGTCCCATCATTCTCTGGCATGCCAGCAGTACAAACAGTGGTTATGAAGGGAGCTTGCGAATGAAGGGCAACAGTGTATATAGCTTATTTTTATAAAATGATTACTGCCTCAATGTCAATGGAGATAGAAATAGAGATGGAGGAGAATTTGGTTTTAAATGGATTTATGCGTGGAAATTATTTGTTCCAACCTAATTGAGCTTAGCCTGTATCAGATAGTCTCAGGTATTGAACGCCTGCCTATGTCTGAGCCACTTATCCATTAACAGTTATTTTTAAAGCCTAATTATACGCAGAATTATACACACAAAAACATATATTATACTTGCAATGCACACATGACCTATGTGGTACCATATTTCTGCAGCATAATTTTATTTATTAACACATGTATTATACAGCTATATGCATTGTTGTATGTATGGGTGTTGGTTGCTTTAGGAAACCTTGAGCATGTATGTGTATAATAATGCGTATAATATATGAGAATTGTTCATATTTTAGTGGAACTGATAAAAAAGTAACTCATTTATCATCAAGCATAAGCTTAGCATCAATGTTTTCATAAAATTCCTTCCCTAGTCTGATATTAGTTTGTCTACTCTTGATGGCTTCCTTCATATATTTGGATTGGGTAGATTTCTTATGGAAACTGTACAGGGCATTTAAATAGATGTAAACAATTTGGATTTAGAATAAATGTGATTCAGCCAACATTACTGGGTTTATACGCAGAATTAAGTTTCATAACATCCCAACTTGAACAGCTGCAGTCAAACAAAACTTTGTATCATTTAACAGTATTGCAACTTAATTGTAAGGACTATTAAGCCGAACGTAATGCTGCTAAATGTTCATCAGCAGTCTAGTCTGCAACTGCCATTCTGTGCTGGTAATCCCAGTAGTGTTTCTTAAAATTTGAGAAACCACAAAGTTACATTAGATGGGAAATCACTATTAAATAAAACTCTTAAATGGGTTGCTTGTGGCCAGACTAATTTTTTTTTACAGTATTTAAAACGTTTGTCGAGTACTTTGATGCGACATACCTTCCCTTTCATTCAGAAAAGATATCTCTCTGACTCAGCTCATTGGCAAGGACCAGACTGTACATTCCTTCTGAAAGAATGGATGCTGCTGGAAATTGCTGGATAAATGTGTATATGAATGGTAGAAAAGCAAAAGCATTGTTCACTTTTGTTTTGCTGCAGGCACATACCAGGTTTGATTTTACAGTAATCTGTACTGGTTATGTTTTATTGTAGATGTTGGGTGTTTAAGCAAGTCTCTCAATCCTGGTTGCAGGTAGCAACCATCCTTTGAGTCACTTTCTTAGGCCCACATTTTGGATTATTTGTAGTGGTGCACAGCAAAATCTATATATCCACGGTTTCAAGCACAGATCAAACAATTATCCCAAGTGACAATGTTTTTCTTATGTAGAGAGCAAGTACTTGTAAGTTTCCAGCTTTTGTACCCACTTCCCTGTGAGTAAGCCCTATTGAACTCAGTGGGACTTGCTTTTGAGTTGACATGCATAGGATTACATCATAAACCATGTAACTGCTGCTCTTAATTCTACAGTCTATTCCCTTGCACATTCATGAATCAGGGCTGCAAGCTTCATTCAGTGGATAGACAGCAACTTGAATCAGTTGGACTTGAGTTAAGAATATGCTAGTTATTTCAAGGGCCGCTTTTTGTTACTGTAGAGTATGAGAGAAGGTCACAGAAGTGGCCTTTCTAACAAACCAGTTTCCAGTATCCTAAAAATGCAAATCTATTTAAATATAATTGGCTAAAAGAAAAGTGGTTAATGAGCTAAAACTTAATTGTAAGCAGCCCTAGCATGAATGTATCAAGAAATATCATACTTCACTAATGGTGGTTGGATTACGAATAGCGATGATGCGTTGCTAAGACTGGTGGCCAATAGTAGCATTGCCTTAAGGAAAATGTGAATTATTGCATGCCTTGGTGTACATGTAGGACTCTTTTTACATGGGGCAAGGCTGCTATCAAACAAATTCAAAAAACGGATTTAAGTCTGTAATTTTGAATTGAGTAGCATTTTCCTTCGAAGGCCATAATGTTTGTTTGAAGCTTCCAAATATCAAAGTGTTCTGTTTGCTTTCCAGGTTTTTGAGCATGAAGAACAGAACAGATGAAGCAGAGCAGAATGGAGCAGGATCTATCACTCCCCAAATCCTAGGAATTTTAGTTCATAAACACACTTGCCAGTGGTTGTGGGCAACCATCTACTTGATGTAAAGAACTTAATTTCAGTATAAACTGGCTCTGGGCAGCGCCGTTGATGCTGCAGCTTTGAGTTGTAGCAGCTATAATTGTGAATATTACTGAGATAGTGAAACATGGTGTCCAGTTTTCTATTGCATTTTTTCAAGTGGAAAAGTTTAACTGAATGGTTGACACACAAGTGATGGAAAGAATTGTGCATATGCCAATTTTTGTAACCTTTTTACTTTGAACTACACCGCTTATGAGATCTCATTGTTTTGGAAGAATGGCATGAACAAGTCTTCAGGAACAGTTGTGGTAAATTGTAAATGCTCACAATTGTGCACTCTTTCTGGGTATTCCTCCCTGGTTTTGAAAGCTGTACACTTAAAACATTCTTAAAATTGCTGGTGTCTTGAGTGACATAAGCCAGCTGACAATGGTAGTAACCAAAGATTCCAGTTTTTAAGCATATGAAAGACTCTGCCTGCTTACCTGTGCTAGAAGTAACAGCATCTAAAGTGAAGACTTAAGAGAAACTTAGCGACTACTAGATTATCTTTAGGACTCTGCATTAACTCTATAATGTTCTTGGTATAAAAGGAGAAACAGCATATTTGTCACAAATTTAGTTAACATCTTACAACTGAAACTTGTATGTAAGTTGTTTAGATAAATGTAATCACTGTAAACATCTATATGAACGAATTTTGTTTTTATTTTGGAAACGGGAGCTTTTTTGTTTACAAGTTCATTAAAAAACTAAACTGTTTCTGTAAGGAAATGAGGTTTTTTTTAAATTTGCCTTGATAATTTGCAATCTAAATTAGACACCACCCTATTTTAAAATGGGCAACTACAAGGCCATTTGTTAAAGCAAAAGTCCTATTTCTTAATCATTTTAGATCTAGTGTTGTAACTCTTCCTCACTTTTGTTTTTCAATAAATTTTGTATTTTTTTTCTTGATGGGGAGGGGCGCTCTTGCATTTTTATAATCTGTTGCATCGATACCCAGCCCACTGTAACAAGAGACTGGATAAAAATAAAGGCATCTTTTCAGACCCATCACAGCAGCTCACAAGCCTTGCCGTTGTCTTGCATTGGCTGGACTAATTTGCAAAAGTAGCTTTGAAGATTTAAAATGGAAGTGCGTGGAGGATTTTAAAAGGAGGAATTTTCTTTTCAAGTTCTTGTGAAGTGGATATGACCAGATTTACTCTTGTTCTCAGGCAGCATCTCGGTGTGCAGTGTTCACATGGGTTACTGCCTTAGGCTATCCTCACTCTAATCCAGCTAAAAGATACTCTTACTGCTGGTGATTCGTCTAACAGTGTAACTTATTCCTTTATAGCATGTCAGAATAAATTTTAAAAGTTGTCTGAAAATTCTGCAAGATGCCTATTGTGTACATGGTTTTTATGACTTTTGGGCTCTTACGTCTTTGGGTTGCAGTGCATATTATGCAGGACACTGAAGCTCTTGAACAGTCGTTTTTCCACAAATTGAATTTTCAGGTATTTTATGATCATGTGAACAAGAACATTTTCAAGATGCATAGTCTACTTTAAGAACAATTTGTGGAATGTTATGTACAGGTATGTTACATGCAGGTTAGCTCAGATAAGTGTGTTGGGCATTTTATCTTTGCTTTAAAAAAATGCTGACCGAACAAAAGCTCCTTAATTGCTCAAGAATTGGGAAATGATTGAAATGGGTTATACTGCAGAGACCATGGGTAATGTATGGTACGTCTAGCTGTTGTGATGCATTTTTCAGTCTCTCTAGGGAAAGATAGGTAGAATAGCAGGTAAAAGTTCAACTTGAAGCCAGTTGACTTGTTTAGCTGCAGCCATCACCTGATTGAAGAAATCTTAGTCTGTTTGCATAACTTCCACTGAATAAATTGGAACAAATTTGTATATAAGTAGCATAAACATCATCATTTTTTAAGTTTACATTCAGCCTTCAATCTGAAGATTTGCAAAGGGGTGCATAGCAATATATTAAAATTCACAATCCAGTACAAGAACCATAGAACAGACATGAAAACAAAATATCAAGAAATAGAAATTCTGACAATCAAGCAGTAATCCAAATCCACAAGTCAGGGCAAATAAATGTCTTAAAGGTAAAGGGACCCCTGACCATTAATGCCTAAAATAGGGGACAGTGCCATATCTCTGGTGAGGCAGTTCACAACTGGAGTGCCACAACAGAGAAGACCCTGCAGGGCCTCTCCTGCAGATCCTTCCTGCCATCCTGTACTTTAATAGTACTTGTGCCCTAAACCAAAGTCGGCACCTTAAATTGGGCTGGTAGCAAGCAGGCAGACCATGCTGATCTTTAAGGAAAAACTGCTACAGAATCCTGTTTCGCTGCAGTTTCTGGACTATTTTCAAGGGCAGCACCACACAGAGAACACCATAGTAGTGTGTTTGAGAGGATGCATGTAGTACAGTGATGGCGAACCTATGACACGTGTGTCAGCACTGACACGCATAGCCATTTTTGGTGACATGCGGCCCTCCCCTTTTTCCTTTTTTTAAAGGGGAAACAATTATACATTTTTGTTATTTAAAGTATAAATATCGTGAAATTATGGGTTTTTTCTTGAAGTGACACACCACCCGAGTTATGCTCGGTGTTTTTGGCGAATTTTGACACACCAAGCTCAAAAGGTTGCCCATCACTGATGTAGTACTTACTGTAGCTAAAAAGAACTGTAGCTAGACATAGGTGTTCCTTGACAGTCATGCCACCTGGGCCTCAAGGTAACACTGACCCCAAGACCCATCTCTAAGCAAGGATTGCAACTCCATCCAGAACAAGCAATCTTCCTCACTTCCCAAACAGTCTTGCCAGGGTCTAGCTTCAGTTTATTGGCCTTCATTCAGCACCTGAATCAGCCTCTTCTGATTCAGATGAAGTGGAGAGAAAAGGTGGTGTGTCATTGGCATGCTAATGCCATTTTACTTCCAAATTTCCAGATAACAGCTTCCAAGAGATAGTAAGGAGGATGGGGACAGACTTGTGCCCTGTCAGATTCCACAGCATAACTGCCAGGGGACAGAACAAGTCTCCCAGTGCTGCTACTCTAATATTATTTCTGCAGTTAAGAGCTTATTCAGGAGCATACTATGGTTAATGGTATCAAAGGCCATGGAGAAAAAGGGAACCAGCAGGAATGCTCCTTTTCTGATAAAGGTCATGTGAGATGACCAAGGCCATTTCAGAGCTGAAATAATTTCTCAAACCAGACTGAAATGGGTCAGAAGCTGGCCAGTCACCACCCTCTCAGTCACTTGCCCCGAAAAGACATTTGTGGCTAAATTATAATAATAATAATTTATTTGTATCCCAGCCGAGGCCAGGCTCAGAGTGGCTAACATCATAAAAACAACACAGTAAGCATAAAAAACACATCAATTAATTAAAATACATATTAAAAATGTTTTATTTGATAATAAAAATTTTATTTGCAGTTATCCAATGCCTCCAGCTCCAAGGAGGGTCTCTTGAGAAGAAGCCTCACCACTGAGTATGGCCTTCCTAAGTGAAGCATTAACAGCTTCCTGGACTCCACTCAATAAGGCCCTCCCAGCTAGCTTTTATTTGCTATGGTGGACAAGGGTAGAAGAGGTGGTAGGCTTGGACACCTATCAGCACCTTGCCCTCGGGCCACAACAACTGAAACTGACCCTAAAATCCCGGCGAGCCTCTGCCAGACTAGCTTTCTACCAGAGCAGTCCTTTTTCAAAAGGAGCAACTTTTTAAAAAGATGCCTCTTCTAAAACTATTCTTGTTCAAACAGGCACCTCTCGTAATCATAATCTTTGTGTCAAAAGGATGAATGCATCTTTTAAGATGGCACCTATTGTCAACACTGAGAGAAAAAGTTTACATAAAATGGCCAATTGTGGGCATCGTTTAGGTCAGTTGGCTAAATGTTGCAACCCTGCTATGAACCAAGAATTCTGAACAATGAAGTGTGCAGATAAAACTGTTCACTAAGCTAATGCTGGTGCCTTAATTGCTATCTGTAATAAAGGCCAAGAAGTGGGGAATGTTGAATTAAACTTTAAAAATCTAGGCTATGAATTTTTAACTGGTTGTGTTGCCACATTTGTTACAGGAATCCACTGGCAATGAGAAATTATTTAGCAGCATGGCAGGTCTTTTCAAGCTTCCCCTCCATTTACTTATTTATTTTTAACAAACATATGCAACAAACATATAAAGGTCTTTTCAAGCTACCTTTTAACACAGATAGAGCAGCAAGGCTAGAGGTTCCCCAAGCACTTGCCTTACAATAAAATATTAAAAGTATGCCAGAAGCTGCTCTTGATACGTACTAAGAAAATATTAATCATTACAAAATAATTCCTTAACAATTCACATCAAGACCATGTAGTTATCAATCACCTTTTCTTTACAGCCTTTGTGTCTGCAGTGGTCAGAATTGTAGTTTGGTGGAACCGGGCTTTTCTTAGAATTGATAATGAGATTCTGTTGGAGTCTTCAGGAATTTGAGTTGAGTTCAACTTTTCTTTCAAATGTTTCTGGGCTACTAAGTGAATTAGAGATTGCTAGATAGTAAGTATGCTGAAAACCCGTCAGCTAACTTTATTCTAGGAGTGGTTCAACTGCTGGGTATTAAACTTGCTTTGTACTGAAGTAGTATTGTTCAGAGGTTCTATACTCTCCATGTCATCCTGTTTTTAAGTAAACACTGTTTAAACTTCCCTAAATGTGTATGTTGTATATGTTCTGAAGTGACTTGGAGCTCTTGCAGCAAGAAGTTTTCACATGCCTGTCTTTGAGGAAATAATCCTGAAAGCGAAGGTGCATTGCTCTGGTTGTTCAGATGCCTCCATAAGCACGCAAGGCCAAGTCTTCTTCCATTTTTTGTGTGTGCGTCCTCTTCTTAATTTGCCATTAATTCTCTTCATTTTATACTGCTGTGCAGGAGCTTTTTTCTATTTGTTTAATGGGTCTACTCTTGCAACCTAGGTCTGCGTTTGAGCAGATTCATCAGCCCTTTAGGATATTTTTTTTAATATTAAAAAAAATACTAAATAGAGGAGAGTCTTTGCAAGAATTTACAAGTGCCTCAGAATGGGGCACAGCATGTTAAAGCAGTTGAAGTTCAATTTGCCCTGAGATGCACTGTTTCGCCAGTAAAAGGGCAGGAGCAGAGTGTTAGAATTCTTGACTTGGTTAATCAAACCTTTTGGAAATATAGAAATATTTTTATTTTTTTCCAATAATATATAATAAACAAGCTCTCTCTTCTGAATTAAATCATCCTTTAAAAATATGCTACTCTTTAAAGGAAAAAAGCATCAACACCTTGACATCCTAGGAGTTTTGTTTCTCTGTCAGTTGTGGTGCGTAGTGGTATTTTAAATGGGTAGCTTCAAACCCTGTCCTATTGTGCTGAGTCTGCATTCCACTGTTGTTCAGTTATCTTGCATCTTAACTGCTTAGAAGCAGCACTTGCTTCTGGTGAGTGAAATTTGCACTTTAAGACAAGTATCTGCTATCTTAATTTTCAGAACATGAGCTGAGAAATAAATGTTGAACCATTTCTGATGAACTTCAAAGCTAGTTTTGGTCTTCGTCGGAAAATATGGGGGTATTCTTAATTATTTTTCACCTCCAAGGAAGGGCATTCAAAATATGTTGGAAATAGCCATCTTCAGGTGTTAACTTCATGGAGGAACCTGAGAGATCATAAGCCAGCTAAACCTTGATGTCATGTGATCAGAGTGGCCATCCATAGGTTGGAAATTCTATGTGCAATGAAGGTGGTCCCCTTCAGATTCAGCCTATTGGTCTTCAGCTTAACTGTGTAGCTCACTTGTGTGGCATCATTGGAATAGAGATAGCCCTGCATTTTCCCACAAGCCCCTGGAAGTGAGTGTCTGAAGACAGGTAAGATGAAGCTCACACTGAAGGAGCAACAATTGCATTGTGCTTTCGATGTGGGAGAAACAACCCAAGCTTTTAAAAAGGCTGCTATGCATTGTTGCTGTGTAAAATTATCACCGGTGCATAAGCTTTGGTCCAAGCAATGGCCTAAACTGAATTAATGTAAAAATTATAGGTCTTTTGAAAATGTCCCTAATGAGCTTGTTTGCTGTGGCCATTGCTGATACCTAGTTTTTTTTAGAATGCTTATGGTCTGTCTCTGTCAAGGAGATGTCCTAGAGTTACATAGGACGACTGTGCTCTGTTATTTCTAAGGGTTAGCTCTAGAAGGTTGAAGTGTAGCACCTAAGAGAAAACAAAATAACTGTATTTGCTGGTGGGGGTGGGGGAATATACACAAATACTCCAGGATACTATTTCATTAAAATGAGTGCTGTTCTGTTATGAAATACAACAAAGACCTAGAAATGTGGTGCAATATATAGAAGTCCTTTTTAAAAACTTCAATATGCAATGTTTTTGCATGCTTTTTTGTTCTGTTTTGTTTGCCAGCTAGTAGGAATATCTAGGAGCCTGAAATGGGCTTATTCAATTTGCCCATTTGTTTCTTAAACAGCAGAAGCATCATCTTAGAACAGGAAAGGTGTGGGAGACAAGTTCTTGACCAAAGTGAAACAATTTGTTAAGACGTCTGTCTTGAAGCGCTTATTGTGTGCTAGAATTGGATGGGCTTCCTTGTTCATATTTTGAAAGGCTTGCTTTAAAATTCATTGTCCTGTTACCTTCTCTTTTGCTTAAATGGCAAATCATTGGCATTTAGGGACTCTGTGCAAAGCCAGGGATTTCTCTTGAAGGTGCTTAGAAAGCTTCAGGAAGCTGAAAACATTAAAAAATTCATTGTGGAAGTGCACTTTGCTTGCCACTTAATGCAAAGTGCCAATCTGCTTTTCATTTATGGCCTACAAACTTATAAATTATTGATCAGAAATTCTAATTCCTAAAAGCCCGTTTTCTTTTTTTTCTTTTTAAAGAAAAGAGCACTTCCCTTCATGCACAGTATACCTGGTGGTTGGCCTAGGCCAGGCATCCCCAAACTTCGGCCCTCCAGATGTTTTGGACTACAATTCCCATCTTCCCTGACCACTGATCCTGTTAGCTAGGGATCATGGGAGTTATAGGCCAAAACATCTGGAGGGCCGCAGTTTGGGGATGCCTGAGCTATTCTGAGCTCTAGGAGGATGAACTGGAAGCCATACCTAGATCCCAAAGTGGCTAATAATGGCTGATTCACATGTTTCCTGGATTGTACCACTTCAAAATGTGAGGTGGCTATGGCTTGTATGACTTTCATATGGGAAGAAATTTTAAACAAAGTCAAACCAGTAGTTAGTCTAGCTCAGTATTGTGTACATTAACTAGCAACAGTTTTCCAGGGTTTCAAGGTTTGCTAGCCTTACCTGGAGATGCCAGCGATTGAACCTCGGTTATATGCAAAACATTGACACTTCCATTGAACTATTGTCCTTTTCTGAAAACTAGAAGGCTAAAACTGCCTCCTAGCATGCTTTTGATGGGATACCTTTGCCCCGATCATTCACTAGTGAGGTCATCCACCTCCAGAAAAGCTATATCAGATGCTTCATAAAAATTGGCTCTTAAGATTTTCTAAAGACATGTTTGTTTGACAGAGGGGTGCAAGCAACTTTTCTTTTTGTGGATACTTTTCTGTTGGTGATAAAGTGGCTTACAAGACAATAGAAGCCAAATTAAAAAGACACACAAAACAGTTCACTCCTTTTTATGTAGAGTATCAGGTCGTAACATGCAACAGTGACATGCAGTAATGAAATGGGCAAATCTTAACAGCTCTGTGAAAGGCAGCCAACAATTGGGTTGAGGTGAGAAGGCAATCTGGTTTGGCCACCGCTGCAGAAAAGGTAGGTCTTTTGTACTTACTTGCCAAACATTTGGTAGTGGAACAAAGCATAACTGCTAATTTGATTTCGAAACATGGAAAGGTCCATATGGAAGGAAACAGTCTGCGTGATATTATGGTCTCAAATCATTTAAGGCAGAACATGCCAAGAGTAGCATGTGGAGCATCAGTCTGACCTGTGGCTGTCTCGGCTCTGCACTCTGACACAGCAATTAAGCTTAACCCCTGCCAAAAAAAAAACACAACCCTGTGTGAATGGGTCCATTTTTCTTACCCTATTGTGTGGAACAGGGTGATCTTTGGGAGGGCAGCTGGGGAGGAGAGGGTTAATGCTGTGTTGCTGGCTGCAATGTAAATCCTCTAATGTGGCAAGTTCCCATCTGCACTGGGTGGTTGGCAGGAAGGTAGGGGGAGAAAGGAGCTGTAAGTCCAGGGGAAAGGGGTGATGGGCCAGCTTTTAGCATTGACACTTCCTATTGCTGGCTCCAGCCTCACCCACTATTGGCCTGAGAGAATGGCAGCCTTGACACACAATATGTTCCACACCCCTTGTTTAGGGTTTAATTTTCACTGGAAATTCTTTACTTCTACCCTGAAAACTTCTGATTTAGTGTTTTTATTTTACAAACTGGTCAGTGGATCTACTAATGGTCTGTTTGGATGGTTTGCGGAAAGGCAACAGTAAATTTTATAAGACAGGCTAACAAGGCTCTGGCTTAAGTCTTTGATTTCATGGCACAATGCTGGTGCAGTCTTATCAATTTTCCCATTTAAAATTCCTCAGTGGCTTGGCCAATTCTCTTCACTGGACTGGGTTTTGATGACAGTGCTGGAGCTGAAGGAAAATGTTATTAAAATACGAGATATATGTGCTTTGATATGTAAAACAAAAATAACTTGCTTAAGCAGTCCACTGAGATCCCTCACCATTTTCAATTGGTTTGTGAGGCAATGAAATTTTGAGAACCTCTGCACTAAGGTGATAGCTGTAAGCAGGTGCCAGAAGCCTTTTATTGAGATAAATTATTTCAGCGAGGAACCTTTCCCACCTGGGCTGCCCGATTCCACAGAAACATTTTATTCCATGTCGTCATGCATTGTTCCAAAATTTGCATGCTTCAATGCACAGTATGTTTGCTCTGCAGGAAATACTTCAGTGTGAATCCACCCTGAGAATTATCCCAATCAATTCCTCTTCTTTGGGAGTGCTGGGAATTGTACCTCAGCAATTCTCAGCACCCTTAACAAACTACAGCTCCCAAGATTATTTGCGGGCGAAGCTTTGAATGCATAGTGCAGGTGGAGCTGTTCGTCTGTACTAAAGCCTCAGCAGTGTAAGACCAGGCTGCTTTGTGGCGGGGAGTGGTCCGCTATTAACATTGATTGTATTTCAAAGTAAGGCACTGGCTGCCAGTAAGTAGCATTGGTGGTGCTCTTCCATTTATTTATTTTTGTTGTGCAATGGGTTCGATTCCAGAACTGAAATAGCTGGCTCCTAGATATTCTTGCCGTTTCATCCTCCAAGAGGGGAAAGGGGTTCAGCAACCGGGCAACTTGTAAAAATGGAGCACGCTATCCTTGTGGTTGCTGGGGAACTGGTCAACATAGCAAGGAATAACTCTTAGGGGCAGGGAGATTGTGTTGCACTTTCCCCGCAGTTGGTGCCCAGCTGTTTCAGCATCATAGATTCATTCTTAATTGCTTTGGGAAGCTGAGGGAGGGAGGGAAGAGGTCACTGGACATGCGTCTTCCCACCATCAGTGTCTGGGTGTTTTGTTTGACGCTCAACCGCAATCCCTGTCTGCATTCAGCAAGGGCACAGGAAGAGAATTCCAGGTTCGTCTGTTAAGCAACATGGAAGCGGGCAGATTGCAGAGATACATAAAAAAAAGAAACAATCAGACCTGACTCGTTGCTGGCATTCTCTTGATTATTTGAAATTCCACTGACACTTTTCTGAGCCCTTTCTCTGAAGTGCCGCTCTCCCTTAAGTGTATGCTGCCGTACGGGGTTTTTAGCAGGGCTATAAATGCTAGCTGTAGGATTTTGGAATGAAGAGGGGTGCGGTTTGATTCCAAAGACAACAAGGGAATGATGATGATGTGTGTGTGTGTGTGTGTGTGTGTGTGTGTGTGTGTGTGTCAGAAAGAGAACACCGGTGGAGTTACTGTTTCTCCTGCCCTCATCCCTTTGGGCCCAGTTGGTTGGTCTGTCTCTCATGTTGGACTGGAGGCTTTTTCTCTTCTGTTAGAAGCTGGCAGCCATCCTCTTGGCACCATCTTATGGAACGGGAGCGAGGAAACGATGACTTCCCCTGTTCTTGCTGCAATTTAGGGAGTGATTTTGCACAGCTTGTTTTTAGATTTATAAATGACACCCGCCAGGTGGTGAGGACCCTTTTCCCCAGCAAAGAATGCAAAGCACTTGGAAAGGGCAACGGAGGGTTATCGGGAAGAAACCTTCTGACCTTCACCAGCTCCTTCCAAGAAGGAACTGTCCCTAGACTAAGATTCACGATGCCAACTGTTGCCAGTTAGAGGTGGCGGAAGCAATCTCTGTTCTCACAGCAGAGCTGAGTCAGCAGTTTTGGCTTGCTTTGTATGCTTTGTTTCCTAGCAAATCAAGGGAGAAGCCTGATGTTCCAGGGAAATAGTTGTATCATATCTAAGAGAGATACGTGTTGCTTTGTTTTCAGTGATGGAGTTCCTTGCTGCTCAGTAGAAGACTTCCTAGTGCACATGGCATGTTGACATTTGGCTAAAGTTGCTTTTTTCCAATATTCAGAGTTGTTTGGAAATTCCAGCTGGAAAACTCAATGCTAGAAAAAATGTTTTTTCCCTTTTCTGGTGTTTCCAATCTAGCTCCCAACGAAACCTTGGATTGGATCCTGACTTAGCCATACTTGGAGTAAGTACCAATATGACTTAAAAGTTAAGTCATGTGTTACCCCCCCCCCAATATGATTTTATAACACATGCTTAGCTAAAGACCTATCGATTTCAATCAGTATACTTATGGCTAAGTCTGGATCCAGCCTTAAAGTTTGAGGTATCTATGCAGGAAATGTTTGTGCTCTCAAAATGTTTCCTTCACCTTCCATTCCCACATTTCTTCTTTGTTTCAGCTTTCCAAATGTGTTCCTGTGTGCTTTCCCTTTCCTAAGCATTCCTCTCAGGGTGTGGGTTCAGATTTCCTTTGTAAGAATGCTGAATACATGTTGCCACCCATATACACTCCAGTTGATTGTGATGTGATATGCAGAAAAGGGGGGCCACACCCTGAGATGTCTCCATGGGACCGTGAAGTTGGAGTTGTGCAAGTTTGGAAACACCTCACCTCCCCCACCCAGAAGAAATCAAGTCAGGTGTTCATATACTGAATGAGTGGAGGTGCATAAATTCAGCCATGCAACTATTTTTGTTAAAGGTCTAGTACAAGGGTGGGGAAACTTGGAACCCTCCAAATACCGTGGGCTCCCAACAGCCCCAGATAGCAAAGATAGTAGTCAAGGATGATGGGAGTTCCAACCACATCTGGAGGGCCAGATGTTTCCTGTCCTTGGACTATGGCTATGGAGTGGCTTGGAAAAGGGGGTATGATGTGGGATTGGTCAGCTTGCCCTAACAAGCTAGGGATGCTATGTGATGGCTAGTACCTAGAAACAGGAAATAGCATGCTAATTGAGGACAGGACGCTGGACAGACACTATCAGTTTTGAGATGATTATCCGTGATTCATCACACACAAACTATTTGGGGGCAGAGATAGCCAAAGAAGGCTTCAGGCATCACAAAGAGAATGGCAGCTGCTTTGTGCTGCTTGCTTTCTGTACTTCTCAGTCCCATCCATGATAGAGCTTCCGCATTTCCTCTCACCCAAGAGTCGCACAAGATCCTAATGTGGGGACAGCTTGTGCAACTTCCTCCGGAAGAGATAGGCGTATTTTGGTTGTTGATGGGCAAACACAGACAGGAAGCCCAAATAGGAAAGGCTGCTTCATCCCCATGCCTGGAGCCACGTTAAGGTCCATGGAACTACTGTACAGTTATCATGGGCGATGCGATCCCATGGATACATTCTGGGACAAGATACGCTTTCATAACTCCTGACCAAAAAGTGATATTTTTACTTTCCCAAAGTCTCCTGTGGGGTGGGTGTTCCAAAAGCAAACAGTCAGTTTACCATAGGCTTGAGCCTATGGCCCCAATTCTACAGGAAAAACTTGTAGCTACTTCATTTGAAAGCTCACTGCTTTTCATAATGTTCCATATGAAAAGGGATGGTTAAATACGAAAACTGCACAGTAAGAGGTTTTTGCTTTTAATAATGTATTAAATCTCTGTATACATTCATCTCAGGTTTTGGAAAGGATTTAAACTATTTATTAACATGCAATTTTCTTCCCTGTATTCCAGGTTTTTTGTTACTAAGAACAAGAGCAGAGCTAGCCTTACTATTAGGCAAAGTGAGATGTCTTCTTTGGGCAGCTGGCTTTGGATGCCATGAAAGACTAGCAAATGATTGGCAAGATGCATTTGTGGGATTTTTCTGCCTCTAGTGCCAAAATAACTGGCCTTGCGCACCATGTACATTGACTTGTGGGGCATTGACTTAGGCAGCAAAATAACATGAGCTGGTCAGGAGCATTGTGTTTAGAAGGGCAGGCCAGACAAAGCTTTATGATGCTGTCAAGGATAACTTGGGGGGGGAGGGGCTGGTCTTCTATCTGCAGGTGAAATGTGGTGGTACTGCACTGATAGCTAAAATGATACTCCGCAATAAATCCTATCACATGCTTGCTTGAACTATTTACTCAGGAGTAAATTCCACTGAATCCTGCAGAACTTAACTTCCCAATAAAATGTGGCTAGGATTTGGATAGAACTTGAACGACCGCAATCCGTTCCGCGGAGGCAGTCGCTCGCCAAAGCGGTTGCTCGCCGAAGGCACGCTTCTGCGCAGATCGCTTCTGCGCATTTGATGCCGCGAAACCCGGATGTAAACACTTCCGGGTCCACGGCGGTCACTTGCCGAAGCGGTTGCTTGCCGAGGTAGGCGTAAACCGAGGTTTGACTGTATAGAATTAAGCAAAGATTAGTCTTGAGTCTTTGATAGGATGTATTGTTTCATAAACTGGATGCAACACGAATAAACATTTGTACTGGATATTTATAATGCCTTTGTCACTATCTGTCTCCTATTGGGGATAATGTTGGCTTTTAGGATTACTTTGATGTATGTGAAATAGTTTGAACATTGGAAGTGTGACACAAATGCTAATTTCATATTTCTCTGTGTCTGTTCAGTTGTCCACCTAGGTATACCAGGTGTTTGCAGGAGAGGGTGGGGGGTGTGTGCCCTTGTCATCTTCTGTGACAATCATCTTCAGCTCAGCCATAAAGCCTCCTTGTGCTTCAGATTGTTGCTTCCTACTTGGCTGTAGGCACTGCTGACCCCTCTTCAGGAAAAGGAGAGGATTAGCTGTTCTGCATCTGATCAGACCTGTTCTTCTGGGCAGCTGCCATTTGTTGATATAGATGAGCAAGCAAGCCCAGATAAAAACTTATTATCTTTATAAAGGGTAATACAAATGGCCACAGCCTACTCTATAGATGACTTCCCTGTCTTTCCCATGGCAGTGCCAAAATCTTACCCCATTCCTGCACCTCAATGTCCCTTGACCAGTTCCTAATGCAATCTGTCCGCTTCCTGTTTTCCTTGTAAACAAGTGCTGCTGCTTTTAGCAACATTGCAACACCAGGAATGTAGCCAATTATTTCTGCTTGGCTCTGCATTTGCTGGACTTGCCAGTTACAAGCTGCTTCAGGTTTTTGTTTTTAAGCAATTAATCCATGGTGGTGCCGTAAACCTAAGTTTGGACAGAACACCTGCTTTGCTGGTTCTGTAAGTGCAGAAAAGGGAGCTGCTGGATCAGACCAATAGCCCATCTAGTCCAGCCTCCTGATCTGTCAGTGGCTAACCAGATGCCTATGGGAAACCTGCAAGCAGGACAAGAGCACAAGAGCCCTCTCCTGCAACTTCCAGCATTTGGAATTCAGAAGCATTCCTGCCTCTGTGGAGGCAGAGCCCAGTCATTATGGCTAGTAGCCATTGATGGCCTTACTCTCAGTGGATTTGTCTACCTAGGCAGGCTACACTGCATAGAAGAAGCTACCAAGTCAGACCACTTGCCCATCTCGCTCAGTGCCAGCTGTGGCTCTCCTTGCCCTGCCTAGAGATCCCAGGGATGGAACCTGGACCTTCTGCATGCAGAGCAGGCCTCTGCCACTAATCGCCAGCACACCCACCCACGTGTGCCTCCCTCTACACCCGTATGACCCAGTTCATTCACAGGCACATGAGGTCCTTTCATAGGAGCTGCTTATGATGCAGGACCAGCCCACACTCTTTGGCCAAGTCATTTATTTCTCTTTAAGTCCAATGAGTGTGTGAAGGAAACTTTGAGAACTAGGTTATCGTGATGGAATTATGGTAGTTCGGTGGAAGGGCACCCTCTTTTGGTTTGGGCCTCGCACTGTTGCATTCCTAGTTGATATTTCAAGGTTGTATTTGCCAGCTTTTAACTGTAGTCCATTTAGGGTATGGTATGAGAATGCAAGACGTCAGGGTGTGACTTGGAGAGACAGCACATTCTTGGCAGGAGCATATTATGGATGGATGAAGATGGCTATCATATCTCCTCTCTGTCTTCTCTTCTCCAGGCTAAGCATCCCCAAACCCTTGATCATCTTGGTCTCCTAACAAACTCACACGATCAGGCTGCCAATGGCTTCTAGTCCCAATGGCTATGTGCAGCCTCCTGTATCAAAGGTGGTCTGTCTCTGAATATCAGTTGCTGGGGGACACAAGTGCTGCTGCTGCACACATGTCCTGTTCATGGCCTTCACAGAGGTACCTTGTTGGCTACTGTGAGAACAAGACACTGGATCTCATCCAGCAGGGCTCTCAAGCTCTTACCCGTTAGGAGAGATTCCTGAAAAAATATCCAAAGAGCAGATAGTAGCGTCTATCCCCCCTTGTAAGTAAGTTGAATCTTACACAAGGAGCTGGGCAGCCCTTTGTTTTCTCTAGCCCACCAAGTGACTGAGCTGGCCTTGGTTGCAAGCCCAAGCAAAATATCTTTTCAGAGAAGCAAAGGAGAAGCTTTGGCCATTAGCTAGGCGGCCTTAGAGACTCATCCTACGTGACATATAAGAATGCTTTGAGCTGATCAGGTGAATGAGGGGCAATCCTGCATTTGTGCAACTGGGTGCTGTTCATCACAATGCAGAAGACTCAAAGCTGGATATCTAAATGGAAAACCACCTGGGGAAGTGAAAGCAGGCAGGGAGGCACCAGAAGGGCCAAGCCCTGTTTTCTGCCAGCTTCCAGCTGCCTAGCCAGAGATCCGGTACTGTATAGCCTTATCTGACAGCAAAGGGACTGTTTGCTCTGCAAATAGAATAAACCAGCTAAGTGTCAAAATGAGGGTCCAAGGATCATGTGGAGTGTTGGAGTAGATGTACAGGTGCCAATGGGAAATCTGGCCTGTATGCCTGTGCAATACTTTTAAAGGAGACAAAAATGGGTTTCCTCCACCCCTATTTTCTCCATGCACTAGTGCCAACTCCAGGGGGGGCATGGCTGCTTCGACACCCACAATAATATACTTGTGGAGCTGGGCCCCCACAAAGTCAATGAGCAAAGTTGCAGCCTTCATTGCGGGCACCCACAATCTTTGGCGTAAGATGGCATCTGTGTCTCCATGCATGTGCACGAGGGGTGGCCTACTTCATTAACTTAGCATAACTAAGCTTTAGTGACATGCAGGGATGAAGCATTTTAAGAACTTTGCTGTGAACATGAACACAGAACAGCCAAGCAAGCTATGCTAGGCTGCCAGTCCGAGTCTGAGCCCTCCTCACTGGTCTGTGCCCTGCCAATACAGGGTCCCCAGGATTGTGTTGTGTACACATTACACAGCAGCAAACATAGGATTACCCAGCAAGTGAGGCATCCAATTGGAACCAATGTCAGTCCTGTAGGGCACAGCCTACAATGACATGCTCGTTCCATTTGCACATGATATTCTAGACATGTGTCTAGAGATACATAATGTGTGAGGAATCCTAGACTTCCTGATTTCTTGAGGCTAAAAACATTTTCTAATTGGAGGTTGCAGAATAAATTGTCGTGTACATTTGCTACTCAAAAGCTGGAATGTTAACCATTATTCTTCAGCAGACTGTTCCTATTCCGTGAATGTTCAGAGGAGAAGTGGAGAACCTTTTCTCAGCATTACCTCATGGGCCACCTTCCAGGGCTGTGTACCAGTGGTGGGTGTGGCCAAAGCAAGTGTGTTTTCACACACACACAAACTATCCATCCTCTAGGCAAGTGAGGGATCGCCACAGATTCAAGGGCACATTCTGGCCAGGTAAAATCACAAGCTTGCCTGATGGGACAATTCCCCTCCCCCATGTGCTGTTCTGGGAGTTCTCCCATCCCTATTTCAGGAGGGAGAGGGGAGGGGGGGGAAGCCCCACTGTGCTAGCAGATGTCCTTACACAGGGCTTCTGTTGATGGGACGCATTGGGTGAATCCTTCCCAGAGAGTCCATTCTTGCCCCTGTAGATGTGTCGTGACTCAAGACTCCCCTGTGTGTAGACTTACTTGCTGCACAACCACTTATACCATTTTCCAATTGGAAGAGAACTGTGGTCCCTGGGGGAGCCTGGCAGCAGAGGCTGTGGCGTGTATTCACAGCTGGAGCCTTCTAAGGTCAGGTGGACTGCTATTCAGGTTTCATACTAAGCATACGGAAAACGTTGAATGGAAGACCGTCCTGTGAATCCACCTCTGGGCTCCCCCGCTGACTCTGTTTGAGGGAATCACCCCCTGACTCCACTACCTACATGCCAAGATCTTTGAAATCATAAGCTGGCACCCCGTGCTGGAGGCCCAAGAACAGAATGAGGAAGTGGGCAAGGCTGCATTGGAAGAAAGGTGCTACAGAAGAGGAGGTGGGGTAAACATTTCACCCTCCTTTTTTTTGCAAAGGCTGCATGAATGTACGCTGTTGGAGGGCGGCCTGCTGGCTCCTGTGGCTCTCTGAGCTTGCCTGGCGCACAAAGGGAGAGTGGAGTGCCCCAGAGGTCTATGGTGTACATTTGGCTAAAAGCTTGTAGCAACAGCCCTAGAGACTGTTTCCAATACACTCCAAGCAGATGGATGGGAGAAAGGGCAATTAGGCTATAATTCTCTGCTTAATTGTATGTCTTGCGCTTTTCCACTGTAAGGTGGGAGGAGGGAGGCGAGAGCAGCTGAGGGAGCCAAGCTGAGCGTTTAGAAAGGAGCTTGCCTTTGCCCAAACACACAATAATCCCTCTGACCCACCTCCCCCCCCCCGCCACTTCCTACAAACTGAACTCGACTCCACTTGCCAAATTATTTACTCCAGGGTTGGTTGGTTTTATTGTTGCAAGTGCTTGACTCTCAGTATGTGTGTGTTTTCCCTCCTCCAGTCTCCTAACATTTCATAGCTAGTTAAAGGAGCAAAGTTCAGCATTGCATGCAAAAGGTAAAAAGAAGAAGCAGCTATGTGGCAGACTTCGGTAAGAGGTAGGGGAAGCACTCCCTCCCCCTGTGGGATCAATTGCAGGGCAAGCTCTAAAAGGCCAGGGACATTTAGCTTCCTGGAAGCGTGATTGATGTATATAGTCTGTAGGGGGAAAGGCTTTTGGCCTCAGCTGTATGTTCGAGTCCTGCCTGCATCCAACCCACTCAGAGTAACCTGATGCAACAGCGAACAGGCCTCCATCCCTCCCTTCTTGCCCCGGAGACCTCGTGATTGACAATGTTCAGCCACTACTATCTTCTGTAGCATCTGGCAGATTCTGTGGAAACTGCTGTCATTGCAGAATGGAGGAAGAAACCCTGGGGTCCTACCTAAGGCAAACACAGAGAATTGTGCTCCTTCTCAATTGCCCTTTGTGGAGAAATGTGCTTCTTAAGTTTTGTAAGGGGTAAGGAAAGCAGGGAAAGGATCTGCTGCCCGTTCCCCCACCCCCACCATGATGAGGGTTTAGGACCCATTTGTCTGTCCTCAACTCCCAAACTACTGGGAGGTAGGGATGAGGGATAAAATCATTTCAAATGCACATTCCAAAACAGCAGGCGAACCAAAACACAGCCACCTGTCAAAATTCACTTGCGAATTTTGCAGGCAACTAGTGTTTACAAAATGAACGTACTAGGGTAAAGTATGACTATAAAGTACATAAATCAATAAAAAAACATGAAAAATGTATTACATTAGAGAAAATTGCTTTGCAAACAAAGTGTATTGGGTAAAATATACAAAAATGTGTACGTTATGAGAAATTTGCACTAAAATTCAAAAGAGGGTTTAAAATAACAATAATTGCAAACTAATGTTAACGTGTGCAGAACTGAACTCGAGAGTAACTGGGAGAAAATGAAATGGGCAGAATCATCCATCCCTATGGGCAAAATGCAAAATGCCACAAATGTTGGAGTGACCCACCCCAAGATACCTTCGTCTCAAAGGGTGGATGAAGAATACCCAGCTGATTTGCAAAGGGTCCATACTTTGACCCAACCTCCATTTCTGTTGTGCAAGGAGGTTGCTGGTAATAGAGCCTGCTGCCGTGCTGTTGACTGTGCCAGGCGTGCTTGGGCAATGCCTTGCTCCCCAGGGTGCAGCTTTTTAGCTTGCCTGTCTCCCATCTCCTGCTACCCTGGCTGGCATAGGTGTGCCCTGCTGATAGAAAGCCCTGCCAGGCAGGAGAGGAATCGGGGAAACACCCTGCTTTTTATGCCTTCTGCTGTGAAGGAGGAACAAGTTCAGAGGAATGAGTTTGCCAATATGCAAAAGGTGGTGCCCTGTACTGCCAGCTCATACGCCTTAATCTTGATTTTCATCATTTTGTGGGCTTGTAGAAACCTGAAGTTCCATGTGATACTGAAATTAAGAGCTTCAGATTCCATTTTAAAAATGCTTTTGGTTCTCACAGATGCAGAGAAAAAGGATTAAAAGTGGGATTAAAAGCAAGTGACCTAAATGCTCAGAACACAAAATGCATTTTTAAAAAAATAAAATAAAATCCTTTATCCATTTTATTCTTAAAGGTAATCATCTGATTTTTTTTAAAGCCATTTCATTTATACATTTATACAGACAGACAAACAGAGGGAGGGGGGAAAGATGGCTAGGAGATAAGACTGTAGACTTTTTGCTTGGAGCGGTGCCAGAATGAAGTGAGGTATTATGGGACACACCACCCTTCCCCAACCCATGCTGGCTGAGGCTGATGAGATTTGTAGTCCAAAACTCCAGGACAGAAAGAGTTTGAGGAAGGCTGGAATACATTGAAAACGATAGAGCAGGTTAATATAGTAAAAGGAAGAGGACTAGTCTTTATTTCCATTTTTTAATTTTAGATTCTATGGAGTGTTTTTTTTATATATTTTGGGAGAGATTCTCCAACATCAGCTTAGTCAGGGTGGGGGAAAGCGGCATTGCACCCTGCCCCTTTCTGTGTCCCCTGTTTGCAAATGTCTCCCCCCTGTGCTCTGCTTCTTGCTCCTAAGCCCCATCTGGCAGCATGCATTCTCATTCATGCGCACAAGGCAGGCCTGGCAAAATAAGCTTGTGGCGATTCAGCATTTGCATGGTTTCCCTGAAATGCTGATTCAGCCCATGTGGAGGAAAGGGGGGGGAAGGTGGTGAGAAACATGCCATTCTGCTGGATCGTCATTCCTCTGCTTTGTCTTTGTGCTGCGATGGGTGAAGGGCAGGCAGATGAACCTCTCCAGGGCAAATGCTCGCCTCTCGTGCGGAGGGGCAGGGCATGCAACATACATACCAGCTCCACAGGCATGTCCTTCCTAATCAAGAACAGCTTGTTGCATTATTCGTCCCCTGACCACCCCTCGACGTTGCCTCTAAGATGGTTTGCTGCTTAAATTTAACCGAAGTCAGGTTTGAGATCACATTGGCCACCTGCAGACAGTAGGTAGCATCACAAATGTGCAGTTCTCATTTGTGTTGCAAAGGGCGCTGTTGCTATTTTGAGGCGGGGCTTGGTCACATACCAACAAATTAAGGCAGTGCAATTCTAGTTGGTTGGGAGGTCTTGCACAAACGACCCTCCTTCCCCCAAAAGATCAGACTTCTTGCAATAAAGAAAGTGGCAGAGAAGTGCATTAGAAATGCAATGCCCTCTAATCTCTAGAATGAATGACAAGCAGTTAGCTTCATCTGCTCCTCTGCAAATAAGGCAGGGTGGATGCTCAATATCATGTAGTGCATAGCTGCCAAGTTTGCCCTTTTCTCACGAGGAAGCCTATTCAGCATAAGGGAATTTCCCTTAAAAAAGGGAGAACTTGGCAGCTATGATGTAGTTTGGGAGTGCTCAGAGTATCCAGACATTTTGTCTTAGGGCAGCATTTATGTTGCTGAACATCACATTTTCAAAACACTCCGAACCAGAATATTTTGCTGCTGGGAAAATACTATTTCCCATCCACCCTTCCCCAATCAGTTACAATTGGGAGTGCTGCAGGGAATGTGACTGAACAAGTATTGCAAGCACCTATTGGACTGCGCCTGTACCATCACTGGCTTTGCTTATTTTTAAAGAACTGCTTGGAGGCCACACAACCCTCAGCTGTATCATGCATACACTGATGTGCTCACATAGTGTAAAGTTCTTGTTTCTTGGTTAGCATGAGCATGCCTATCCCTACCTTCACAGATATGATGGACCAGTTTTGCCAAGCTGCTTTCTGACTCACCCATTTTGTGGAGATGGGGTATTGTGCTAATGGCAGCAGATCTGGGTTAAAATTTAGTATGGGTAGCACTTAAAGATTCTGGCTCTGATTGAGCAAGAGTGATTCTATCAGAAATATATTCCTCAGTGTTCAAAGGCATCCATCCCCCATGTAAATGTGCAGAGGACTGTAGCTTTAGTTACATTAGCATCCTATTCATTTCAGCTAACTCATCTCATTGATTTCAGTTGGTGTTTAAGGATAATGATCTTTCTCTGGATTGAGAGAAATCTGTTTCTGGTGGTGGTGGTTTTGATTATCTTAAAATCGCTATAACTGACCCTGAATCTGTCTTACAATGAGGAATATCACCAGTCTAAACCCACTCCATGTACAAAGAGGAAAAAACTTTTTCCACAAAATCATGGGAGAAGGATCTTCTCCCATGATTTTGTGGAAAAAGTTTTTTCCTCTTTGTACATGGAGTTGTTGTTGTTGTTTATTTATTTCCATTTCTATACTGCTTTATATTTTTAAGAAAAATCTCAAAGTGCTTCACAGCACATTAAAACATCAATAAAGCAATCCAGAATAAAATATTACTGAAGAAAGTCAAATATAAAGTATACAGACAAAGCAACACAATTAACAGAAACTAAAATATTATCTTAAAGATATCAAAATAAAACATTACAAAGGAGGTCAACTACAGAATACATATCACAATTAACAAAAAAAAATCTTAAGCATTTCAAAAGAAAGCAAATCTGTGTGCAATGGCAGGTTCCATGCATGTACACATCTTGAAGAAAGCAGACATCCTTCTTTGCAACATCCAAACATTCCCTGATAATCATTTGGGGGGTTGGGAGTTGCAGCATTCCTGCACTTGCTGCAGGAAATGGGGACATGAGAGAGATCTCAACCAAGGCTAATTACCACAATGTGCCCTTTGTCCATTAGCATTTACAATTAGTAGCGGCAAAGACCTCTAGCACAATTGCACCATGTTAACTTCCCATTGGACACTGGTACACATTGCTGCAGAGAGTGACCTTTGTGTATTGCGGCAAGCATTTCTCCTCTTGATAAGTGCTGACGATGTAATGGCAGCTTCTTGCATGTCTTTCCCCCCATTTCATGAGGTTGACCATGCATAAAGTGGATTTATGCAATGAACGTTGGTCCTTTGGAGTGGATGGTGTAGAATAGTGGGTAAGAATGAAGAAGACACTGCTCTCAAAACAACCAGCTCTTTATTCTAGCTCTGAGTCCAGACTGAACAGTAGCTTAGCCAACTGGCCTATATACAGTGGTACCTCGGTTTATGAACACAATTGGTTCCGGAAGTCTGTTCATAAACTGAAGCGTTCATAAACTGAAGCGAACTTTCCCATTGAAAGTAATGGAAAGTGGATTAATCTGTTCCAGACGGTCCGCGGGGTACTTAAACTAAAGCGTTCATAAACTGAAGCGAACTTTCCCATTGAAAGTAATGGAAAGTGGATTAATCCGTTCCAGACGGGTCCGCGGAGTACTTAAACTGAAGCGTTCATAAACTGAAGCATGGGTGTAATTGGGTCCGAAAGTCTGTTCATAAACTGAAGCGTTCATAAACTGAAGCGAACTTTCCCATTGAAAGTAATGGAAAATGAATTAATCCGTTCCAGATGGGTCCACGGCGTTCATAAACCGAAAATTCATAAACCGAGGTGTTCATAAACCGAGGTTCCACTGTAGTACTCAGTAACTTGCAACAGTAACAAACTTCCCCTAGCTACCCAATCCGTTAACAGCACTCTCAATCCTTCATTTGCATGTTGTGGACCTGAGTGAGAACTGCAGCCACAATGGGCAGGGTAAGAACTGCAGCCACGGTGACCAGAAGGAGTACTGCAGTTAACTTAATACATAACAGATGGGTCACTGCGCCACCAAACTCAGTCTCCATTCAGCCAGTCCCCACCTCCATGACTTCTTACTTACAGCCTTTCCACGGGGTGATCCTGGCTGCCCACCTCCTCCTCCTCCTTAGGCTGTTTTGCCCTTATAGAACTCAGCAGGGAGGAAGAAAGTGCTAAGCTCCACCTGTCATCTGCGCTGGCTCCACCTCCTGTTGTCCTCCCTGCCCTACCAGGCCCAATGGGCAGCAGATGCCACTGAATTAATGTGTATCCTCCGCAGAAGACTCTCCACAGTAATGTTGGCTATGGTTCTTTCCTTGACACCTGCATATGGGGGCCATGCTCCATTGTTTGAAGCTGCTATTGCAGCCATACTTGGCTGCCTTCTCTGTGCAATGTTTTCATTTGGGTGGCATGTGTCATCCTGAATCATCCTGCCTTTTGTGTGGAGGGGGTCGCTTGGAAGATGCTTGTTTTGCATCACTTCCCTCTGCCTGGTGTGAGCTGCTGGTGTGTGAGCTGAGTTCAGAGAGAGCTATGGCACTGAGTCAAGTATTGCCCATGAGAACAAAGTTTAGCTGCAGACAAAATCCCACCTCAGTAACCAGGTTAGCCACATCTCAGGCAGACATGTAGTACCTCTTGTAATCTATTCTCCCACTAGATTAGGAATTCAGAATATTAGGCATTATATATCCCCCCCCCCAAAAAGCAACAAAGGGGCTCATAACTTTGGTATTTGCTGCCACAAGGGCATGCTAAGAATGTGATGACAACCACATAACTTTTCTCACTCACAACCCACCATTAATGTGGAAAGGAAGACCTTACTCTCTTATAGCAACAATGTGAGCAGTGGTGCACTCAGATTCACTCTTAAAAACGTTGGCTCAAACAGCAACTATGCCACTATGAATGCTAAGTGTGCAAGGCCTGTGTGTTGCCAAGAAGGACCACACCAGCCGTCTCAGCGCTTCTGCAGCTACAACTGTTGCTCTAAGTAAAAGTAAAGGTAAAGGGACCCCTGACCATTAGGTCCAGTCGTGACCGACTCTGGGGTTGCGGCGCTCATCTCACGTTATGGGCCGAGGGAGCCAGCGTACAGCTTCCACATCATGTGGCCAGCATGACCACATGCTCTTAGTATCTCTACCAAATAGAAAAACGAGAGTTCCAGATGCAGGAAGTAAGCCTTGCCGAAGTGCTGAGCACTGGCCTATACATCAGATTGTGTGAGGCAGAAAACTGTCTGGAAGGAACGCCAGGAAGTGGAGCTAGTCCTAGGAGGCTGCAGAGGGCGAAGGCCTGTGTCTGTTTTTGCGCCTGTTTACTCTGATAACCACGGGTGCAATTCCTTCTGTGCTGAGTGCATAGCCTTCGGAGCCATGTAGATGCCAGGATGTCACTGGAAGGTTGTGGCCTCTTTGGGGGAGCTATGACACGGAGCAGAATCAAATATCACACTTGAAGGGTCATTCCGGATATTTTTCATGCTCGTACCCAATTGGAACCCAAATTTAGCTGCCCAGAGGGATGGATTTCAGGTGGAGTTTGGGTTCCATTTTAGTACCAGCTGACGGCAGTGTACCCCCATTTGCTGATCAGGGGCCTGTGTGACTAATGCAGCTGTTTTTGAACCATCCCTAATGACAGAGCCTTGCATCTGGATGAAGTGGTGGTGGTGGGGTAGCAATGCCTGGTGACTAGAGAGGCATGTATCCAATGCTTCACTTGGACTGGCCTCTTCCTCAGCATCATCATATCCTTGCAGACAAAAGAGCCAGACTGAGCAGCGATGACGTGTGCCTCTGACAGACAAAGAAAGAACAAGAGACAGAGATGGTTGGTGCACTTCTAATTGAGAGCTCACAGAATCATCCTACTGCCCCAGCAAGAACCTCAAGCGGTGCAGTCAGCAAATATACACTCTTTCTGGCACTGACTCATTCCTCTCCCTCCTGGCAGCTGATGAAGGCTTGACTCACTGGGGCGACTCAGTTTCTGAGCCTAGTCGTGGCCTGCTCTTCCTTTCACTTTCCCCCTTGCCCATCCCCCATCCCCCACCCCCTGTCAGATTCTGCCCTTGGTCGGTGTCCCACTGCCTCGTTCCCAGGCAGATTCCTTGCGCTTTGCTTGCTCCGCTGAGCAGCCTCTCTCTCAGGCCCAAGAGGCCAAAGGGGGACGAGCGGAGATTAATGGTAAGCTGATTGCTGCAGCCAGTTAGGGAAATGCTGAGGAGATTGTTTGACCATCATCGCTCCCAGCTGCCGGCCAAGTCACATGACACCAGGCCTTACTAGAGAGCTGAAGGTGGGATTAGATACGTCAGTGTCAGATCAGAGATGTGAGAATTGACAAGAGCTAGAAATGAATGCTTCCATCAACCAGGCTCTTCTGCCTCAGCCTTCCTGCCAAGGAGTCTTTTGGCCCTGCCCAATGCAACACACATATGTCCCCCTTCACAAGTCAAGGACACAAACTATGATGAAATCACAAAGACTTAAAAGTGCAGAGACCCTCAAAAACAGTGGAAGCTAAGCCTGGGGCCATTGCTCTGCAGCTTGTTTTGCTTTGCTTTGCTTTGCTTTGCTTTGCTTTGCTTTGCTTTGCTTTGCTTTGCTTTGCTTTGAGCGGTGCAGGAAGCACAGTCCCTGGTGTTGAGACCCTAGAAGGTGAAGTAGTACATTTTTGTGACTAAAACATGGTTGGCAAAGCTGTTCCCACTGCTATTGACTTCATAAAGGGAGGCGTTCCAAAGCCATATGATCGGGCCCGGTAACCTTCCCTTTGAATGCATTGTGCTGTCATTTCTTTCTCATAAGAACACAGGAAGCTGCTTCTTTCCATTGGATCTATATAGCTCAATATTGTCGACACTGACTGGCAGTGGCACTCCAGGGTTTTCCCTACCTGGAAATACCAAGGGATTAAACCCATTGCCTTCCATGTGCTCTGCTTCTGAGCAACAGCCTTTCCTTGTCCATCTTTCACTTGGGTTTTTCTTTCTTTCTTTCCTTTTTAAAAAAATCATTATTAGAATTAATTTCTTCTACTTCCATGGAAACGAACTACAGGCTGATGGCCCTATTATTCGGTTGCAGTGAAAACCAATAAAAGAGAGGAGGAAGCAGATGTTGTTTTTGTAAATGCAGGCTCAGCAAGATAAAGATCGCTTCCAAGTAGGGCCCTCCTAGTGGCCACCGGTCACTGCTTTTCCCATTTGCTGCTGAATGTTAAAAATAAATAAATAGGGGGAGCAGCACACTGTTCCCTGCTGGCAAAAGTTTTTGCTTTTACACTATTGCCAGTTGAGAGATTTTGGTTAGTATTGTCTTTGAATCTTTTGATGTATTTTAATTGGGTATTGGTTTTTCTTTCAGAAATTGTAAGTTGCTTTGAGACAAATATATATAGCAATAATTAAATAGGCAGCACATTCCTTTTCTTTCTTATAATATATTTCATATAACATACCCTCTTTCCACACCAGTGGAACATGATGGGATCCAGCCAGGCTCCCTCAGGTTCACCTCCTCTTCTTCCCTGCTTCCTACCCTCTGCCAAGTTCTGATTCTTTGAAGTGCAGGTCCACATCCACACGCCCAGGTATATTTTGTTCTGTTTTTTTTTTTTACGGCAGAACCATAAAATTTTGAAATATTTAGCTACAACCCCCTCAACATCTAATGCCACTGCTTGCTCAAGATGGAGCCTCATCCACTTGTCCTTGGATGAAATTCTACCTCCAGGTGTTGCTTGCTGTAATCCAGTCTTCCCCAACTTGGTGCCCCTCAGATGCTGTTGGGCTACAACTCCCATCAGCCTCAGCCAGCACGGCCAATAGCCAGGGATGATAGGAGTTGTAGTCCAGCAACATCTGGCTGCTCCTGCTTCACAGAGTTGCCCATGTGATCTAGAGGAGAGGGAGGAGGAATGGATGCCAAGAGGTGTGGCTGCTCTTGCACTGCTGAATTTGGGACTGTTAACAGTGGGTGTGAAGCAACGGAAGCTGCTTCAAAGTCCTGCCCTTGGCAGCATTACATTTTTTAAACTCCCACCCCAGGAAGAGCTGCTTTCTAATAACCAGGCCCTGCCGATGCTCAGCCTCATAGGTCATTTTCGTTGGTCATCACCCCAGCGGACTCCCCACCTCCTGCTTTTGCTGCCTAACACTGAGCTTATCAATGCCTTTGTTGACCATCCCACCCCAAGACCTCTGCCCTCCCTGGTTTATCTCACAGATCCCTACTCTTGCCTGCAAAATAAAAATGGATCACAGAGGCCTCTCTTTAAGCAAGCACTGCCCAGATCGGTGGCTTCTGCTTCCCAAACGAATGCAGCTTCTCATTCTTCCTTTCTTGGCAGACCTGCTACCTCGGCAGTGATTCAGTTTCATCTCTAAAAGAACCAGCAGGATGGCTTGGGGTTGGCAGGTGTGGCCTCCATCTGCAATCTTGGGCATGATTCATCTTGCCGAACTGGCAAAGGGTGACGAATGTGAATGCCCCTTGCCAGGTGGCACATTTGGAGAAGGGGGTGTGCGCACTCCCGGTGGGATCACAGCCACAGCGTGGCAGGAAGGACACTGAATGGCGCATTGCAAACCTGCTTCCTCATGCAGGGTTCCCCCCATCCCCTGCTTCTCCGTTCTGTTTGTGTGTGGTGTGCTTCTGCAGCCTCAGCATTTCGGAGCATCCATGTGTCAAGGAACAAAGAGGGGAGAAGGAACATGAAAGAGCAGGGCAGGTCCAGCAGAGTGAAAGAGAGCGATTTGCAGAGCCAGAGGCAACGTGGAGACCTTCTCTCCTAGATAGAAGAGATGGCTGAGAAGCTAGGGAGGGTTTCCGTCTGAGCCACAGAGAGGGCAGCACAATGAAAGCATATTGATTTGGGATAATGAGAAGATTGAGGAAGCAGATCGTAAACTAACAGGATATTAAAAGAAACCGGGGCGAAAGCCTATTCAAAAACCCCACGCCTTTTCTTGACAGAGCACGAGCACATCATATATAGCCTGAGGGTATGGCCGGGATCAGCAAAAATGGACAAAGGGTAAATACATGGATTTTAAGCCTTGACTGGCTATTTTAGCAGGGGGGCAAGAAAGGACACAAGCTTGTATCATCGTATAATAGATGCAATGCTTTGCTTCCCGTGGTCGGTTCCCAAATTTGGGCCTAGAATCGAAACATTTCCTACCATTGTTTCTGATCTGTGGTGGAACTAAGCATTACAGTATTTAGAGGCTGAACATATATGGCAAACTCAGAGATCACACGAATTTCTGGGGTGCATGCATACAAAACCAAAGAAACAAACAAGTGTTTTCCGTTTGTAAGGAAACTGTGACAAATGAAGCCAATGTTCTCCAAACTTTCTGTCCCACACAGCAGCCCCCGATGGAAAGAAACTGTTCACACACTTGTATGTGTGAACTGCTCTCCCAAACCAAGGGTATTTGTCTGCATCTAACAAATCTAACAGGGTACATAAGCCCCATCTCCCAGGGCTAAAGCCAAATTCTAGCTATTGAGGATTAGGGGATGAGCCAAGTGTGGGTGGCAGATTATAGTATGGCATTTCCCGCGCCTCTGCTGCCTCCATACCAGCTGATGCAAACATGTTATCAGATGCATCCACAAGGGGAGAGACTCTTTCAAGCCTGTTTATTCCTTTGTGGGAAGATCTTTTCTGGGTTTCTAGTGCTCACTGGAATGCTGGTCAGTTTTACCTGTTCCAGGAAACAAATATGTTCGATGCTGTTGTGAAACGCTGCCCACCTTGCTGAGGGCTCAAATTTCACAACTCTGCAGAAGCTCTTGTTTTGCAGAAGCTCTTGTTTTGCGACCCTCATGGCAAGTGGCTCCCTCCAGCTTTGGTCCTGCCAGCAACAGGGTTTCCAGTATCTGGGGAAGCCTTACAGCCAGTGCTCCCCCCCCCTATAAAAATGTTTAGAGGTACTCTCATTTTCCTACTCATATTGAAATACTGCCCCTCAATGAGGCCAAACTTAGATTCACAAAATGTTTAGGAGTATGCGTACCCCTGCGTACCCCCAGAAAAAAAAGCAGCACTGGGTACAGCCACCAAAACTTCTCCACCTCAGGCAGTCCCACCATTTCATTTCATTTAACAAAATTTATGTACTCCTTGATTGTAGCAAAGCGTCTGCAAGAAATATTAGAAATATCAATAAGAACAGTTAAAAACCAGCAATTTAAAATGCTTTAAGATAATTAAGATCAACAGCAGGCTGAAAAAGAAATTCGAATACATCGACATATACATGTCCTGACAAAACAAATCCAGATGCCCCAAAAATACAGTGAAGCCTGCTGCTCAATGTCAGTAGGTAGGGAGTTTCAAAGTGTAGGTGCTGCCACCACACTAAACGAATGTTTTCTTACAAGTGTGGAATGAAAATTGTGTGGCACCTGTTCACCATTCCAGTTCTGCGGATTGAAGAGGTTGAGTGGGCACTTATAGGGTAAGGTATGGGTGGCTGGGGAAGGACGGGAGGAAGTTTTTAATGTTTGATGTTTTATTCTGTTTAATATTCTGTTGAGAGCCGTCCAGAGTGGCTGGGGAAACCCAACCAGATGGACGGGGTATGAATTAATAATAATAATAATAATAATAATAATGATTTTATTATTTATTAGACCTAAAGGATGATGGGTAGACTTCAGGGCTGCAGCATCAACTTTTAAGCATAAGGATTTGATTTAAATATTGAATTAAAGTGGTTGATTGATTTCTACAGTATATCACCCTTCAGTATCAATTTCTGGGTGGTTTACAAATACACCTCACCCCTGCCTACTCCCTACCCCGCCCCAAGGTAGGCTGGCTAGAGCAGGTTACAAAACTGTGGCTTTGGTGGGTAGAGCCAGATGCAAAATGGTGGCACAGGAAATGTGGCTAATTCCCTACTGTACCTCATAATGAGCCATATATGCTGGGATTTCCAGAAGGGTAGCTATGCTGGTCTATTGTAGGAAAATCAACAAAGTCTTGCAACACCTTAAATATTTATTATGGTGTAAGTTTCTGCAACTCATTGATTCTCGTGTAATAATCACAGCTGTCACCCAGCACTCAGTTATATATACTTGTATGCATGTAGAAGAACAAATCTATATCTACCTTAACACAGATCAGGATTTTAAGCAACCTAATTGAGAGACACATAGAAAGAGATGCTTTTTTGCTGTTGCTATTGTTTAAAAAGTGGGAGTGAGTTAGCTTTGCTAATCTGTTGCAAATCATCCCATGATCTACTGGTAGATCGCAATCTACCTTCTGTTCACCCCTGGCTAGGGATGGTCAGATCAGTCAGTGTCCATTCCTCTGAGTTTGTTATTTTTCTAATCTTAAATTCAGGCGGCCACATTTCAGCATCTGTTTGCAAGGTTCTTTAAAAAAAATGATCAGCATTTTAGTGTACATTTCTGCTAATAGACACATTTTTGCCTGCAACTTCCCCTATTTTATACACATTTTGGCAAGCAATTTTTCCTAACATGAGCCATTTTAGATGTTACACGCTTTCCCTGGATATAAGCATTTTTGCACACCATTTTTCATTAGAAATCTGCATTGCAAAAGCCTTAAACGGCCAAATTTCGAACGATAGGTGCATTTCAGTTTGCATAGTGTTTCAGGAAGTGTGCTTTCCCTCCCTAACCTTACCCCCTGTCCTAAAGGAGATCCATATTGTATGCTATTTCCCACCTCCCACTGAGCTCCGCTTGCAGTTAACACCACGGTCCCTAAAATCTGAACCAGATCCCAAAATGCAAGCGATAGTAGAAATTCCCCACCTCCCACTGGGCTAGGCTTGTGGTATTTTCCAGGGCCACGAGGCTGTGTTAAGCACAGAAGGAGTGCCACCATTTCCTGCAGTCCGTCAGATTTGATTGCACTGCCTGAGAAACCAAATATCCGTCCTCCAAGGAAACACAAACACCTGGCACTGTAAGTAGAGCTCGGTTTGAGGTGTGTGAAAGGGAAGCGTTGCTGGGCGTTTCTAGTTGAAACATACCATCTGCCGACATGAAAGGGCATTATTAACCCTCCCTGTGCAGCAGTTCCTCGCCTGGCTTGCTGATCCTTTCAAAGGAGATGATTAAACCTCCATTCCAGTTATTAGCTAGCTATTAGCAGCTACCTGACTGCAACACAGCAATAATGGCCCTGGAAGGATTCCAGGCCAACAAGGAGCGTTATTATTTCTTTGGTGTCTCAGCATCAGCAGGAGTGGTGGGCAGAAGTGGGAAATAAGCTCTGGGGCCTAGGAGGGAAGGCTGTGCTGATTGACTGGGTGGGGAGGGGCAGTAAACAGGCAGTCTGCCTCTGCCCCAGAAATCAAACTTCAGCCTGGCCAGCGCTAGCAAAGAAGGGTAGCAGCCATATCTGCCCCCTGAAAAGCTTTAAAGCACACACACAGAGAGAGAGTACAGCAGCCACCCCCTCCCCACCCACCCATCAACATTGTAATTTATTACTTATACCCCGCCCATCTGACTGGGTTGCTGCAGCCACTCTGGGCAGCTTCCAACATATTAAAAACACAGCAAAACATCAAATGTTAAAAACTTCCTGATACAGGGCTGCCTTCAGATGTCTTCTGAAAGCCATGTTGTTGTTTATCTCTTTGGCATCTGATGGGAAGGCGCCACTACCGAGAAGGCCCTCTGCCTGGTTCCCTGTAACCTCACTCATAGCTGCCAAGTCTCCTGCGAAAAAATGCGGGATCAGCAGCAGCGCAGCACCGGAAGTCGCTTCTATGCATGTCTGGACATGCATAGAAGCAACTTCCGGTGCCGCCCGATTTCTGGTGCCCAGACATGGGCAGAACGGCACCGGAAGTCGCTTCTACGCATGTCCGGACATTCGAAGAAGCAACTTCCGATGCCACTCTGCCCGATTTCCAGTGCCCAGACATGGGCAGAGCGGCACCCGAAATGGAGCCTCCCTGGCAGGTAGGAAATCCGGGGGATTTCCGGGATTTTTCTTTTTCTATTCGGGATAACAATGGGAAACGGATTAAAATCCGGGGGTTTCACGTGGAAAACGGGAGACTTGGCAGCTATGCCTCACTTCCCACAGTGAGGAAACTGCCAGAAAGCCCTCGAAGCTGGACCTCGGTGTCCGGGCTGAATGACGGGGGTGGAGATACTCCTTCAGGTATACTGGCCGAAGCCGTTTAGGGCTTCAAAGGTCAGCACCAACACTTTTAATTGTACTGGGAGCCAATGTAGGTCTTTCAGGACCAGTGTTATATGGTCCTGGTCAGAGCCGTTCTTCCCATTGGTTTTACTGGCGCATTGCGCCAGGGCGCTGGGTGCTGAGGGGTGCTGAGGGGCGCCCCAGCAAGTGGGGGAGCTGCACGGCCTTCTGCACGCCCGCCAGCAGCGCCCCGTCAACCATATGGGGAGGAGAGCTTGGCAGTGACCCGATCTGCACACGCCCTGACTGTGGGTCCCAACAGGGACCCTGCCCCTCCCTCCTCTCAGCAACTTTCACTACTTTCACTTTCCTGCCGTTGCTGGGCAGGGCTTCCCTGGCACCAGGGAAGAGGTGTAAGCTGGACGCGGCGCCCTCACCCGCTGCGCCGAAGCAGCGCCGCGCCCGGAGCCTCCGCCTCTTCCCCACCAGAGGCATCACCCTCCAGCCCAGCCGGGATGGAGAGGCGAGCACTGGTCCCAGTCGGCGAACCTGGTGCCGCACAGAGGAAGAGGAAGGAGAGACAGGCCGCAAGCTCCCTCCGTCCCTTCCTGCCCTCCTCCTCCCCCTTTCGTTGTGCGCACACCTGGTGGCTCCTGCTTCGCGGCAGCGAAGCCAAGCCGGAGGGAAGGGCCCAGAGCAGAGAGGAGGCGGAGGGTGCGGGGAGCCGAGCCGGGACTCCTGGGTCCGATCTATTCCGCGCACGCACGCACCCCAATAAAGAGGGGGAAGCAGCCCGCTCCTCCAGCCCCAGCAACTATGGGAACAGGGAGGTGGGGTGGGGTGCCGGAGGGCTCCTTGAACCATGGCGCAGGATAGGGTAAAGACAGCCCTGGTCCTGGCAGCCACTCCCCGTCATCAGTCTAGCTGCCGCATTCTGGATTAGTTGTAGTTTCCGAGTCACCTTCAAAGGTAGCCCCACATAGAGTGCACTTTCCCACCTACATTTGACTACCTTCTGGCCAGGAAACCCAATCTGGCATGACCTGCAGGATTTTTTTATTTGGACTGACTAATGCATTTTGCTTTCCTCTTGTGTAGGGGTGGGCTATGTTTAATTGGAGTAGGAGGCAAAAGAGTTAGTGGGATATCCATTATTGGGTTTTAATTGTAACCTGCCCTGGGACCTTAGAGTGATGGGGCACATATATAATAATAATAATAATAATAATAATAATAATAATAATAATAATAATTCCCAGAAGCCCATTTCACGGCTTCTGCTCCATCTTGCAGACACACACACACACACACACACACACACACACACACACACACACATATTTCTGTGAAGATGCACAGAGGCCCACCCACTGGAACCTGGATGAAACAGGTGCAACTCTACAATCTGTATAGGAGGAAGAAGAAGGGGAAGCAGCTTGGAGTGAGGCCTTGTTGAGCCTGATTTTGTTTTAGAGAGATCTTGCCCTGGTGAATATATGCGGATCCTGGAAATTCCTGTGGGCCTGACTCACCCTTTCCCACAGGTGCCTCTCCTTCTCCTGCCCTCCCACACACTGGCTTAGTTTCTGCTCTACTTGCCCCACCCTCAGGGACTGTCACTTTGGAGACAGTCACAGTCAGTGACGCAGGGAGTGGGTAGGAATGCCTTCACGGGCTTCCAGGCAAGGGTGCATTGTGGGATTGGTGCTGCTCACGCATGCCACTTTTTCTTTTTGCAGTGTCCACATGGCATTTTGTTGGCCAGTCCTTATTCCTTCCCCCCCCCAATGTAATCCAAATTCACCCTTTGCACTGAAAACCCAATACAGTGGTACCTCGGTTCTCAAATGTAATCCAGGCTTCCAGAATGAGGAGCTTCACACTGGTGACTAATGTTTTGAAAGAAGGACTGTCTTGGGATTTGGTTATGGGAACAAGCACAACTGTGTTCCATTATATCTACTTACTTACCTACCTACCTACCTATCTCTAATACTCCACCATTCCTCCAAGGAGCTCAAGGTAGTGTACAAACTTATTCCCTTCCCCGTTTTATCTTGTGCAGTTGGGTTAGGCTGAAAGATGGTGGCTAGCTCAAAGTCACCCAGTGAGCTTCATGGCTGAGTGGGGTTTTGAACTCTGGTCTCCCAGGTCCTAGTCCAATCCCTAACCACTATGGTCTAATAGCTTGATGGGATATGAATTCGAAGTGGCAACCTGCTACTTTATTAAAATACTGCACACGCCTTCATGTGTCACCTGACAGCCGTTGTCCTCTTAGAGGAGTCGGGTGGTGAGCACCCCCATTCATAATACTGTAAGCAGCCAGATCAACTTGACTGACTAGCTTGGCGAGCTAGAAGGAGAATGCAGCTTTTCACTCCATGCATGTGGCTGCCTGTTTTTGCCCTAGCACTGTCCATAAAATATGCCTCACCTTATAAGGCCTGCTTGACCATTGCCTCTAGTCACACTTCACCAATGTTCCCTTTGGATTCTCCCAGACAGAGGCTTAATACCACAAACAGGTCACTGGTAGCATTGTTAAAATATATTTACAGTGGTACCTTGGTTCTCGAATGCCTTGGTACTCAAAAATCGGCTCCTGAATGCTGAAAACCCAGAAGTAAGTGTTTCAGTTTTCAGAAGCCAAACGTCCGATGCAGCTGTCAGCTATTGTTTCCGGGGCGCCTGCGCCAATTGGAAGCCACACCTTGGTTTTTGAACTTCCCAACCCCCACATGCACCTTTCCTTGTGCTCTAGGGTGAGGGTAGTCAACTTGATGCCCTCCAGATGTTGTTGAATTCCACCAGACCCAGACAGCATGACCAATGGTCAGGGATAATAAAAGCTGTGGTCCAACAATATCTGGAGGGCACCATGTTGAGTCCCCTTTGTTCTAGGACAGTGGTAGGAAACATACGGCTGTCCAGACATTGCTGGCCTACACTCCCATCATCCTTGACCATTGGCCATGTTGTCGGGGTCTAATGGAGTCGAGCAAGATCCTACATGCCACCGGTTCACCATCAGTGCTCCCAAGCAAATAGCTATGCAGCTATGGAGAGAGCTCTGGGCTATATTCATCAGTCGCTAGAAATGCTGAGCCCTTTTCTTGACTTTAGAACGTAAGAAAAACCCTGCTTGATCCTGGTTCTTCTCCCCAATAAGAGGAATGTTTGAACAGAGAAAGAAGGCATGGCCTTCATTTCATCAAAACTGAAGTGACAGGAAATGCTGTAAGGCTGTTGGAGTCACAGATAGGAATGTAGGCCTGTTTCAATGGCTCTTCAGTGGATCGTTGGGAAAAGGCCATATGACTATGGTATGAAGCAACATCACAAGTGGCCTGAAGAATGGTACAGGAAATGTAAGGAGTCAAAACATGGCCACAGGCAACCTGTACTTTGCTGTACCTTAACCTTTTGAGCCAGTTCCTCTCTGTACACAGTTCTGGGATGAATCTCACGGGGGACTGCTAAGGGGCAAAGGACTCTTATCACAGCTTTTGACACAAGATAGACATATGTGTCAATGATGACTGAGAGGAGATTATTGTGCTCATTGTGAGGCCTACAGATTGCTGGGAGATTTCTGGAGAAGCCACAGGTCCCTCCCAGTGACAACCAATCCAGATGGAAACATTCAGGCTCTAATGGGGCACTGGAGGGAGATGAGTGTTTCCTCTACCCCACAGTTTCTTTTGGACTTCGTGCTGGGAACATTGTGTCTGCATGATGCCATCCTCAATCAAAATGCTATCCCATCTCACTTCCCACCCCCCTTAATCCAGATTTACCATTTCCATGGGAAACCTGCTAAATAGAAGGCCAAAATGCAACATGGGAAGCAGCAAATCCAGATTAAATGGAGGGGAAATGTGGGAAGGCGCTTTGATGAGATGGGCACTGTGCGGACGCTGCACAAAACAGACGGACGTCAGCAGCAGAAAACCTGCAAGAAAAATGCTGTGTGGGTGTGCCCGAGGCCAGCACAAACTGCTTGGGATCCAGTTTGAATATGAAACAAATCAAGGAGCTTGGCAGCCTGTTTGAAATGAAGTGGGAGGGAGGCAGAATGAAGCAGAGATGGTTGGAACTGAAGGACTTAGGAAATGAGCTTTGTTTGCATTTTGGAAGCTACTTTTTCCGCCCTGCCTTGCTGATGCTTAATTTTCCGCCAGCCCTAAGCATTTTTCTTTAACAAAATGGTGTGTGTGTGTGTGTGTGTGTTTAGGGTGGTGTGGCTGAGAACAAACCAGCACTATAATTCAAGGGCCTACCTGTCACTGGAATAATGCTTGACCTCACCCCAGCAGTCCTGAAGCCTAGGTCTGCTCATTGGTCCTATTTCTTTTGTGCCCTGTGCCTCTTCCAATTAAATAATTCGAGAGGAGCTTTTACATTGCCTGAGATTAAATAGGTGTGTGTGTGTGTGCGTGTATTTTGTTGACGATGATGTCACATGTGGACACTGCCAAGCCCCTGCATGCGCATGGAACAGTTATCGTACAATAAACCCACACCTGGAAGCACCCATAGATTGACAGAAAAAAATATTTCATTGACAAAAAGACTAACAGGTGCTCCCTTAAGCATAGGGTGGCTCCACCAATGGGAAGAGTGGAGGAGCTCTACCACTGCACATTCCCAAAAGACCTGCCTACAAGATGGGATGTGTGGCATGGCTTTGCTTGTTGGTCTTAAGTTGTGAATGAGTACCGTGTTTCTCATATTTTAAGGCATCCCTACAAAATAAGGCATGGCAGGATTTTCCTGAGGTGGAAAAATATAAGGCATACCTCGAAAATAAGCCGTACCGGGTGGTGGAAGAAGGTCTGTGGCAAAGAAGGGTTGCTGCTGCCGCGTTAACCCCCGAGACCTGGCTGCAGCCTCAGCGCGCAGCGCGTGCAGCCCCAGAACCCGGCTGTAGCCTTTGCGCACGGACACCCGGGACCCGGCTGCAGCCTCAGCGCGCAGCGCGCGCAGCCCCAGTACCCGGCTGCAGCCTCTGCCTGCCGCGCGTGCAGCCCCAGGACCCGGCTGCAGCCTCTGCCTGCCGCGCGCGCAGCCCCAGGACCCGGCTGCAGCCTCTGCCTGCCGCGCGCGCAGCCCCAGGACCCGGCTGCAGCCTCTGCCTGCCGCGCGCGCAGCCCCAGGACCCGGCTGCAGCCTCTGCCTGCCGCGCGCGCAGCCCCAGGACCCGGCTGCAGCCTCTGCCTGCCGCGCGCGCAGCCCCAGGACCCGGCTGCAGCCTCTGCCTGCCGCGCGCGCAGCCCCAGGACCCGGCTGCAGCCTCTGCCTGCCGCGCGCGAAGACCCGGTGGGAGCAGGTCTGTCGTCTGCACAGATACCGGTACCGGTACTTATTTTTTAATTAAGACATCCCTTGAAAATAAGCCATGCTGTGTTTTTTTCAGGAAAAAATTAATATAAGACATGACTTATAATGTGAGAAACACGGTATATAATGGGAAACATGTGAGGGATAGTTTGCCCTGCCCGCTCTGTCACATCCATGTCACTCAGCCCTGCTGCCAGCTTTCATCTATTGGAGGAGAAAGTCTGTAGTGGGGAGCCTCGCTGTGCAATTCAGGACTAGGCACAATCAGATTTCTAAACCATGTGTGGGGGGGGGGGCACAAGCAGACAGCACACTCTCTGCTGCAGACCTTCACTCCTCACCATGTGGAAGGAGGCAGAACCAGGTGCCCGGGGGGGGGGGGGAGAGAGGCAGGGCTGGATACAATAGTAAGCAGGCCTCTGCTCTCTGCTGATGGCACGGGCCCTTTAATGCCTGGATTACTGTCAGGCAAATGGCCGTCAGAGAAAATGAATCAATTGCGGGGGTTTTGTACACAAGATTTTATTTTCCTTGTTGAAGGAAGTCTGAGATAAATCTTCATGTGCATACAGAATACAGGCAACAGCATTCGGCAGCTCAGGAAATATAAGACATTAACCCAAGGTATACCATGACCACCCAGCTGCCAACTTTGTTGTTGTTGTTTAGTCGTGTCTGACTCTTTGTGACCCCATGGACCAGAGCATGCCAGGCACTCCTGTCTCGCACTGCCTCCCACAGTTTGGTCAAACTCATGTTGGTAGCTTCGAGAACACTGTCCAACCATCTCATCCTCTGTCGTCCCCTTCTCCTAGTGCCCTCAATCTTTCCCAACATCAGGGTCTTTTCCAGGGAGTCTTCTCTGGCGAGTTCTGGCTGAAAAGAACTCTGAATACATATATAATAAATACAATAAATAAAGAAATATGTCCCTAGCACTTTTGGCACCACAGGATTCTTTTGCTAATTTTGCTGCTGCAGACTAATTTGGCTCCTCCTCTGTCCTTCTGGCCGAACACTGAAATGGCAACGGAGGCTATGAAGCCTGCCTCTTGCTCTATTTATGAACACTCTGATATTATATATACAAAGCTTCTGTATTTTGCTTAATCTAAATCCCTGTGGAGCTTGGCAGCAGAGGAATATATAAGACCATGAAAACAGTTGGTATTAAATCTCATCTCTGGTATAATCTGTGGCTCTGGGGGCTTTGGTGATGTGCCCAGATGTTGTTTTGGGTGACAGGGTTCGTATCCTAGCCGAGCCCCATTCAACCAGCCCTGGGAACAACCAGTTCAGGGAACACGCCTGGAGCATTCTGGTTCCTAAAGGAGGGGAAATAATTGTATGTTCTTTTTCTGCACAGTGGAGGATTTGCAGCTCCAATGAACTGGGGCTACACTGGCTGTAAAGAGAGACTATATATTCATGAGCTGGGGAAATGCTGGAGACTAACTGGAGGGTTGGGAGGCAGGCAGGCAGGCAGGAGGACGTGGGGCGGGGCCAACCAGAACTAGCTCTCCCAGGCTTGCCTAGCTTTGTTCTTTTCACCTGCGGTGTGTTGCATTCATTCACCAGCCCTGCAGACACCTCACCTGGGTGTGTCCCACTTGCACTGTACAAAGTTGAGTCAGCAGCTGCCACTGGAATGCTGATATCCATTAACCCCTGGGATGCTGGCTTTTTGTTAAGGTTCTAGTCACCCCCCCCCCCAAAAAAAACAACTCTCTGTTGTGGATGGAGGGAGAGTGGATGGGGATATTCCTGGTCAGCCTCAGAAGGCTTCTAAGTAACACACAAGAGTGGCAGACCTGTGCCTTCAAATGTGAGCCTGATCTAGTCACATGGGAATCCAGGACATGACAAGCTGCCTTATACCGAGTCAGATCACTGGTCTACCAAGCTCAGAGTTGGCTAGATGTTAGAGATTGAACTTGGGACCTTTTGGATGCAAAGCAGGGACTTTGCCGAACTGACCTATGGCCCTCAATGTGAGCCTGTTCCAACCACAATCAAATCAGAGTGGAGGGTTGATGTGATTTATGGGAGTTGTAGCCCCAAAAATCTGGAGGACACCAGGTTGGGGAAGGCTGGCTGGCTAGATAGATACATACATAGGGAGATGTATATGTGGCCATGAAGGGCTGTGTCCCAAGGCTCTCTTGCCCTTCCCAAAATGGACATAACCTGGCGAGGGCATTTCTGCTCAGGTGACTTGGGGAACCAGCACAGCTGGTAATGCCAATGTCTCAGTGTTTCCTGGGAATGAGTCACAAGGAGCCAATTCTTAAAGCCCCACTCCTGGTGGTTTCCCATGATCAAGTGAAAGGTCCAGGCATAATGCCTTTAATAGGATCAAACTGAAAATCACAAAGGAGTACACAAGCTTTCAAGCTTGACATGATTTTTGTGCTGCCTGCAATGGTTAATATTACAATAAGCCTCCGAGTAACCTCAGTGAGTAAACCTGTGTCTGGCCTGTACCACGAAGCAAGAGAGAAAGTTGCCTTATAGTGCCTCACTCAGATTTCAGGTAGGGAGTCCCCCCCCCCCCCAGCCCTACCTGGAATTGTCAGGGATTGAACCAGGAGCCTTCTGCTGTGGTTGGGACTCACATGTAGGAACATTCACCCACACGAAAAAATAAATAAATCCTGCCAGAGTGAAAGGAATATTCCTGTAACACATGCACTCGAGGGCTCAGGTATACTATACTTCTGAATACTATGGAAGCAGGAGGTGGGAGTACACGGAAGCCACAAGCAACTGAAGAAACAGGATTTGCAAAGTGTCACGGTGTGTTTGAGCAACAGGCAGTTAAGTGCAGGGGTGGAGTTAATGTTGCTCTTTGTCAGAATTTCCGTCACAAATCACACATAATAGGCGCCTGCGACACTTCCTGAGGCATCATGCATTCTTCCTCTCACAAACTGGCCAAAACATATGTGGTCTGTGAACTGTGCATGGCAAATGAACACACAAGGTTTAGAAGCAATCTCCCTGGCATGAGAGTGTCTCTAGAGATCTACTGCCCTTTCAGTGCCAGCCTGCATTGCTCTGGTCCCAAGCACAGGAATCTGCCCACGTTTTGGTTCAGGGCAGGCCGGCAACGTCACCTGGTGTTCATGCGATGCCTCTGCAGAGGACGAAATAGCTAGATACCCCTCTCATCATTGACGTGGCTAGGGAAACCCAACCAGATGGGCGGGGTATAAATAATAAATTATTATTAAATTATTATGCAGAGGCTATGTAACACGAGGACTCAAGCTGCAGTTCCCTGGAATAATTACGCTGTGTATTCTTCCCATTATGAATACATGTCTGTTTCATTCTCTTGCACACTGCTCCTTTTTGCCTCATTTGCTGCACTTTGCTTTGGATGCTGATCCTCTTCTCCTTTACAGAGATTCCCCAGAACAGTGTGCTCCCTGTGAGCTGTTCTCTCCACCCCACCCCCACCCTTTGGGTTTTAATTCCTGCCCTCTTTTCTTCCCTTTTGTTAATTCCCCCACTCCCTTTTCTTGATCTATACTTCTGCTCTCCAGTTTCATCCAGATTTTCTTTTTCTTGCTGTCTTCTTTTTAACTCCGAGACTAGAAATGATTATGTACATTTCTCCTTGGCTTTCCCAAATAAGTCGGTGAATTTATAAACAGGGGCTCACACGCCTAAAGGCTGTTATCGAGGCTTAGCTGCAATAATGTGTAACTGAAGAAACATGGCGCAGTCTCTGTAGCAAGGTGTCAGTTCTGAAGCAGCATGGGGAATCCCAGTCCTTTGGGGCAAATTAGGGCTGCCAGGGGCCTTACTTGACCCATGAGGCTATTCCCCATACTCATCCACACCAACCTTCCCACATCCGACATCAGGTTTCGAGCAGGTAAAGCTGCAGCGGGAAAGGAACTATCAGGAGTGCTAGAGAGAAGTCCCAATTGCTCCTCTGCAAGCAGGGCTTGCCTTCAGTGCCTTACGATGCAAATCATGCTGGAATTGGCTCCTTAGTGGAGCCAATCTCTACTGCAAGCTGGGCTTGCATACTTCCTTTACATCCCTTATTGGAATCCATACACAGGATGCAAAGGATATCCCTTTGCAGCTGAGGCTCGATTCAAGTCGCACTTGCAAAGGAAGAAAACAAAGAAATGGCAGCATGCTCTTAAATTTGGGTTCCCAATCCTTTCACTGGAAGTTAAGTTAAAGGCATCATGTGATGGACAAGTGGGCTTTCCTAACCCCCGCCTCTACTGTCAAAGTGGCTCACATGGGGAGGGGAGTTCAGGAGCTGGCTTAGATGCTTAGATGTTTCCCATTATTTCAGTATTCACACATATGCTACAGATATGTGTGCTTGTACCATAGGGCGTGCATGTATGTAAGGAGATTCCTTTGCCATCCCTTTTTCTCCTCCCCATCATCTCTCCTACTCTACCCCATCTCCACCTTTACATAACAATGGCACTTTGGTATTAATATGACCTGAACTAGCCAAAATGCTGGAGTGGCTTGAATTGGGTTAGGTATGGAAAGCCGCAATCCAGATCCTTACTTTCCTATGAAGCTCATTTGGGTGACCTTAGGCAGGTCACTGTTTGCCATCCTAACAGACCTGTTAGGGTTATTGTGGGACCGTGATGCATATCAACGCTTCTGGAAGAAAAGCTTGGAAGCAGCGAATAATCCCTAATGTACTGTTTACATGGAATAAAGCTTCCCAGTCCCGCTCACCACTTCTGTCTTCTTCATTCTCTCAGGTGACATTGCCTCGTTCTAAGGAGACTCTGTGCACTTCTTCTCCATTGCTAGAATACACACTCCTTTTCTAGCAAATGCTGCAAGCATTGACAATTTTCTATAGCAAGGCAACCCCTGCCCCCTTCTGTCATGTGGGGATAGCACAGCTGGTGTATACTGTTTTAATGGCATCTTTTTATAACAACCAGTGGTGCCGGGATTTCAAAGATTCCTGCAATCCCCCCTGAAGCCACTGAGTGCCACTGGTTTTCCATTTAAAACCTCTTCTGCAGGGATGATTTTAAAACAATCCCTATAATATGCCTTATAGCTGAGGAAACAGTTGGATGTGCTGTGATCCCCAAGTAGTGTGATGCTGCTCTATAGATTGATGATTCCCCCCCGGGTTTTTTTTATTGAGATCTAATCAACTTTCCTCACTCAAATTGGCAAGGTCTATTCTTTTGTTGGGTCACGTGAACCTGCCTGCTTCATTGAGGAGTGAGGTAGACAGGACATTCTGATTTTTTTAGATATTCAAGATGCTCACTCTTCTCTACTACCAGCTTTGTCCTCAGCTGAAGGCTATGGGAAATGAAGGTCACGTAGCTTAGGACCTTAGCTCCTTCTGATTTACTGTACCATCTGAAGTTTTTATTAAAGAAACCTGGAGGGCCTCAGTGAGGTTTTCTATTGGAAGTAATTTGTAGCCTCCAGGGCTTCTCTTCCATTTGCCAGATGGGTTTAGTATTGCACGTGTAGTTGGCATCCGTAGCTCTCTCTGTTCACAGAACATGCCATGCTCAAGGAACGTGTGGAAGAGGGTCAAGATTGCATCCACTTCCCCAGCCTGATGTGTGTTTGATGGAACTTGTGAATAGACACTGTGTGAATGCAAACTCTGCATGTAGGCTTGTCCATGCCGCCAGGAATCCTACATAGTCTGTCCCTCCATCTCCTCCAAAAGACACAGTGAGTCTTGCTTTTGGTTTTCCGGTGCATGCAGCTCTCTGATGTGCTGTGAATTGATCATATAAGCTCACTCATTTAACTCTGCATAGTTTGTAAAAGCGTTTGGATGTTAGTGAAGTGAATGAGGATTAACCACCGTCCAACCGAGATGCACAATTGCCCGTAGTATGAAGGGAAGCACTTCCTGCTTCAAATGAGGAATGTGTGCTCTTTCCCCTAACTCATCATTAGGCCAGGGATGAGTCTGCCATTGGGATCAAGGGGCTGCTTACTCAGCAGGGAGAGAGAGAGAGAGGCTGGTATTGTCTATCTTGGCTTTTGCAGTGGCCCACAAAGTGCCTTTTAAAACAAAAGACTCAATCTGCTGTGTCATGTGCATGTTGCTATATTAGTCTCCCTTGACTTCAGTCGGATCAGGTTTCTATTTGCAGCCTGTTCATTTTGCTGCTGTTCTGAAGTGAGGGTGCCTGACTCCACATAAAACTAACACAAGAAACTCGCAGAAGCTGCACAAGCTCCGAGATTTATTGACAGAGAGATGGTTGAATCAGTCATGTTCAGTTTATCTCAATTTCTCATTTTTCCAGTCTTAAACTCAGTTCAACATATTTCTGCATCTTAAAGAGTTTCCATGAAAACCCAGCACTTTAGTGCAAATTGCTCCGAATATTCACACGTTGATATGAAAGTTTGCCTAATCTTGGCAAGGCAATTTCCCCTAATATAAAACATGTTTTTGTGTTATTTTCACTGTTACAGGAATTTTAGGCACACTTCACCACAGCATGCATGTTTTGTACACACTACTTGGCTGGAGAACTGCATTGCAAACTTTGGGGAAGTGCTTATTTCTAAGGGTGGCTGTGTTTCAGTCTGCATATTATTTCAGAAAGTGTGAATTAGAATTAGGCATGATTGCCTTTCAATGCAACCTGAATCAAATCCCCACTGCATAGATGCAGCAGCACCCAGGTTGCACAGAAGGGGTACCACTCAGGGATTAAACCATGCCTTGTTTACAGTTGTTATGTGGTGGCATTTCCTGGGTAGGATCTTGGAGCTAGAGCAGTATTGCTCAGGGCAGAGTGCTACTGTACCAAGCTCATCCAGAAGGAACTTTTAATTCACAAAGTGTTTTGCAATCCATCAGGGCAGCAGAAACTTTTCACTTGCCTGGTTTTAGGAAGGCAGCCTTTAAGTACCGGTATGTGGAGGATCATGATGGGATAACACTTTCATTCAGCACATTTAAGGAGCAATGATGTTCTTTCTTTACACCCCAACCAGTGCAGAGCTGAGTGGGATAGAAGCCCAAATGCCCTTTCCTAGATGGTGCAATACAGGAAGCTCCTCCAGGGATCAGTGTTGTGAAGAGACAGGGATCAGTGTATCTGAAGAAGTGTGCATGCACACGAAAGCTCATACCAAAATAAAAACTTAGTTGGTCTTTAAGGTGCTACTGAAGGAATTTTTTTATTTTACTTCGATCCAGACCAACACGGCTACCTACCTGTGAAGAGACAGGTTTCCTTTTAAAAAAATTTATTTATGCATTTTACATATCTTAATACATCAGTTATACAGTTGTCATAGTTTATCTTGCACTCTTTGACTTCCACACACATCCCTCCGTGGAGTCCTATTTAGTCCTTGTTAAGCTGCATCTCCTTATCACCCCTCTTTTACTTATTTTAACTACTGCTCATATATCTAACTCCACCTGGAAGCTCATCTGATTGTTATATATTTTTTAATATTTGCCAAAGTATTCTTGCTCTTCTCTTATATCTGACTCATATTGATGTCTTATCTTTGCAGTCAACATTGCTAGCTCCACATATTCTATTAGCTTATTCTGCCAGAATGGCAGAAGGTACATGTTCCCAAAGTTTTGGGGCTTGCTGGTCTGCGACACAAGGGCCATGATTCCTCCCCATTTTCCAGTTAGCCCCTAACCAAGCAAACAGTGAACACTGCCTAGTGAACAAATCTTTTTCTCTTTGCTGTGTGTTTACTTTTCTTCACTCCTGGAAGCCTGATGTGATTTGGAACCGCCTGCCATGAGGTCACATAGCAGGAGTGACTCCGGTCTGCTGGTGTTTTGGGAGCTGAATGACTGCAGCCAATTCCTTGAAGTTGTCTCCATTTCCCATGTGCTCTCGAATGGCTTCTCTGGGGTGAGAAAAATGGAAGACGGTATCTCCAGCTGCTGAGCTGTGACCCCAAGAACAGTATTTCCAGGAATCCCCCTCTTATCATCTAAGGGATTCCTGGGAAAACTGGACCCCGAGGACACAGTGTGGGTTGGGCTGACAGCAAGGATAGCCTTGTTTGTTCCTTCCCATCCTGCTGCAGGTCGAGCTTTTCTTATGTGATGCTGCTAAGGGGCCTTGAATGGAAGAGCTGTTTTGCTTAGGCTCAATGCTCAGTATTGCCACTTGGTGGTGGCTCTGAGAAAGCACTGGGCTGGAGTTGCATTCTGTTTCCCAAAGCATGAGCACTCCAAGAAAAAACACATCACACATCTCTCTTGGTAAAAGACAGCAGCAGCGGTGGTGGGGATTTGTTATAAAAAGCACATTCTCTGTATGCAGATATGAACATATAAGGTGCGCACTACAACACAAATGCTCCCCAAAGGGATATTATTCTGCAGACCACCACTTTCTGGGCAGCAACCAAGAGCCCCCTCTCTGCTTATAATATTTCCTATAAGCAGTTGTTGTCTCCAGAGTGCTCTTCATGCTTAGCCTTCAGCCCTTGCAGCCACAGTCCAGTTGAATTCTTCTGCCCCCTGGATCAATTCAGTAGAAATACCTGCTGGGGCTCTCTGGCTCCACGCAGCTCAACCGAGGAGAGGTACGGTAAGTTTCCCTGCCGTTGCATCGTTCCTCCCTTCCCGAGCTACAGTGCTTCATCTCAGACTCACAACTGACCAGAGATGCAGCACTGCACCTTGGGCTGGGAGACATAAAAGGTCTTCTTGTTTTCATCCATCTGTCAGGCAACCTTCTCTCACAAGAGCTATCATGAGGGAAGGAAGACAGGTGCAGAGAAGAAGAAAAACAGGATTTGGGTAGGCTGTTGGTTTGCCACCTTTCTCTACCACCAAGCAACCTTTCCCATATCAAGTCCCCTTCTGAGGGAACCTTAGAGCACCCAAAGGATTCTGGGGGCATATTCTAGGGCAGTGGTCCTCAACCTTGGGCCTCCAGATGTTTTGAGACTACAATTCCCATCATCCCTGACCACTGGTCCTGCTAGCTAGGGATCATGGGAGTTGTAGGCCAAAAACATCTGGAGGCCCAAGGTTGAGGACCACTGTTCTAGGGTGTTCCTTCGGTTCATGCAGGGTGTTAGCCTAGGCCTGATCAAACTCTCTCTTGGAGTCAAAGCTGATACAGGGAGATTTTATGGGCCTTGCGTGAGGACTTATCCACACTTACATGTCCTCCAACAACTTAAAGCCAAAATCTGGGGTGCCACCTTCTCAGACACCATCTTCCCATTTTTTTAATGCAAGATCACAGAGGCCATTTGGGCTGCTGTGATACTGCATGACTTTGCAGGGCAGTTTCATCCCCCCAAAGTGCTTTTTTCAGGTACAGAACCCAAAAACACACATTTGGGGGGAGGTGGAGGTGAGATTGCAGTCTCTCCAAAAGCACTTTTTCAGGGGGAGAAATCACACTATGAAATCATGTGAAACCATGACAACCAAAATGGCCACTGTTCTCTCGTGATAAAAAATGGGATGTCCCAGTTTTCCCGGGAAACTTTAGTGTCTAAGCATTCTCTTTTTTTTGTCCTAGAACTATGCCCTGTGAAAACCTGCTCTTTAAATGACAATTTGGTTTTTCCACAGATAGTTGTTTGCTGTGAATCAGCTTCAGAGAGCAGGTTTTTGTGGAGAAAGCTCTGGGGCAAAAAAAAAAAAAAGCACTCAGACACGGAGTGGGTCAAAAGGTAAGTGTGGATAAGCCCTTACTTGAAGCAAGGCTGCAGAGAGATGGTGGAACCTGGACGTCCTGTCAGATGGTGGTGGGGAACCTTTGGCCCTTTAGATGGTGTGTAGGGCTCTTATCAGCTCCAGTTGGCAAATAGGCAGGGCTTCTGGTATTCTAGCACTCATGCTGCAGGGCATCTTATAGGGATCTAGATGACGTAGAGCTATGTGGAAAATTCTCAGTGGATCAAGGCCAGGCATAGGCAGACTTGGCCCTCCAGATGTTTTGGGACCACAACTCCCATCATCCCTGACCGCTGGTGCTGTTAGCTAGGGATGATGGGAGTTGTAGTCCCAAAATATCTGGAGGGCCGAGTTTGCCTATGCCTGATCAAGGCCATATCTATCTAGATGCTCAAACACAATTCAGGTATGTTTACCGAGAAGTTCATCTCAAGGTAATTTTTTTTAGGGAGCTGGTGTTGGGGCTAAAAAAAAAGGGTAAAGGTACCCCTAACCATTAGGTCCAGTCACAGACGACTCTGGGGTTGCACACTCATCTCACTCTATAGGCTGAGGGAGCAGACATTTGTCCGCAGACAGCTTCTGGGTCATGTGGCCAGCATGACTAAGCCGCTTCTGACGAACCAGAGTGGCGCATGGAAGCGCTGTTTACCTTCCTGCCGGAGCGGTACCTATTTATCTACTTCCACTTGATGTGCTTTCGAACTGCTAGGTGAGCAGGAGCTGAGACCAAACAACGGGAGCTCACCCCGTCGTGGGGATTCGAACCGCCAACATTCTGATTGGCAAGCCCTAGGCTCTGTGGTTTAGACCACAGCGCCACCCGTGTCCCATGGTGTTGGGGCTAGCACATTGCATACTGATCAAGGAGCCCCAGTTAAAAAAAAATCTACCAGCTGGAAAGATCTTATGCGGTGAACTTGGCCCATATGCCTTCTTTTAGCCTCACCCATCTCTGAGGCAGGCTTAGGCAGTATGTGGACCGAGAACTCCCAGAAGTGCAAGCTGGATTTCGAAAGGGCAGAGGAACCAGAGACCAAATAGCAAACATGCGCTGGATTATGGAGAAAGCTAGAGAGTTCCAGAAAAACGTCTACTTCTGCTTCATTGACTATGCAAAAGCCTTTGACTGTGTCGACCACAGCAAACTATGGCAAGTTCTTAAAGAAATGGGAGTGCCTGATCACCTCATCTGTCTCCTGAGAAATCTCTATGTGGGACAAGAAGCTACAGTTAGAACTGGATATGGAACAACTGAGTGGTTCAAAATTGGGAAAGGAGTACGACAAGGTTGTATATTGTCTCCCTGCTTATTTAACTTATATGCAGAATTCATCATGCGAAAGGCTGGACTAGATGAATCCCAAGCCGGAATTAAGATTGCCGGAAGAAATATCAACAACCTCAGATATGCAGATGACACAACCTTGATGGCAGAAAGCGAGGAGGAATTAAAGAACCTTTTAATGAGGGTGAAAGAGGAGAGCGCAAAATATGGTCTGAAGCTCAACATCAAAAAAACCAAGATCATGGCCACTGGTCCCATCACCTCCTGGCAAATAGAAGGGGAAGAAATGGAGGCAGTGAGAGATTTTACCTTCTTGGGCTCCTTGATCACTGCAGATGGTGACAGCAGTCACGAAATTAAAAGACGCCTGCTTCTTGGGAGAAAAGCAATGACAAACCTAGACAGCATCTTAAAAAGCAGAGACATCACCTTGCCGACAAAGGTCCGTATAGTTAAAGCTATGGTTTTCCCAGTAGTGATGTATGGAAGTGAGAGTTGGACCATAAAGAAGGCTGATCGCCGAAGAATTGATGCTTTTGAATTATGGTGCTGGAGGAGACTCTTGAGAGTCCCATGGACTGCAAGAAGATCAAACCTATCCATTCTTAAGGAAATCAGCCCTGAGTGCTCCCTGGAAGGACAGATCGTGAAGCTGAGGCTCCAATACTTTGGCCACCTCATGAGAAGAGAAGAATCCTTGGAAAAGACCCTGATGTTGGGAAAGATTGAGGGCACTAGGAGAAGGGGACGTCAGAGGACGAGATGGTTGGACAGTGTTCTCGAAGCTACCAACATGAGTTTGACCAAACTGCGGGAGGCAGTGGAAGACAGGAGTGCCTGGCGTGCTATGGTCCATGGGGTCACGAAGAGTCGGACACGACTAAACGACTAAACAACAACAACATCTCTGAGGGATGTTGTGAGGGTTAAAAGGGGTAACTGTAATTGTTATCCTGAGCTCTTTGAAAGAAAGACGGGATTTTTTAAAAATGTAATAAATAAAATGTCTGCATGGAACTCAACCTACTAGGCTGGGAGGAGTGCTGGGAGGCCATTCTTATATCCATTGCTGTATTATGGGCCTATCAGGGAACTAACACCCAAGACAATAATGGGACATTTGGCCAGGAGCTGTTGCTGCTCAGAACAAAAGCAGATTACTGTTGGCACTGTGAATGTTTCAGGCATGAAAACTGAGCTCAGTGGAGATTTTGCCAAGGCAATTACAGTGATTTTTGCACAATCGGCTTTTTGTGCATGTGCATTTGTTTTCCAGTGGTAACGGACAATCCACTTGCTTTCTCTTAGGATGGAGCTTTTGTTGCAAGAATCTACCTTCATTGGAGTTACAAAAATGCCAAATTTTTAGCCAAGGATAATGCAGTGCATTTTCTACACAATGCATTCACAGCTGGCATGAATTAGGCTTGCATTTGGTAGGTATAGTTTGACATTGATGCTAACAAGCTAGATAATTTATGGTACAGTGTCAAGCTGACATTTCAGCCACCTTGGGGATACTTAGAACAGCTATGCTTGGCTTTGCCCTACAATGGGATAGGAAGTCAGATGTGAGATAACCAGCTGGATAGCTGTCTTCTTAGAAATGAATAAGTTACCCTAAGAACACAAATCTGGTTTACGTAAGCTTTCATAGATTCTCCAATGATGCATTTAGAAGCTATGCTTGACCTCCGACCATTCAAGGACCAGATGCAAGCCTGGGAACTGATAAAATCCAGGGTGCAGTTAGGAGCTAGTGACACCAAGCTAATATTAAGACCTTTCCACCTTCGGGGCAAATTTGTGAGGGTCTTGTGCCCAGCTGTGAGGTGGGCAAAGAACTGAGGCCAAATTGGGCTTGTTTGAGGCATATTCTGCAGTTTAATTGTGTGGTTTGTCCCATAAAAGGGTAACCAAATGAAGAGTTCACTGTCTACTAGACCTAGTAATTCTACTCTGTCATAACTTTGACATAGTCAAAATATTTCTTCAGTCTTTTCATTTAAATAGGGAACCTCTGTTTTATTAAGTAAATTGTCTTCCAAACTCCTGTTTGCTAATTCCTGAGGTACTCATTTGTTACATTAAGATATATCTGTCACTTTAAAAACATTACATATTTATTCATTCCAATTTCATTACAGTTCCATTATACTTAGCTTCACTTTTTCCCATAAGATAAATCAGTCTCTGTAATCAGCCTTTGATCCAAAAGAGATAATTCTGTCTTTCATTCTTGTTTGTAGAAGGATCCTTAGGGGGCTATGATCCGCTTTGCCCAAGAACGGAGTAACAGGAGATCAGATGTGAGATAACCTTGGTAAAATCATTACATTCTAAAATTAACCTGCTCATTCTGATTTCTGACTGACTACAGGATGAGCTAAGATTTAGCAGAGACAGTGTTGAAAGCCTTTGCATTTTTGTCTATGGGAAAGCTCTGGCATTCTCCTGCAGCGATCCATCTGGCTGTAGTGCCAGCAGGAAGCAGGAGACTCCAGGGGAAGGACCTGGATTGCTCCTAAGGCTTTGTCAACCACTGCAACACCTTCCCCAACATTCCTTTCATGGAGCTGAACCACATGCAATCCAGTAGCATCACTAGCAGCTGGTGGAGTGGAGTGGCATTGCTTACCTGGCATCCCAACATGGAGGTCACTGCTCGTAACCAAAGGGTTTAGGGGGAGTGGGGAGGCAGAAAAGAGGTTGGTGTGGATGAAGCATAAGGATGGCTCTACCACTGTGCTTGCAGTGTGCTGACTTCCCCACTGCCTCTTGGCTACCAGCAGCAACCTCCACATTGGGCAGCCAGGTAAGCAACAGCCCCTCACCCCACTAAGCCACCTGCTACTGATGCAGTCTAAGAAGGACTCAAGTGGCAAGGAATTAATGGACATTGAAAGAACCTTTATGCATCACTAGAGGAGCAGTGACATGCCTTGCTGTAGAGCAGGGATGGGGAACCTGTGCCGCCCCCTCCCCACGATGTTGTTGGACTCCAACTCTAGTATCCGATTATTGGCCATTCTGCCTGGAGTTGGAGTCAGACAACACCTGATTGCGCCACAGACCGCCCACCCCTGTTGTAAAGGGGAAAATGGGTCCCCAGCTGCGTCACACCTCGAGGAAGCACAGGGATTCCCACCAAGGGGAGTCTTCTCCCATGAGCGAAGGAAGACAGATGGAGTGCGGTCTCCATACCTCCCAACGGAGATGACCCTTTGGAAAGCACACGCTGGGGAAGGAGGTGAGCAAGACACCAAACGGTGACTTTCCCAGGCAAAAGCAAACATCCTGTGTGATCCTGACTAGGCACAAAGTATGGTAAACAGAGCATCTGTCATAACCGCATCCTTTTGCTGCAGTCCAGCAGCCTCTGTCACCCAGGCAGCCAGGAACAAGCACTTCACAACAACCTGACAAGAAGCAGATGGCAGCTCCAGGGGCTGCAGCTCCATCCGGCTCCTTGGCAGCCTCTCCTTCCCCTCGGCTCTAAGCACAGCCCTCAGAAATGATCTCCACCCCCCTTCTCCTCCTCCTTCACCAGGCAGACACAGTACAGGGAGAGGTGTGTGCTGTGTGATAGAGAAAGGAAGGTTCTGTCACTAACTCCAGCAGAGAGAGGGAGAGCAGGGCCCTAATCACCCTTTGAGAAGCAAGGCACTCATTTCCTCATGCTTCCAATCATCTCAAAACGGGCATGCATGCATGCATGCATGCATGCATAAATAAATAAATAAATAAATAAATAAATAATCCAGGTTTCTACTCAGTAGGAGAAGAAAACAGCAACCAATGACACAATTGGTTTCCGCAGCATTTGCCAGATGCTGGAAGACACTGCTGTATAACATGCAAGCAAAACAGCTTTCATCAGGGGTCCTATGAGCTTTCTGGATGCCTGAATTTCACACTCCTGTATATGCTGATGCATTGACCTTCTCTGAAATTACCGGTGACCATTTTTTTTGACAGCTGTGCATTCAATATGCGCCACATCTGCATCTTTGCTTGGCTTCTGAAAAGGATCTGAGCATTTTTCTTTCTTTCTTTTGTAGCTCTGATTCCATAGCTGGAGGAAAGGTAGGAGAGACTGGCTTACCAAGTCTTGAGATCATCTGAAAAACTCACCCCAAACCCCCAGATCTGTAAAATCTGTGTTTCAGAAACCCTGCCAAACACAACATTATATCCAGACAGAATAGATTTGGGTTGGGAACGAAAAGTTTTAGCCAAGTTTGGGAATGAGCCACAATGAGTCAAAGGGACAGGGAGAACGAAAGGACAAGACGTCATTGCCCAAATAGTTTCCAAAAAAGACAAATCCCTGCAAACATAAAATGAAAAATGAAAAGCAAAAAAACCACAGTCATTTGTGGAAGGTGACATCTAGTGTTTCTTTTCATCTTCCTAACCTTTGAACCATGCCTCCACCCTAACCCATGCCAGCCATAAACCAAAGCTAGGTTAAGCATACTTTAGATAATTGATTAGAATGGGCTTAAGCATGCTATAGTTCTGTGTTGGACTGTAGCCAGTGTGTATTTACACTCAACTGGCTCAGAGGCAAGTCCACCTCCCCAGGGAGCTGTAGGAACTATAGTTCTGTCGGTGAGAAACCCAACATAGCCAGGAACCGGTCATCAGCAAGCTACAATTCCGCAGATTGTTTACGGCAAGGTTGGGTAATGTAACATATTGAACCAATACCATCATTACCTACTGTACATTCACAATGATACTGTGACCTCACGCTCATTTTAAAAGAGAAGCAAAGTTGGCTGAAACTAGGTTTTGATGGACTGACACCAGTCACAGTCTTGCTATGGACTAGCGTCCTGAGCTAGCTTGCCATCTGCGACTCTTCCTCAAGATTGGCTGTCCATTGTCCTTTGCAAGGCTTCCAATCCTCAGACGTGTGACTGCTCCCCCCAGTAGCCAATCCTGTAAGAAATGCAGAAAAGAACAGGTATCAGCCAGTGATCCCAAGAGCTACATCAAAAGAGCCAAAGGCTTATCCAACTCTGTTTGAATTCCCTCGTCTGGATGTAACCTACTGGTCATAGCATGGAACTAATTCCCCGCCGTGGGAGAAGCAAGTATTTTTCATGCAAGGTACAGCAATGGGAAGCCTCAACAATCTCACGCAGAAAATGACAATCTCACTTCTGTGATAAGTGCTTGACTTCGTCCATTCACAACACCGTTCACCTCTTATCATAAGACCCTGCTACTTTCATCGTATAAAGGAGCTGAACATGATGAACCACACAAAACCAAACCTATCTCTTAAGATTCATTTTTAAAATATTCATATCCCATCTTTTCTGCACTTCCCCATTTTATCCTCTCAACAACCCTCTGAGGTAGGCCAAACTGAGGGAAGGTGACTGACCCAAGGTCACCCAGCCAGCTTCCTGGATGAGTGACCCCCTACCTCCTCGTCCGACACTCTAACCACTGCACCACATTAGCCACCCATGGTAGTTGGAGACGAACAGCTCCAACCCAAACCCACACTTGCCTCATAAGTGGGAGAGCAGAACTAATTCATGCTCAGGACAAGATGCTGCCATTCTCTCCCTACTGTGTGCTATAGTGTACGAAACTAGCCTTGGACCATCTGCAGAAAACTCGTTAGAAGATACAAATGTAGCTCAAGAGTCCATCTGGTTTAGCACACCCTTTGCCTCCCACAAAGCTGAACCCGATGTCCCTGTGAAGCTCAGAGGCTGAGCAACGTTTCTTGTTGTTTGCCCCAGTATCTGGTATAAAGTCATATATTGTCTCTGAATATGGAGGTAGCATCTAGCTGTGATGGCCGATAGACCTGCTTTCCAGCTATGATACAGTTATAATAGCCTCTACTGCATCCAATAGGTGCAGAATCAGCCACCTCTTTAACATACAATGTAGTAAAGTCCACAGGATTTTCCATTATCGTGTGTCAATACTATGCATGCACATCTTCCATGTATATGAACAATTACATTTCGCTGTATGCCGGCTCCCTCGGCCAGTAAAGCAAGATGAGCGGCGCAACCCCAGAGTTGTCCGCGACTGGACCTAATGGTCAGGGGTCCCTTTACCTTTACCTTTTGCCTTCCTTAGTAAGAGACCCACTCACGCAGTAACTACAACTCCCAGAAGTCTATAGTTCCTGTTGGCATTTCCTATAACATAGAACTACAAGTGGCAGAGTTCCCTGTGCAGAGTAGGAGTGTCAGTCCGAGGTTCTCATTCCCTCACGGACAACCGTCTGGGGTCAATGTGCCCGTGGTGGATGGCACCAAAAGGAAAAGTGGGTTGAGAAGCAGATGCAGGACCTATATGGAGGAAGAAAGAGCCAACCAGGAGCAGAAGGAGACTTGCAGCAGAAAGAGCAACAAATGCCATAATCATGAGGGACCTTTGATTCTAGAGAAAGTGAGAGCCACTGTGGCGGCTGTGGCGGTGGCTGCTATTGTTTACTAAGGCTCCTAAAAGTATTCTTGGCAGAGAGGAAGGACAAGCACCATAACATTCCGGGACATCGAGCTCCCAGGAACAGAAGGAGCCATGGCTGCAAATAGGATTTAGAGAGCACAGAATGTATGCAAGTTCAGAGAACAACTAGTCCCAAGGATTGGGAGCAGTATTGAAATGGTGTTTGTTGTTTATGTGTAATGAATACTCACAGCCTGGTGCCACATCTGGCTATAAATACAAATCAGGTGGCCGGAAATGTAAGGACCAAAGGGAGCTAAAGAAGCTAAAGGACACCAATCCATCATCCCATTTTGTTCAAAGTAGATGTTTATGTGTGGGATGGGAGGAAGGCAGTCTGTGACACAAGGTTGTGCTGGGCCCAGATAAGTGATGCTTGGGCCCTGATCCTATTCAGCGCCATCTTAAGCATGTTGGGCGCCCGGGTGCCATGGTGCGGAGATCGCTCCGGCGCCCCCCATTTCTCGCCGCGGCTAGTGGGCGCCCCCCACCCGGCGGCCCGGCGCCACCCAGCCTTCCCTTAGAGCTGGCCCAGATCCTATTGCATCCTGTCCTGCCTAACCCACAAACCCAGCCATGAACGTGACCCATGAGCCTCTCTGGAAAAACAGCTCCACATTCTCTCGCTCTCTCCCAGGCCCAAGTCAAGTTCTCAGCTACTGCTTCTGCCCCTTGGGAGGCTGAAGCCGGGGATGGGTTGTGCAGGAACTCTCACGGAATGCCGACCAGCTGAGCAGCCTGCAGTGCGTAGGGGGCGAGAGGGGGAGCATCCTCTGGGAAATAATCCCAACCCCTCATGCTGGATGGGAAAATGAGTGAGATCCCTCTAGGCAAGTCAGTGTGTCTAACCTTTCAGCTATCCCAGGATGCTATGAGAAGACTGAAGAGAGTACACAGTCTGGAATTGTTTCTGTGGCTCCCTCCTGCTTTTTCCTGTTAGTGGTGCCTGCACAAAAGAGCCTTGGGTCTGGGTAAAAGCCTGCCTGCCTGGTGAGCATGCAGAGTTTCTGCTACAACAGCAGCCTGCCCAGTGAAGAGAGAGAGAGCTATTTTGAAAGGTACAGAAACAGGCTTATCTTGGGAGCGAGCCAAACCACGATCCCTGGTCCAGATATAATGCTAAGCTAAGGAGCATGGTTTGTTTCTTCCCAGCTTTGGCAGGGTGGAATGAAGCAGATGCAATCTGCTCATATATGGTAACCTGTGGCTTACTGTGACATGCAAACATAGCTTTTGTGGGTCTACAGCTGATGCCAAAGGCAGCTGGTGGTAACGTAAGAAGAAGCTACTGGATCAGGCCAGTGTCTCATCTAGTTCTTCTTCCAGTGGTCATCCAGAGACCTTTGGGAAGCCCAAATGCAGGACCAAAGGGCAGCAGCACTCTCCACTCTCACAGTTTCCAGCAACTGGTATTCAAAGGCTACCGTCTCCAACAGCGGAGGCAGAACATAACCATAAGAGTTAGCAGCCACTGATAGACTTCTCCATGAATTTGTGTCATCCTCTTATATAGCCACCGTGGCCATTTTTGCTCTGTTTGGATGGGAAATCCAAGCCTGGTTTCTATGTAGCAGGCACAGAGCCTGACAGTTACGGTAAGTTTTTTTTCCATCTCAGTTGCCACGTTACATGGGAGAATTGGTCACCCTTCATATCAGCACATAGAAAATTTAGGCTCCAAGGATGAGTCTTTAGGCACATAGCCAATACTTTCCCTTTACTTAGTAGAACTTAAGCATTGCAGAAAAGAGTATGGACAAGGTTAACAACATTATAAAAGGCAAGTTAAGATTACAAATCTAAAATATTGATTATTAATGAAGAGCTTAAAAAACCACCCCTAATTAAACCATAATTACCAGAATCAACAAGCAAAAGTTGATACACACCTCCCCAAAGACAGAGTGAGAGATGCTTCAAGGAAGGGACATTTATACCCAATTTCCCCTTTGAATAAGATTCCCCCCCTAAACTTTCTCAATTATCAAAGAAAAACAAGACTACATTCCACAAAGTATCCAACTACATAAAAGGATATGACAGATCAAATACTGAAATACATCCATTGCGACTTCTGCAATATTTTTGACTAAACATAGACTACTACCATCAAAGCAAAATAGTTTTAGCAACATCTAGTAAAACTACATCAAATACAAAAAAATAGCTATTTAAAAAAAAGTCTATCTGGATAGAAGTTACACAGAAACATATCTGACTTATACAATAATGTGTCTGGTCCACATCCGAGCATACTAAAAGTATCAGTGTTAAAAATGGCATTCACTGTGAATACAACTGGTTTAACTAATCTATAAAGATGAATTAAAGGTAAAGGTAAAGGGACCCCTGACCGTTAAGTCCAGTCACGGACAACTCTGGGGTTGCGGCGCTCATCTCGCTTTACTGGCCGAGGGAGCCGGCGTTTGTCCGCAGATAGCTTTCGGGTCATGTGGCCAGCATGACTAAGCTGCTTCTGGCGAACCAGAGCAGCGCACGTAAACTCCGTTTACCTTCCCACCGGAGTGGTACCTATTTATCTACTTGCACTTTGACGTGCTTTCGAACTGCTAGGTTCACAGGAGCAGGGACCGAGCAATGGGAGCTCACCCTGTCGCAGGTATTCGAACTGCCGACCTTCTGATTGGCAAGCCCTAGGCTCAGTGGTTTAGACCACAGTGCCACCCACATCCCTTTATAAAGATGAATTAAGTTACGCCAATTTAAGGCTTTCTTTTTATAACAGGAGATATTGGTTCAAGGTGAGGAATGAGGACTAGTGATATACCAGTCTAAAATGCAAGTCTGGCTTGTTGCAAAAACAGAAAGATGCTCTTTATTCCCATTGTAACAAATTTAATTGTGCTGCATCGGGGTAAGGAAAATCAGCTATAAGGCCTGTACCAATGTCTCTTGAAGCAGCAGAAATGAGTGCAGAAGAGGGAATATTTGCCACACCATCTGAATGGCAGCCTTCATTGCCTCTTGTGGAAGCGAGTTCCATTGCCTGGAGATTGTACATTGTTTTGTGCTCAACTATACTCAATGAGCATCCTTCAGACCTCTGCTCTGTAGGGCTTGGGGCTGGCTTCACACATTATTACATTTTTCTACTTGGGCACAGACCCATGAGCACAAAATAATGAGGCGTGTATCCCGCCAAGTACGAGAGGCGTGTGAATGGAAAATTATTATTAAAACGTGAAAGACTCAGGAGCAAGAACCAGGAAAGTAATGGGACCCCACATCTAAATCTTTTAAAGGGCCCACTTGCTGGATTTCACACAATGGTCCGCGTGAGTACAAAACGTACCATGTGAAGCCACCCTACAAAGTGTGGCGTGGGGGTTTGGGAGTAGAGGGAAATAGAAGGGCAGAGAGCACTGTTTATCAGTGCTCCTCCTTTACCCCAAGGCATTGGTTTTTCAAATCAAACACTTATGAGAAAACAAAGCGAGATCCCAATCTAGTCCCACAGTCGCAGGCTGATTAACCCTGAGTTCAAGCCCAGGCCCCCACTTTGCCTATAAATAGCTTTGCCTTTTCCTTTCTCATCCTCCCGGCAGGGGCTGTAAAATGCCTGCCCTTTTATGGTCAAAATGGAAGATTCCTAGAGCTGAGCAGTCCAGATCTCCCATGTTGGGGCTCAGCCAAGGGGCTCAGGGGGGGGGGATGCAGCGCTGGGTCTCACAAGATGCTGCTGCTGCTTCTCCTCAGCATGTTCTTGGCTGGGATAAATCATAATGCCAAGAACAAAGCGCAGGTTTTCAGGGCCTTAGAGAAGGGGGTTGGTGGAGTTCAGGCGTTTTGGAAGCCGTGGTTAGGAAACGTAATGGTGCTGTCTTCCTCCCCTCTCTCATGTTCCCTCTCTCCTTCAGGGACCAGACATTTTGTTCTGGCTCCATGCTTGAAAGCTGGATTCTCCCAGTAAAGGATCAAAGGCCGTTTTTGGACTATATGGCCAAATCAGGGCCAAATAAAGTGAATTTGTACATGATGTTCATGGAGTACTGAACATGTGTAAATATATCAAGGATACAACAAGGCGCACAATGAATGATTCAGGTTTGTGATTGTGCAGTTATGTTCATGGTTATTTAAAATGCATATAGTTCTTATGCGTGGGTTTCTTTTAATGCTCTTTAAGAAATTTTCATTTATATAGCAATGATACAAAAAAGGCATCCCATAACGAACAAAAGGGACATTTGCAAGTGTGATTTATTTTTTTTAAGAAGAGTCTTAATGCATTTGGTAATCTTTGCACACATGGCATTCAAACATGTATTGTATGTGTGCTTTAAGACGAAAACCCTGAGAGAAATCCACATCCCGATTTTCAAGTTGCAGGCGTGGATTTAAACTACAAAATGCAAAATCTAATCATTAAACTTTCATGTCTCTATTTTCCATTTTAGAGGATGGCGTCCATTGTTTAGCATGTATATAAAGGGTGAGGAAGAGATGAAATCTTGGTGACAGCCGTTAAGCGTTAACCCACCCCCTGTAATGGAGCGTTGGCATTCAACTACTGTATAAGCTTTCTAATTTAAATTGGTTAAATACATCAGCATATACAGAAGTCCAATACTATACCAGTATCAGTTTCTATGATGACTACATAGACACATGCCAGCTCCTAGGAGCCAAGGCAGTTTTGGCCCCTAGTGGCTTTTATGTTGTTGTTTGTTTTTGAGGGGGCCAGCGTCCTCAATGTTCAGAGGGTGTTTGGCTCTGCCCCCTGGCTCATTGTAACGTCACACGCATAACACCAGGAAATCGCATCAGACCCCCTCAATCAACTTGAGAAGATGGCGCCTCTGCTTACACATATATATAAACTGGTATGCAAATGTGGCATAAACCAAGTGGCTTTCATGACTGTGCATATTTCTACACATTTCTGAAAACTGTGTGAGTGCAATAGGAATAACAGCATGAGTCAGGATTGTTGCTTGGTACTGGGATGGCAGACCCTCCAAGTGTTGCTATTTTCCAGGGACAAAAGATTTACAAAAGTCGTCCCAGTTTCTGATTTGATCCTGGAATGCCCCGCTTCTCCTTAGGATGTCTCTATTTTCATTGGAGAAATATTGCAGGTTATGGTAGGACCTCCCTATTTTGGACAGTATGGAGTTATCCGACCCTGAGCCATCCTATATAGGGAAGTTTTTTAAAAAAAAAATTGTTTAATGTTTATTTATGTTTTAATATATGTTAGAAGCTGCCCAGAAGGTCTAGGGAAACCCAGTCAAATTGGTGGGGTATAATAATAATAATAATAATAATAATAATAATAATAATAATAATTCATCGGAGAAGTGTTGGAGGGTATGGGATGGTATCAACTTTGGGCAAGACCTGCACAGAACACTAAAGTTCTTTGCCCAGAGGGATGGCAATATAAATCAGTTTATTTTACGAGATGCAGTTACTTGGTGCTCTCCAGTGCATGGCTCAGCATGCTTATGGTCACATGCCTCCCCTTCAGACTTTTGGCATCCATTAGATAACACAGAGTGAACCCACTGAAACACATCTGGGCCATAAAGTGTGATGTGGCCTTGAGCTGCCAGGAGGCTTGGGCCCAGACGCTGTCCATTTCATTCCAGAACAACATTGCACAAACCTCCAGAATGCTTATGCTTGGAACAGAGTCAGTGCTGAGTCACAGCTGCTCTTCTTCCTCTTGCTTTCAGAAGCAGATTAAAGGATGCTTCCAGGCAGGGGTTTAATATTACAAACAGGCAGTTCAGATATCTTTTAAAAAAAACACCACCCAGGGAAATTGGCAACAGTTTGTTTTTTTTAAAAAAAAACCTTAAAAACTGTATTGGGGAAATGTTTGCATTTCTTTTTAAAATGTGTTGTATCGATGGACACTATTCTGAGTTTTATGATAAGGTGGTATGTAAATACTTTTGTAAATATGAATAAATAAATCTTGATTAAATGAGGATAACATATGGGCCGACATAATTATGTGGACACGGAGGAAAAAGGCATGCATGTGGACCGTTGATCCCACAATAAAACACCTACTTGGAAGCATTCAAAAGGAAAATGGGCACGTAGTGGCGAAAGAGCAATTGGAATCCTGTCTACTGGATATATGCCCCAGATTTTGTGTTCATCTGACCTACAGAGCTTATAGACAATGGCTCTGCGTGTTGGGTCATGTACCCTTATTTATGAGCTCATTGTCCATGCCTATTGTTCTTCACAGGGCTAGAGGAAATGCAAGGGGTCTGGTTCAAGGTAGTACATTTCAGCTGGGTCAGGGCAACTGGGCTACTCAAGAAGGTAACATAGAGCTCCTGGTAAAAAGGACAAAAAAAACAACGACATAGCACAATGTTGGTCTCATTCATGTGGGAGGGCAACTCTTTTCTCATAATGTGAAATTGAAAATTGCATGCAAATTTGTGTAAGGAAACCCTGATGACCACTTTTGTTAGAAATGTCAGGAGCAGGTGTTTAGGAGTGGAGAAGTCAAAGGGAGAGGAGGTGCTTTCCCCATCCCCCATTGCAGCTCCTACCCCACAAGCTGCTTAGTCCCACATAGAATTCAAGGCTCATGTTTGCGAGCCACCTGGAAGCCATGGGAATGAAGAATGGGCTGGGTGCTGGTGTGACGGTTGCAGCATCAGGAAAGCAGCTGGTGGGGAAATGGTCAAGTACCTCCCATCTCCTGATGTGTTTATGTTGCAAATCATCCCCTCCTGGACTTCCCTACAAGGAGCTGCAGTCGGGTTTAAGTGCACACCTTTGTTGGTAACATGTAGTTTCAGCCCTTAGAAAATCCTGTTTGTGCTTCTCTGAAACTGCCCTTAGTTGCATTCTGCAATGCAAATGGGGGCAGCACAGGAGAGGATTAGATGCTGGTTCTGGAAAAGCCAAGGCCCCCACCCCACCCCCACGAGCAATGAAGTTTGTTCCCGAGAGCAATATAGATTTCCAGCAGATAGCGCAGTTCAGAACAAAATGTGCTCTCCGTGACAAAGACAGCTCCTTCCTGCATCGTCTTCCCAGGCCTTTGTCTCATCTCAACCTTTTCCATATTCTAAAGTCTCCCCACCCCACATAAATTTTACCCCCTCCTTCTCAGTCTTTCCCAACCAGCTTTACACCACATCTTTCAGCTTCCCAGTTTGCTGCTCGTTCTCCCTTTCCATACTTTCAGAAATACCCCAATGCTCTTAATCTTTTATTAACTGTTTCAGCCCAGTGGGCAGAAGATGCTGATAAAAAAGGCTGTTTTCTAGGAATTGCTGCTTTAAGACAAAAAATAAATAAATGAGCTAGTTTTGAACGTATTGTAGGGATGGGGAACCTGGTGACCTCTACCTCTTGTTGGACTCCCAACTGCTATCAGCCCCAGCCAGCATGGCCAAAGGTCAGGGATGATGGGTGTTGGAGTACTATTAGCTATTTTACTTTGGCACCTGAGTACAAACTCTCATCCCCACCCCTTACTAACAGCAACAATGCATAAAATGTTCAATAATGAGCAATGTCCTGTCCTTTAATAAGCTGCCTGAGGTGGCCACCTCACTCTGCCTAATGGTAGGGCTGGCCCTGTGTTCCACACACTGCACCCAGTGTTTGCTGGGACGTAATTGCTATGCAACTCAGTCAGTAAGTAAGTAAGTAAATCCAAAAGCCGAACAAGACTGCAATAGCAGAAAGAGTGTCACTTCCGGGGCATGTGAACTGGTAGGCCTGGGAGTGACACCTCTTGATCTGTTTACACATTACATTCCTAGGACAGAGGAAATGGTCTGCAGGATTCCTTCCCAAGGGAGACACAGTCACATCACTAGGCCTGTTAGAGGAGACTGCTCTCTTTTTTTACTGGCGACATCCATCTGTTGCGAAGCATTTGAGGAAAAGAGAAGGGAATGCAAAGGGGAGGTCCCTGGAGTGACATCTGAAAGGGTGATAAAAGTCCACGACTCTTTGTTTCCTGCATATGGAAAGATTATATGTTGCAAGCCTTGATATAAAAGGAGACCACCAGCACTCTCCACTATAGGGCAGGGCAGCTCTCCATCAAATACTTCCCCACTTCTTTTTATATGTCTGACAATTGTGTAAATTGAAGCATATGAAGTAGGCGCAAGATTGTACCCACTGCCTCTGCTCAGAACCTCCACGTTTATTTATTGAGAGGTCCTCTTTTTCATGGGTAGAGTCATCATAGCGATCCATAGTTAAAAGTAGAATTTGACAAATGTGCCTTCTTTTTTGCTCTTCAAAATATGGCAACCCGATTATCCATTTTAAAAATTCAAAGCAGTTTATAATAATACTTATACTAGGGGCTGCTGCCACTGCTCACATTGCTTGCCAGTCTTGCCTGCCCCAGCATTTTAAAGCCACCATTTCAAAACCAGCCTTCTCTTTTGCTCCACTCCCTCACCATGACTTCATACAAATCCAATATTGCGGCACTAGAAATCCTCCGGGGGGAGCTGCATGAATAGACCCTGAACATTTTTATAATAAAAACATGTAAAAAAAAAAATTAGCCACCAACTAACTAATAGAGAAAGGTGTTTTCTTAATTGGCCTGCATAAGCCTGGCAGCGTAGAAAAGCTTTCAACAGACGTTTAAAGGTTGAAACAGAAGGCACCTGCTGAATCTCTGTTGGCAGAGTATTCCTCAGGATGGGGCTAATCACACCAAAGGCTCTGTTTCATGATGACGTCCAATGAGCCTCACCAACTCAGGGGACAACCAGAAACACTCCTGTGGATTATCTCAGTGATCGAGCTGAGATAAAGATTTAGGTGCTCCCTAAAGTACCCTGGACCCAAGTTGTTCAGGTCTTTGTAAACCTGTCTTGGTAATCTCGGTTATTAGTAATCTCTGTGAACAGAACCCGCGTACACACAACATGCATCTAACTCAGTATTGTCTACACCAGTGGTGTCCAATTTTTCCAGACCCAGGGCCCACCATTAACCCAAATATGTATTTCATGTTTTTAAATATATACAGTGGTGCCTCGCAGGACGAATGTAATTCGTTCCACGAGTCAATTCATTTTGCGAAAAATTCATCTTGCGAATTGCGGTTTCCCATAGGAATGCATTGAAATTTCTTTTTTTGCCCATAGGAATGCGTTAATTAAATTTCAATGCATTCCTATGGGAAACCGCAATTCGCAAGACGAATTTTTCACAAAATGAATTCGTCTTGTGAATCACCATCAGATCGCAAAACGCATTCGTCTTACGAAAAATTCGTCTTGCAGGGCATTCGTCTTGCGAGGTACCACTGTACTGTATATTTGTATTGTAGTGGTGCTCTTGTAACTTGGCTGTAACCTGTCAGTGGGTTCCAACCTGCCAGTTGAATGGTTCACGTTGACTGGCAGTAGGTCTCCAGGGTTTCAGACAGGGAAGCCTCCCCAGCCCTATCTACAGATGCCAAGGATTGAGCTTGGGACCTTTTGTGTACAAAGCATCTCCTCTACTACCATTCTATGGCCCTTCCTGCATATACCCTCCAACATTTCACAAGTGAAAATACTTGGAATCATGCTCCTATTCTCATACCAAGATCGCTGCCTGAGCTGCCATCTCTTCGCAGCCCCTACGCATCACTTTCCCTCTACCTGCTGTGGAGGTAAATTGACTATTAGTTGTTTCCTTATACAATGTCTAGTTGAACATTTAATCTCAGAATGGATCTCGTTATACTCATCACAGAAGAGCTGCAATATGGACAAATTCAGCAGCAAGTGGATAGGCAATTAAGGCAAGGGAATGAAAGAGGTTGGAGCAGTGCGCTGACACTATGTGCCTGCAAGTTACATGCATGTGCACTAGAGTCAGGAAATACCTGCCCTCTTCCTTTAGAGATTCAATATCTAGGGGACTTGGGTAGGGGGTTGAACCCCCAAAACCACCATGCACATGTGTATACATTGTCAAGAAAAAGGCATTCTCTTACATATCCCCACAAGACTGAAATGGGAGGTGGTGTTTTACCAGGGGGAAGGTTCAGAAACTGGAGTAGTTGGAGGTATGGGATTGATTATTTGCCTACTATTATAACCCCCCTTTAGCTTGGCCTCTCCAGTAGGAGCTAAAATGCAACAAAAATGAGAATCCCGAAAACGAACTGGAAGTAGAAGCAAAAAGATCCAGTGGGATAGTTAAAATATATATTTATTGATCTAATGCTTTTTGGACCTTACAGGTCCTACTTTAGGGAAAGCTAAAATCAAATCAAATTTTAAAATATTTTAAATTACAAAACCAATCTGAGAGTTCCCAGAAGGAGGACCAGGAGGGTCCAGAAATGCATTGGATCAACTTGTTTGACTTTTGACTACTTTGTTGTTGTTGTTGTTGTTGTTTTGCTTCTACTTCAAGTTCCCACTCCAGAATTAGCTGTGCTCAAAAGAGGCCTGTGTATTCGGACATGACTACAGCAAAAAGTTCTAATTTGGTTTGAATGGAATCTATTCCTTTTTAAAAAATGAACACGCCACTGATGGAGGCATGTTCCCTACATACACACTCCACTGCTGCCCCAGAATGCTCTTTCCTCTCATCACTGTCGCTTTGTGCTCAGAAGACAGGGGAAGGGGGAGGCAGAAAAAGAGGAGGAATGGGAGAAGAGGAAATGTATAATTCTGATAATCAAAACACTTCCTTTAATGGGCACTAGGCAAAGCAAAACTGAGCTTTGCTGAGTGCTGGCTCACCCATTCTGCCTCTCTGCTCTGCTGACACTGTTAAATATGGGAAGAGGTAGAGAAGTGAAGGACAGCCCCCTCCCATAATGACCATAAATAGATGACGGAATGAAAATGGATATCTCAGAGTGGAGTTGCTGGAGCAAAATGTTAGTGATGGCTCATATGATATGCTGCTTGTTCTGTGCAGTTTTATGAGAGTGAAATTCTCTTATAAAGGACAATAGCTTTATGGGATTTCAGTAGGTGAATTACTAGAAATGCAGGCTATTTCTCATTGTCTATAAGAATCCTTTAACCGCCCAGGGCTGTGTTCTGCTAAGATCCCTAGACAGCAGAGCAGACTGCATAGAGGGCCGCACCATACCTTGCTTCAAGAGAAGACCATGCCAATGCTATCAGAATTGACTTGATCCCACAGCATTAAATCAAAACCCAAAGGGTCTGCTGTAATAGCATCCATGGCAAAAATTCATATGGACAAAAACTGCAAAGCAACCTGGCGATGGGCAGTTGCAGGAGCTTGCCTGCGTCTCATCCCTTGAAAACAGCAGTGTGATTCCAAGGAGGTTCTCTCTCATTCTCCTCGCCTCCAAAGTACGAAAGGCTTGTGTGGAAGTATGGAAGTATTGGCAACTGGTTGGCCACTGTGAGAACGGAGTGGATTGGCCCTTTGCCTGATCCAGCAAAGCTCTTATGTTCTGAAGACTTATAAAGTCTTGAATTTCTCCCATAGAAATTATCCTGTTCTCCAGCATTACTTCAGTACATTTTCTTACAATTAAATCTGTCAGTGTGACACTGGACATTTAACAGGTCTGCTGCTCCAAAGAGGCTCCTAAAATGATCCACCCTCCTTCTCCCCTTCTCCCACATTTACACATGAGGTTTAAACCATGGTTGAGCCCTCTGAGTTATATGAATTTGAGAATGAAAAGCAGGGCAGAGAGACTTGTAATTTGAACGAGTATTTTTATATAGTTTTTTGATTCACATTATGAAGCAATTCAGGCAAAATGTGTAACGAAAACACTATAAGCCTAATGTGGAAAAATAATCGGAAAGGTGACAGACAGACAGACAGACAGACAGACAATAGAATGGCTGTGGAGAATAATATGACAGGGCAACATTTCTGAGTCCACTATTATGGTCCCCACTTACTTTGGACAATGCCAGTATCTAAAATATCACACAGTGTCAACACCATCCATTTAAAATACTCTGAAGCCACTTTGACACTCATCACACTTAATCTACAGTTCCCAGGATTTTTTGATGGAAGCCATTTCAGTCAAAGAGGAACGAAGTGCTGAATGGTGTGGATGTGATCAAATATTTCCATATAGCCATGAAAAGCTATGGAAAGTAGATATGTGTTTGCATGCAGTAAAACAAAGTTGCATTGTCTGCCGGAAACACATGTGCACACTGCAGGCATATGGCACACAGCATACATACATTCATTCATTAACACTGCCTGGTACTTTCTGATTAACACACATTGAAGCACATTAACACTGGGTTATCAATTTGGGGCTGGGTAGACTGGGTGCCTGGGCCCCCTTCTAATTCTTGGAATAGCCAAGCTAGCTTCCTGGTGAGATGATAGCCTGGGTGATGGGGCATTAAGGGGAACAAAGAAAGAGGCTTTGTGTGAGAAGGCAAACTTCAACTTGCAGGTGGCTAGAAGGACAAAAGCAGAGTTGAGAGTGGAGAGTTGAGTGATGTGAGATAGGAGCTGGAAAAAAGTAGGTAGAAACCAGAGAGAGAGAGAGACATGCTTGATTTCTGCTTGAATCCAAGGCTGTGGTTATGAGTGAAGTAAGACCCTCTTGGGGTGTTGATGCTGTGTACCCCTCTATTGTAGGCTTAGGTTGAATATATGTGTAAATAAACCATATATCATAAAGATACCACAATCTCCACTGTCCCTAATTCCAAAGGAAACATGAACCCCTAGTAAGCGCCTGGAACCCCTGGTATCTTGCAGTGTTCAGAGATTGGGGTGATGCGCAACAACTCTGTAGGCAATGGGAGAATGGGATCAGACTTGCTGCCTAACACACACTCAGTGTAACTTGTGAAGAGCCTGTGTGTGTACAACTGTACATGCATTTGGGAACCCTGCCTTGCCTGATGAGTTCCATGTGTAGGCTCTTTCACAAGCCATGAATCTGGGCTCAGGGTAACCAATCTGGTAACCTCCCAATGTGGACTGCAGCTCCTGTCATCCCTGACCACTGGCTCTGCTTGTCAGGACTGATGAGAGTTGTAGTCTGAAACATCTGGAGGTCACCACATTGGCTACCCCAATTGGCACTGGAAGTGCTTTTGTCCATGTGCAATTGGCACATGGACTGCTTTTTCCATTTGATTACCATAACGTGTGAAGAGGGCTATTCTGTAACAAGCTGGTGGCCGCTTCCAGTCTTTAGTTTCCCTCCTCACATATTAAAAATAAATAAATAAACTTAGATAACATAACCTTGCAGCATGTTTGCACAAGAAGCTAAGTGCTGCTGGGTTTTTGAATGGGACGGTAAAACCTGCGTTTTCATTTTCTTCTACATTAAAGGCTGTTACACAGGACACAAAACCTGCAAGTGTTTTTGAATCCATTCTTCGAATAATTCCTGCCTTTTTCCAGCATTCATGTACCTCAAAGTCACGTTTGACCTGTCTACCGTTTCAGAGGTGCACATTTTCGACCCTTTCCTGACTGCTTCAGCTTTAATCCATAAAGTACAAAAAAATAGAAAGAAAAAGGAATGAGCAAAGAGGACCTAACAAATTACCGCAGTGACTCACCGGCAACACATACAAATTCTTTCTATGCCGTTTTAAACACAGTGCTTCTGAAGAGGAATAAAAGAAAGTGCTGGTGTGGAAACGTTGAAGGAAAAGGGGAGGGCAGAGGGCGGTTTTTCCCTTTTCCCTTTTTCTTTTCTTGGACAGAACCAATTTTCCAAGCCTTTTAGTTCTGAAGCTGCAAACGTATTTTGCAAGCTGTAGGTTTTTTGTTTTTTTTTAAAGGAAGAAACTTAAATCATCTCCAGACAACTTTTTTTTTTTGCAAGTGGCAAAGGAAACACTGCTCTGTCCAGGAGCAATTCTGAGATGCAGCCTGTCTAGACAAAGCTTCCCCCTAATTTCCTACCGATAATTGCTTTGGGAAATCTGCACATGCATGTTCTGGAAAAGAACTCCTTACCTACCAGCTGGAAGGCACTAAAGTGGTCGGTCCTCTATGCCCATAGCGCTTTGGAACTGGGTGCCAGAAATGCTCTAAGTGGCTGAAAAATCAGCAACTGCCCTGCCCACCAGTCACTCTTAAATGTCATGAGACTGCTCAGTTGTCAATCTGACCTGTTGGAAGGCTAGACTTGTGCATATAGGAAACTGCCTGGGCTCCAGGGCAGTAAATTGGCTTATTGCCCAGAGTACTTTCTTACCCCCAGAGGTTCCAAGATATGATACTGGGGTGGCTAACATGGTGCGCTCCAGATGCTGTGGACTACAACTCTGAGCATCCTTGACCATGTTGGCCGGGGCTGATGGGAGGAGTAACCCAGAATGTTGGCTACCCCAGTGTAGATAATTCCTTGCCTCCCAGCAACGCTTAGGATACCTGTGACATATTTGGTTGCTGCGCCTTTGGCTGGTGGGTGCCAGCTTTTTCCACTGGACAGCCCCTGACTGCAGTTCTAGTTGGGCATTGCCACACACTACCAGAAGTGCCTGAAATGCCCAGGCGTCCCCCGCCCCCAGATCAATACATGCTGGCACGCTAAATTCAGCAATCCAACATCTGCCCCGGGACCACCCCTGGGAGGGCAGAATGACCCATTTGCCATTTTCCACTTCAGGGTGGGAGGCAGGGAGGGCAGTCTAGATTGGAAATTATTCTGCTTTTTATTTTTTCCAACTTGGAACGTGCTTTGGAACAAACAAACGCCAGCAGCTCCCAGAGACATCTGCATCCTAGAGCCAAGCAGCCAGCCTTTGTAGTGCTGTCTGGTGATTCTGGGAGAAGCAGCCCCTTTTGCCTTATACAGGGTAGGATGAAGCACCATTTATTTGTCAGTGTAACTTTCTCAGAGCTAGCCCTGGGGAACTTGGGCCGGCGGTGGGGGGGGGAACGACTCTCAGGGGAAAGAGGTGTCATAAGTTTCCTAAGTAGGTTCTAGTTAAGCTTCCCACAAAATGCTGTTTTATTGAAGATTGGCGTTTTCTTTTCCTGTGCTCTGCTACAGCAGTTCTCAACATCCATCGCTCTGCAGCGCTTATGATAACCATCTAGAAAAAGACAGCAGGATGCAGAGATGAAAGGGGTTGCAGGGCAAACAGCAGCAGACAGAGATGTCATGATTCTGCTGAAAAGGAGATTATTATTTATATATATATATATCTAAAAAACTGACTGCTTAGCTAGATCTTCTGCTCCCCATTTCCAGCCATTGTACACCACATCAACTCTCAAATGTTTGAGGGGTGTATTTTGAGGGGAGACCAGTTAAAGTGCTTTCTACAAATGGAACTCCGAAACTCTTTGAGGGTGGAGATTCTTGACCTTTTTGTTTCGCCTGTCCATTTGTCTCCATCATCCTTCCTTCCTTCTTTTCCCATCCCAGAACAAGAACCAGTTCTGATGCAAAAATAATTCTACCACCGTGCAAAAGTTAGAAGCAAAGTCACTGCATATGGGGCACACCAATTAGCACAACATCTAAGAATAGGGAAGCATTAGAGTCACCAACTTACATTGCTTTTATATGGGTATTATACAATTTGATGTTAGACGTTCAACACACAGACCCATGTACCTGTAGAACACATTTGCCACAAACATGCAAATATCCACTCACACCTATGCATCCACAAACAGTAGGTAGGAACGTACCTGTGCTTGCCCACACCTGTCATGCACTAGGCCCTTGGTGAGGATGGGGAAGGTGGGCGCCATCTCCTCTCTTCGAAACACAGAGGGCCACACTGGGAGAGCGGTGTTGACACTCCTTTTTTAAGCCGCTGGCACAAGGGGTCCTGGGTGAAAACTTTTCCCTCACTGCTCAGAATCTGGAAAACCTTTTACTTTTACCTTATATGAGCTGAAAGACGATGCTCCACGGCGGACGGCCTCATCTGTCAGTGGTCCTGAGGGCAGCCATTGGCTGGGGCCTGGTCACGTGGTCCCGCTGCCTTGACCTGCGACAGTTCAAGCGAATGTTGGTTTTACCCCCTAAGGAAGGCGTGCTTGACAATTTTCATATTTCTTCTAAATTTGGAGATTTCAGACAATGCTCAGAATGCCAGAAGCCCATGTGGAAGTCATTAAGACTGCGAGGGAAAGAAGGAGGGAGGGAGAGAGGCAGCCAGTAAGGAGGGGGGCAGTGGAGGAAAGGAGGAGGGGTGGCAGGGAAAGCTTTGGGAGGTGGGGCAAAGGAGGGAGGGAGGTCTGAGGCTGTTGCCAGCTACATGCCTGGGAACGTAAATGAACTCACTCAGAGAAAGTTGTTTGTAATAATTTACTTCCTCTCCAGTTTTTCCTGCCCCATTTGGGAAAGCAGAGAAGCGCTGAGAACCACATGCTTGGAAGGAATGGATCCCATTTTGCCAATGACAAACGCCGAATACCCTCTGCTTGCAAACTGCAGGAGATGAGAATAACTAAGGGCAAGATCAATTAATGCACATCATTTACTGATTAACCCCCCTCCCTTTAATTGCCACCTTATACAAACAAGATGGACCCCCCCCCAGCATTCTTTCTTTATATGTTAGCGATGCTGGCTCTGTTTGTGCTATACATCTAAAGAAGTATCGTACCGCTTTAAGCAGTCACCATGGAAACATTTGGAACACGGCGTACAGTTCTGGTCCCCTCAGCTCAAAAAAGAAAAGGAAAAAAAGAATATTGTGCGGTTGGAAATGGTTCACAAAGGGGCAACTCAAAGGATGGACTCCCCTATGAGGAAAGGTTGCAGAGTTCAAGGCATTTTAGTTTAACGAAAGGGTGAGTGAAGAGGTGGCATGATAGAAATTTCTGAAATTATGCATAGCAGGGAGAAAGTGGATAAAGAAAAGTTTTTTCTCCTTCTCTCCTGACACTGGAACTCAGGGGCACCCAATGAAGCTGAGTGTTGGGAGATTAGCGATGGATAAAAGAAAGTACTTCGCACAGCGCATAGTCAGAATATGGAACTCGCTTCCCCTGGAGGCAGTGATGGCCACCAGCTTGGATGGCTTAAACAGAGAATTAGACAGATTGGTGGAGGAGAGGTCTGTCAATGGCTACGAGCCACAATGGCTATGCTCTATCTCCAGAGCTGGAGGCAGCGATGCTTCCAAATACTAGTTGCTGGAAATCACGGAAGGGGAGAATGCTCTTGTGCTTGTGTTCTGCTCCCTGGTTTTCCATAGGCATCTGGGTGGCCACTGTGAGAACAGGATGCTGGACTATCTGGGCCAATGGCCTGATCCAGCAGCCTTTCTTATGTCTTATGGTTCCCCACCAAAGAATGTAGTTTGTTAAGGGTGCTGGCAGTTGTTAGGAGTCCCCTATTCACCTCATGGGCCTACAGTAGTTTAACCATCAATCCCTCTTCTCAGGGAGTTCTAGGAATTGTAGCTCTGTGCCAGGGAATACGGTTAACTACTTAGTAACTCACAGCACCCTTAAAATACAGTCCCTGGGTTCTTTGGGCTGAAGCCATGGAGTCTTTAAAGTGGCATGATCCTGCTTTAAATGTACAGGGCAGATGAGCCTTTTGTCTTATGCTGGTGATTCTGCTTATGTAGCCAGGCAGTAGCATTCTGGATCAGTGAATCTAGAACATGTGGAATACAGTAGAATGTTTATTATTCATCATGAGTAATTGCAGCCCAGGATGTACAGTACTGAGGATTCCTTGAGATGGGGTGAGTGGGAAGTTGGAAGAGATCTAGAGATGTTCCCTGGCCTGGCTTAATCTATCTTGTGATTTTCATTTTTTTGAAAAGCTTCATCTGACCAGGCTGAAAAGGGTGTCTGGGCAGATGAATCCACCCAGACTATCGCTCCCTCTCTGTGTTTCTGTATATGACACACAGAGAAATACAGTATGGTGAATTGCCTGCTTTTGATATGACCAGGCGCCATGTTCAACCAGGTTGGATGGAGCCTTTTAAGGATAGAGAATGAGAGTATTGGAAATCTTTCTTTCATATATCCAAGACCTGGGTCTTTTCCTTCTATAGAAAAGCTCTTTCCAGGAACACCATGTTTTTCTATGTAACCTCTGGTTATCTTCCACTTTGGCTGGGGGCCATGAGTATAGTAAATTAAATGGAAGGTATTTTTTATGGCTGACTTTGCAACCAAACAATCTGAGGTTAGTTTTGCTCCCCCACAGCCACGGCTATACTTTTATCTGTTATAAAAATAAATTAGAAAAATTCCTTCCAGTAGCACCTTAGAGACCAACTAAGTTTGTCATTGGTATGACCTTTCGTGTGCATGCACACTTCTTCAGATATGAATAGCTCATACCAATGACAAACTTAGTTGGTCTCTAAGGTGCTACTGAAAGGAATTTTTCTTTCTTTCTTTTTCTTTTGTTTTGACTGGCAGACCAACACGGCTACCTACCTGTAACTTTTATCTGTTGACAGCCTTGTCACATCCACCTCCATGATCAGACTCCTGGTTGCGCAGGCCAGAGGGAGACTTTTGTTTGAGCAGTCATCAAGTCACAGGTAGAAGCCACACACCCTTCCTGTGTGTTCATCCTGTCTTCCCTGAAATGTTTAATGGCACATGTCAAATAGCATCCTCGTGTTCCTTTCTACAACCTGTTGCCACATACATATTTCCTAATAAGAGAAGAAGAAGAAGAAGAAGAAGAAGAAGAAGAAGAAGAAGAAGAAGAAGAAGAAGAAGAAGAAGAAGAAAAAGAAGAAGAAAAAGAGGAGGAGTAGGAGTAGGAGGAGTTTGGATTTGATTTCCCGCTTTATCACTACCTGAAGGAGTCTCAAAGCGGCTAACAATCTCCTTTCCCTTCCTCCCCCACAACAGACACCCTGTGAGGTGGGTGGGGCTGAGAGACTTCAGAGAAGTGTGACTAGCCCAAGGTCACCCAGCAGCTGCATGTGGAGGAGCAGAGACGCGAACCCGGTCCCCCAGATTACTAGTCTACCACTCTTAACCACTACACCACCCAAAAAGGGACACAATTTGCATATGCTGATGCACATTTAGAAGGAATTAGAAATACAATGCCACTCAATATAGTGGGGGAAGCTTGAGGCCAGGAGACCTTTGTGCCTACTCAGGGCCAAGCTAAAAAAACTGCATTAGCTTTGCACCTGTGTCTTCATGGACACCATTCTTGGAGACAAAGGACACACCAGTGTTTGTGAATTGGCCCTGGTCTGGAGAAATAAGACAGAGAGACTGGCACCCATACCATATGTTTAGAATACATGTATTGGCCCAAAGAATCCTGTGAGCAGGTAGTTTATCCCCTACAGAGCCATAATTCCCAGCACTCTTAACATGCTACAGTTCGCAGGATTCCTTGGGGGAAGCCATGTACTTTAAAGGTATGGTGTGGATGCACTGGGTCACTGGAAAAAGTTCTCCTTTGAGAACTTAGTCATGAGGCTAATGGGTGCCCTCATGCCACTCTATTAAGCCTAGAATCCTCCTGCTGAGAGACTTGCAAGTACTGCAGTGGGGTAATCTTTGTTGTGGTGGTTCTCTCGTCCTCCCTACCTGCACAGGTTCTGACCTTGGATGTCATTAGACAAGGTGATACAGCTGCCTCTGGTAGCATCTTTGAGTGCCATTAAAGGTCATATGACCGTACTAGGGGCAGGGCCATAGCTCAGTGGTAGAGCATCTTGCTCTGCATGCTGAAGGTCCCAGGTTTAATCCCCAGCATCTCCAGTTAGGGCTATGAACTGAAACCCTTGAAAGTTTCTGCCAGTCAGTGTAGGTAATATGGCGCTAGATGGACCAGGGGTTTGGCAACTTCCTATGTTCCTACCTATGTACGTTCAGAGCTGCCAATCAGTGCTGGCAGTATTGCACTAGATGGACCAATGGTCAAACTCAGGAGAAGGGCAGCTTCCTATGTTCCCCTGCACCTTCAGAGGAGGTGGATGTTGACCAGGGATGTAATCAGGGATGATGGGATAGAAGCTGGCAACTTAGCTCTTTCTGCTCAGGAGGTTAATAGGCAAAGGTCAGCCCTGACAGTTCCTCCTGCTAGCAAAGAAGCCAGTACAGCAGATATGGTTTCTGGTCGCCTGCCCCTGTTGCATTTGAGGAGAGAAACACGAAACTCAATCATGTACGGATGGGAAACATGAGCCCATGTATGGTAGGGTTTGCACTCAGGATGATTTAATTACCAGCCAACTGAAAATCCATGAAAGGCATTAAGGTTATAGGAACTCTGGATCAGCAGTTCCTTGTGCTTTCGTTCACCTTGTCCTTCTGATCACAGGAATGTCTGTGAAAATCCCACATATAGGAATCGGATGCTCCCCCTGGTGCTGTTGCCTTCCTTTCCTCAAAGCACTCACAGTGCATAATAATGGAAGAGCACGGCTTTTGCATGAGGAATAAGACAAAGAGCAGAAGAAATGATTTCTAGTATAGTTCAGGGCACAGATTTTCCACCTCTGTTTTATAACTTGTCTAAGTTATGCGTTGATCTGGGTTGCCTTTGCACTGCAGCGCTGGGCTTATTTTTGTCTTCCTGCTGCTCCCTAGCAGGTAATGAGACACATATGTCAAGGGGTTAATCATCTGTTTTTAGTTACCGCTCTCCAGGTAGCTGATGCATTTTCCAGAGATGTGTTGCTAAAAATAGGTGTGATTATTGACCTGCCCTCCACACACCTTGTATGGCATTGGCTTGCCAGATGGGGAGCATCATATAGCCCCCTTCCCCAAGACAGCAACCTTAGGGGTCTAGAACAAAATATCTGATGTCTTGAGTTGATGCCTTTTGCACAGCCATTCCAAAAGCACATTTTCACATTCAAGAGAACCTTAGCAATTCTGTACCTAGAGATGAGGGGCTTTGCTCCTCAACTGCAATGCAAAGGTAGCTGGGGAAAATAATGTGCTTGATTTGCAAATCCTAAGCCTGATATTAGGAGCACGCATGGTGTGTGATAGCCTAGCATGATGCGTGCAGGGCAGGGCAGTTAATCCGCTGAGATCCATAAGGATCTCTGTTCCTTGCCATGAGTTCGTAGCACTGATACTGGAACAGTCTGCAGCTCCTTTGAAGGCATGAGACTATTTCACACAGTGGAATCTCAGGAATTAGGGATGGATTATTATGGCCAGGGCTACATTTTTCTTGGAAATACAGGCCTTTTAAAACAGCCAATATCCTTTAGAGAAATCCCACCAGTCCAAGGGAGAAGGCAGCCTGTTCCAAAAAAACTGGCTTGTTTACACCCTTCCCAATACCTTCAGGAATCCTTAACATACTTCCCAGGGCATTATGGAGTCCAGAAAAACCCTCAAGGGCTTCTCTTAGATGACTTATTTGCTGAGCATTTTTCCTGATTGGTTTGCACAAAGTTTACAAGGATTTTAAATTATATCCAGGCTTTGCCGAGTATTTACTCTGATTAATTTGCAGAGTGTTTCTACGTTCATCCCACATGTTTCAATGCATGATAATGTCAAGGTTGTAGGTTCAATCCCTGTACGAGATGGCTGCGTATTCTTGTATTGCAGGGGGTTAACTAGATGATCCTCAGCGTCCCTTGCCACTCTACAATTCTATGATTTCACCTTCACTTTCCTAACTGCAAAAAGTCTGTTTCTTTTTTAAAGGTGACTTGTTGTGCAAGGGTGTCAGAGCACTTTAATCCACTTTAATTGCTCAAACCTGAATTTCCTGGTATAGGCCCCACTATCAGTTTTTCTAGAATGTCAGGGGGGTTCATAGATCCAATGCTCTACTCTACCATTCATGCTAGCTCTTGAAAATAACTGTAAAATATTGCCCCAAGTAGTCAAGGATTGATGAATTGCCCCCTCTCTGCTCCAAAATCTGCAACCACATCAATTGCTGCTGTGCTGTTTTGGTTGAAAGTACCAAGCAGCCCATTATAAGACCAAATTTGTCTAATAATTTGTCATTGTCCTGGAAAAAGTATATCTACAACTGCCAGAGAAATTGCTGGCTCCAAGTCACAATTCCCCTTGTGCGTTCTCTCTCTCTCTCTCTCTCTCTCTCTCTCTCTCTCTCTCTCTCTCTCTCTCTCTCTCTCTCTCTCTCTCTCACACACACACACACACACACACACACACACACACACACCTGCATGTGGCATAAAAAGGTAAAGGGACCCCTGACCATTAGGTCCAGTTGTGACCGACTCTGGGGTTGCGGCGTTCATCTCGCGTTATTGGCCAAGGGAGCCAGTGTACAGCTTCCAGGTCATGTGGCCAGCATGACAAAGCCGTTTCTGGCAAACCAGAGCAGCACACAGAAACGCCATTTACCTTCCCGCTGTAGTGGTACCTATTTATCTACTTGCACTTTTGGGGTGCTTTCAAACTGCTAGGTTGGCAGGCGCAGGGACTGAGCAACGGGAGCTCACCCCGTCACAGGGATTCGAACCGCCGACCTTCTGATCGGCAAGCCCTAGGCTCTGTGGTCAGACAAGGTTTTGCAGGAGTCAGACATCTTGCTTCTTTGGGGTTTGGTTCAGACATTTGTCTCAGGGCTCTTCCAGACTTTTGTGCTATTTTTCGAGGCGCATCTCTGGCCCTGTCCGACCATTATACTGCTGAATCAGAGCAAATGGCAATTAGGTTTCCTGCAGATTGCCATTTGCTCCGCTCAGACACAGAGTTTTAAACCACGGGCCTGTGTCTGGAGAGTGCAGTGCAAAATGAAGTCTGGATAAGCCCTCAATCAATACCTAATGGATGAGGGGCATAAATGAAAGCAGCCGAGCAAAAGGAACAGAGGAAAGTGTGTGACAAGAGCACAGAGTCAGCAAAGAAGTGCAATGAACCTAGATGGCGAATCCAAGCAACAACTGAACACTCTCTTTACTTTTGCTTCAGCCGTGCCCATTCTGCTCAAAAACTTCACAATTTATGCTATCATGGTTGTTACAATGTAGGAGATGTCAGTCTCAGGGAGGTAAAGCCTTCCAAGAGCCTTGGCCTGCTGTCATCACATAAGTGGGTGGCAAATGGAGGAACGCAGAAAGCTGCTTTGTACTGAGTCAGAGCATTCATCCATCTAGCTCGATATGGACAGCCACTTCTCTAAGGTTCCAGACATTGGGACATTCCCAGCCCTACCGAGAGATGCCAGCAGTTGAACCTGGGACCTTCTTCCTGCAAGGCTGAGGCTCTGCGACTTGAGCTACAGCCAGTTTCAGCCAGAGTCTTTAAAATCTCAAAGCAGCTCTTTTCTGTTCTTTACAACATGCTTCTCTGCAGAGGAGGTTTCTGTTCCCATCTCGTTCTTGTGTCTGCCCTGTTTCACCTACTCAAGTCACCCAGTCAGACCACTTCTTACAGTGATGGGCTGGTGCTAGCAGAAACACAAATATACTCTGCCATTAAATACCCTCTATAATTAGTAACTTGATTTCTAAAATGAAGTGAAAAATGTAGTGTTCCCTCTTGTTTGCTCACTAGATGCTAAAATCTTGTTCCATGACCCGACAGGGCCATGCCCTCTGTTTCCAAGAAGACTTAATAAGGTAATGTTTAGGATGTTACTATCTTTACAGCCCTTGTCTTATTGCAACTGTGTAAAATAAAACAAAACATTCTGAGTGAAGAAGAATTTCAACAGAGTTCATTTTTTTAAAATTATGTTTCTACACAAATGTACCAGAACAAAACTCCATTGTAATCCTTCTGGGCTTGGTGTCTCCATCAACTGTGATTGCCTCTCTTCCTGCCTCCATAACCATTAATCTTCCTGACTTGATTGTGGTTGCCTATGAACAGCTTTCAGTTTGAAATTCAGGCATGTTTTATCACTCCCAGTTCCTGGATCCCATAAGAAGCTGTTTGGTTCTTTCAACCAAAGGAGTCTTGCAGCAATTGATGTGGACGCAGGCTTTGGAACAGGGAGAGATGGGTCCTCAATTTTTGACCATTTTGGGCAATGGAGATGATTGTACAGCCATTTCTAAGAGTTGGGGGCCTCTGAAGACATCCCTTTTTATTGTGCATTCATGATTTTTGGTGCTCATGATATTATCAGGACAGTCATATATGATTCCACTTTCAATACTGTTTGTACCTGCAAAAGTTTTGTGGCTGTCATATTGCTTCATTTCCAGTCAGTGTATATCCTATAACATCCTGCTGTGGTCCTGTAACTTTCATACCACAAATGTCCAGGGTTGTGTGTTTATGCGTGTCCCACTTTTGTTGCACTCTAGCCCCTCCAGACAACAATGGTGTGGTAGCATTGGGAAAATATCACAGAACAACCAAGGAAGCAGAGTAAATCCACCACTGATGCACTATTATTGTGTCAATAGCATAGTTGCAGAATATACCTTGCCTTCAGAAAGGTGGAATGGCAGTGTAGAGCTTGGGGTCTGTGAAGCCCCTGGCTTTCTGTTGGTTCTCACCATTCACCATGATGGTCTCCATCATTCAGCATGGCTGGCGAGGAGCTTTGTGACCTGTTCAGTCCCTAAGTCTGCACAGCTGGTTTACTAGGCTTCCCATGGAGGGGAGAGATCTGGAGGGAAATGTGTCTGTGTTTCCTGGTGATGCCTTCCATTTCTGTACCAGGAAGACAAGAAGCTGCCATCTAGATAAGACCAAGGTGGACCATGTTTGCTCTTTATGGATCTGGTTTAAGTCAGTCTCCTTTGGCCTTCCTCTCCAGTCCTGTCAAAGTGAAGCATTGCTCCTAACGATAAGCTTCCCGAATGGTTGTGTATCTTGAAGGGCGCTGCTACTGCTGCTGGAATGTCAAGCTCTCATGCTCAGACAGTCTGCTCTTGCTGTGAGTTGGCTCAGGAGCTGTAATGCAAAAAGCCTGCTAGTTGCTCCTGCCCAGTACTGGAGAGCCCTATGCATCTGATTCTGACCTTCTCAGCTAGTGATGACTGAACATGCTTCAGTGCGTTAGGACAGGGCCAATCAGAAACTGTGAAGGTGCCTGGCCATCGGCCTTCATGACATAGCTCTGCCAGTTAACACCTGTCCTTTCATCTACCACCTTGACAGCATACTTAATTATTCCAAACTTAAAATGTCATGGCATTATTTTAATATGATTGAGGGTGGAAAGTTTGTTTTGCTCCAACTCCCACCAACCCCAAGCAGCATGGCCAATGGTCAGTCCAATAACATCTGGAGAGCCACAAGTTCCTCATCCCTGTTCCAGGTAGATCATACAACTTGCACTTAGAGAAGATTCTACTGGAGAAAGTGCTTCCATTCACTTAAGTTTACACACACAGGCCTAATAAGGAAATATAGCCAATGCTGCTTTATAAAGACTGAAACACAGTTATCTTATTTTGGACAGGTCACTGAACACAAGGCAATTTATTCTTATTGTGCCCGCCTTGCTATTTAATTTAATGTACATCTGTCTCCAGAGCTGCTGGTTCAGAATTTCCCCCCAGAATACTATATTCAACAGCAGCTACAAAATGTGAAATGTTATTGCTTCCCCAACATGTTTTAGTGTATGAGCAGACATAGGCAGTAGGCTTGTTTTCAATGTACCAGGGCAAGCTTCTGAGAGAGGAGAACCAAGCACAGGATACGTCTGTGTCTGTGCACGCACATCGGTCCTGTGAACCCAGACAGAAACCACAGGCCCTGATAAGGAAAGCCTCCCTCTTGTAACTCCGAGTCATTGTACAAACACATTACACTTGCAGCGCCTGAATCAGCCACGTAACACCAGCTGCGGGTGGATTGTTTAGCGATAAGCTGGAGTTTCTTGGCCCATATATTACCTGAAGCAGCTGAAACAAGAATCTGGCTTCCCTTTTAAAATAATAGCAATAATAATAATTGCATGAACTGTCAAGATTAAATGAGTGGCGAGTGGCATGATTAATGAGTGCAGCAAGGTCAACACACCCTTGCAAGGTCACATTCAGAACATGGCTGTGGCTGAGTTTTATATTAAATTGAATCTGCACGCACACACACAACTGGAGTGTTAAGTCGGTTTAAAAAGTATTCCTATCTGATAATCTTTTATTGCAGCACAAACATGGGTGATGGATGAGGTTTGCCCTTGTCAATTTCCTATAGGTCTTTCACACCACTGTTATTGACTACGAGCCTTAAATACCATAGAATCACAGAACTGTAGAGTTGGAAGGGACCTCCAGGGTCATCTAGTCCAACCCTCTGCAATGCGGGAATCTCAACTAAAACATCCATGACAGACGGCCGTCCGAACTCTGCTTAAAAACCTCCAATGAAAAAGAGTCCACTAGCTTCTGAGGAAGTCCCTTCCACTATCAAACAGCTCTTACTGTCAGAAAGTTCCTCCAGATGTTTAGTCGGAATCTCCTTTTTCGTTTCTTGAATTCATTGGTTTGGTCCTACCCTCTGAAGTAGGAGAAGACAAGTTTGCCAGCCCAACTGCTGGACAGGATAGCAAGGCTCACCTTAGTAATGAGGCTACTCAGTTTATCCTTCTCGGAAAGGCATTGCTGGTTTGAGCCAATATGATCCTCCTCATATGCATAGTCACAGCCATGCACAGAAAGAGTTTCTTGTGCTAGTGTTGAGACCACCAGTCAATAGGACTGCTCCGGAGGAAGATTCCTTGATGGGTTTGCCTAATAGGGCAGTTGTCAAACATTGCCCTCTAGTTCTTTGAAATGGCTGGGCAAGTTGGGTGCAGAGTGTGTCTAGGTCCATTAGCTGCAACCTGTTCCCCAAGAGACAGTGTGATTTGTTTTGGCAGAAGATGACTAAGAGGGGAGCTTAACAATCCATCTCAGAAATCCCTGGGTGACAACTTAATGGTTTGAAGTGAGTGCCAGGTACAGGCATAGAAGTAAATGTTAGGGTTTGGGGAGCCGTAAAATCTTTCTGCAGTCAGAGTCTTGGCTGGCCTTGCTCAGGATGTGGCCAAGCTCCACTGGGCAGACAGGACCAATTAGGGAAGGATCTGAGGGCTTTGTTTAGACTGGTTTGAAAGCAAAGCTCAAAATGCCCACAAGGCCTACAAGAAACATGTGTAACTTGTGAGTTGACCCATCAAGCCAAAGGTGTCCCATGAGAAAGGGATGGTATTTTTCTGTTGTGAACCACCCTGGGTCTTTGGATAAAGGGTAGTATACAGATTTAAATACAAACAAACCAACAACAACAACAACTTGTCTTCATAATTTTCCTGTCTTACTCATTTCTTTTGAACAAAGACATAGGGATTGCCAAGTCCTTGGAAGGTCAGATGGCATCGCTGGTGGTGTGCCTGGGACATGGCAGACAGTCCAAAAGGAAGGCTCTGAGGTGGGTTGAGCCATCATGATAAATGGGAACCATGACTATATGAAGTTAGTACAACCTGCCAAGTCCTGTTGATTTGGCCTGAAGTTTCCCATCCTTGACTTAAGGAGAGGAAACTGTTGGTGTGACAAATGGGTAGTATCTAAATGAGAAGGCTGGTAAATGTATGACAAGGACAGACCAACATTGCAGCTGAGTGCTCCAGACCCTAAGCACGGCCATGGCTAGTATCTGGCACACTCTAGGACCATGTGTCTGATGCACATCACAGCACTCTCAAGCACAGCACTACTGTGCACAGATCTGCAAAGGGCAGATCTAGCTTGACTATCATGCATCTCAATAACTTGTCCATCCATCTGATCCAATTTGTCTTCCCTCAACTTGCACGTTAGCTTGTCCGTCCAGTCTTTACTGTCACAAAATTATGCTACCGCCTGAACTGTACTTTGTAGACAAGTCTACAGCTGTGCATGCTTGCTTGTGTCCTCGTCTATTTGATCTTTGATAAAGATCATCAAAGGAAGTCCAACCCCCATCCTGTATTTCTGCAGTGACAGTGATAATTCACAGGCTTCCAAGCCATTATTTCTGAACAAATCAAACTTCAACTTCAAAAGGAGAAGGGAGAAAAGTCTGGACCATTTCCCTATCGACTAGGTTTCACAATATTGCTTGCCAGCCTAATTTGTTTCAGGAACATTATGGAGGTTGGCAAAGAATTTTGAAATCTTCTAGCTGTCTGAACATCAGGGCCTAGCCAACTCTGATTCCTGTGGCAGCTGGATTTCAGGATGTCACACATATCTCTTTTAATTTTATTTTATAGCTGAGTGATGTAGGTGGTGCCTATCTTCCTTTGGAAACAAATGTTAGACCACACAGGGAGCACTGGCATGGAAAGGATGCTCTGGAAGGGTTAGCTGAGATGGTTGAATTCAGCCCAGTGTCCCCCGGGAATGCTGCAGCTGCATGGCCATGACACTCTGCAGTACCTTTGCCCCAAAAGGGAATATCTGCAAAGGAGTAGCAGCTGTTATATACTATTGGATCCAGGGAGGGTTTCCCCACTATCATCTCCTTCAAGGCAGCCAGCACCACCTCTTCATGGAAAGATGCATTAACCACACCCTGAATCCACCCAGGCATGCTCCCAACCCAGCTAGTTTTCATCAGTCATGAAGGGCAAGGGTCAAGAGGAGAAATCATTGGATGCATGCTCACAGGCACAGCACCATCTGCAAAAATGGCAAAAACTGAAACTGATTCCACAAAGCATGACTTGATGGGGCATTGAATGATCCCTGCCTGAACCTCTGGAGAGCTGCTGCCAGACACAGAGTAGACCAGAGGTACCCAATGTGGTGCCCTCCAGATGTTGCTGGACTACAACTCCTAGCATCTCTAACCATTGGCTAAGAAAGCTGGGGCTAATGGAAACTGGAGCCCATGAAAACCTGACGGACACTGCGTTGGCTACCGAGTAAACAATACAGGTGTAGATGGTTTCACCAGGTATGAGGCAGCATCTGATGATTTTAGACATGGGTTGAGTGCAAGGCGCCCACATTATTGGTGCTCGCTTATGCACATCTTATGCTTCCAACAAGCAAGCATTGTATCGCAGTTTTCCTTGGCAGCTGTGAGTAACATGGGGTGTGGTTGGGGACAGGAGGCCAGGAGATGCAGGAAGCAGGACGGAAGTTTCTGTGTGCAATCATTCACACTGGCTAATTTCCCACCAGGTGTTTGGGATCAAGGAACTAGAAACAAAGACACACAGAAAGGAAGAACAAAATGGCTGTTAGCAAGAAACCTGTGCATCTGGAACATGTAAGGGGAGAGGTGATGTAAACAGCAGTGATAAATGTGCTCAGGCCACAGCAGCAGGATACACACGACGCCTGGATTATTCACCATTGCTCTCCCCCAATCCCCACTTCGCTAATACACTGTTTATTGACAAGGAACATCATATTTCTTCCAAGAGCTTCATACGCAGATTTGTGTGTTCTTAACACATTGCCAGGTGTGAGGAGGAATGGGTCATGTCAAGAAGACCAGGGACAGCTGGGGATGCACAACAGAGCAGAGAGACTGAGATTGCCTCATAAGGCAACTGCACGCCTCTTGGTATTGTCCACAGCCTTTTGGTCCAGTGGTTAGCATGCCAGGCTTATTTATTGATTTATATCAATCACCGTGCGCTACTCAAGGCAGCTGACAGCAATTTAAAATCCTCTGTGTCCTAAAAACCCATTACACCATAAAACTGCATCAGAAATGCAGCATTAAAAATACAACAAAGACTGAGGCCACAGATAAAACATGGCCTTAAATACACCCCATACTTATCTGGCAAAAGCTGTCAGAAAAAAAACGTTTTTACCAATTAGCAAAGCACCTTTGGGGTGTGTGTGAGTGTGTGTCTGTACTTCACAGGACAAGGAGTCCTGCAATAGTGGTGAAGTAGTGAGAAACATGTGGAAATTCTGCAAAGACCATTGGCATAGCGTGGGTTGCCAGTGCCTAGGGTTGTGTGGGAGGGAGAAAAATGGATGGAGTACGCATCCACATTCAACTGCCTAATGACATCTGCATCACCCAGGAGATTGCAGCCGCAGAAATAAGAAAAGAATAGTCATTCTGTTGCCTGAAGAAGTCACTTCCTGGCTCTCACGGGGAAGCTGTTTTCAACAGAGCCCAGCAATGGAAGTGCACAGATGAATTGAGGCAACATTGGGTGTTGAAATTTTGTGCCCCTAACAATTTTGCACCTGGGGCAACCTCCCCTATGTCCCTACCACCACACATAAGAAGAGTCCTGCTAGATCAGGCAAAAGTTCCTCCAGTTCAGCATCCTGTTCTCACAGTGGCCAACAAGATGTCTATGGGATGTCCACAAGCAGAACAACACTCTCTCAAGTTCCCAGCAACTGGTATTTAGAGGCATCCTGCCTCCATCATTGGAGGTAGAGCATAGACATCCTAGCTAGTAGCCAAGAATGGTCTAATCCTCTTTTAAGAACATCCAAGCTGGGGGCCACCATCACTACAACTTTTAGGAGTCAGTTCCATAGTTTAACTACATGCTGGGTGAAGAAGTACTTTCTCTCCCAAATCTTCCAATTTCCAGCTTCATTGGATGTCCCCAAGTTCTAGTATTATGAGAGAGGCAGAAAAACCTTTCTCCGCCGCCCACCACCCAAGACACCTCTCAGATGAGTGCTGTGTCCGGCCACAGAGCAAGAGACTGGAAAAGGAGGACTGGTGGACACTAGTTGCTGGGCTGCTTACACAGGGAAAGAACAGATGTGCAGGTTCCATGTTACAATGAAAGAATGTTTACAGTTCTGTCCGCATTCATTATTTTATGCATTAAAGAGGCAGAGAAATTCTAAATCCCATTGGAAATCACATGGGAGAAGCCATCTAGGGATTGGGAACTGGCCTCCCTTCCTGTCCTACTGACACTCCTGATGAATGTCCAGAGGACATTGACCTCTGCTGGGTGCCAGCAAGGAATTCTCCCCTGCCCTCTCTCCAGATGGGACTCGTCTCCATGTTTATGCAACCCAAGGAGTCAGTAGAATTAGCTCCTTTTCATTTTGCCCTTTTTTGAGAACCAAGAGTTTAATTCCCACCAAACAATGTTCTTTTCCAACAAGCTTAAAATAAGCCCTTTAGGCTGCAGTGGCCTGTGAGTTGCTAGCATTGTGCAAATATGGACTTGTGCAGAGAGTGCCTATGACACAATAAGAAGGCTATTTACTGGTTGGGGGGCAGGGAGGAGGAGGAATGGGGGGGAGGCCAGGAAGTTGAAGGGAGGGGCAGCAGGAAAGCTTGCGATCTTCATGCCCCCATATGGCCATTCTCTAAACAGCAAGAGCTTTGTTCCAGCGGACACGGGGTGTGTGTGTGATGAAATGTAATTGGATTTAGTGCATGGGAACTTGCATATTGAACATGGGGCTACACTGGCACTGCAGCTTCATAAACTCCATTCCTATGGTGAAAGGGCAGGGCATAGGTGCACATGTTATACCTCCACAGTTGGGGAACTCAGACACACATATCCATGCACAAACATTCACAAGCACAGGCACGGTCTTCTAATTTGGACTGTAACATCTCATGTGAATCAATTGCTATCTCAGAGACAGGAGTTGTTTGGCCTCTCCCAAGCTGTTGCCCTATGGATGCCCTTCAATTTGCACCAGCCCAACCCACACAGGTGGTGCTGTGGCTTAAACCACAGAGCCTAGGGCTTGCTGATCAGAGGTCGGCGGTTCGAATCCCTGTGACGGGGTGAGCTCCCGTTGCTTGGTCCCAGCTCCTGCCAACCTAGCAGTTCGAAAGCACATCAAAGTGCAAGTAGATAAATAGGTACCGCTCCAGGTGGGAAGGTAAACGGCGTTTCCGTGTGCTGCTCTGGTTCGCCAGAAGCGGCTTTGTCATGCTGGCCACATGACCTGGAAGCTGTACGCCAGCTCCCTCAGCCAATAACACTAGATGAGTGCCGCAACCCCAGAGTCGGACACGACTGGACCTAATGGTCAGGGGTCCCTTTACCTTTTAAGCCAGTATGGCCAGAGATCAAGTCAGACCAGTAGGGACTGGAGTCTGGAGGGCAGCTGGTTGGGGAAGGCTACGTGAATGGATGGTGGCAAAACAGAGCGGAAAGAAAACAAAGGGGCCATTGGTATTTAAATGTGTGCTCAATGGATGGGGCGTGTGCAGCTGACTTCAAAGTGGTCCATTTATTTAGCTGGCTATTGGCATACCGATCAAGTCTCTAATCCTCTTCACTGAATCAAATAGATTTACAAATGTTTTCATGTGGAGTGATTAAGACTGCTACATGTACATGCGCATGTGATTAAACACTGGGAAAGGGATCCCCGGCCCCCCGGCCATGAAAACAAGCCTCTTCTTTTCCACTCTGAGGCAATTATCTTAAAATCACAACCCCTACCCTGCCCCCCAAACCCCCATATGACATCCTTCACAGTCCTTTCCAGTCTTATACACTTTTGAGGATTTGCCGCTATTGGTCGATTGAACACACTCGGCGGTTGCCATGTGCAGTTGTGCACTATGCGGTTAGAGTTTGCTTAAACTTTCTTTCCCTAGATGGAATTACCAAGACAGCTGGAGCATGTTGAGAGCATAAGCTGGCTGGTGGCGGGCCAACTGATAGAGCAGGCTGGGTGGGCTCGCACTCCTACGAAAGTTACTGAAACAATGCACAAAAAGCAAAGTGCCCAAATTCGGTAGGAGTGGGCTGTAAGCTCATTTGTAAATATGTGGCTGCAGGCTCCCCACACAGTCCAAATAATGAGAGGATTCAGGGTAAGCCCTACTTGGGTTTGGTTTCCTTTGGAAATGGATTGAGGTGTGTTATTTGTAATATTTGTTTGATTTATGATCATTCAAGTAGAACAAACAGCAGGCTGCCCTACATGGCAGCAAATCCATTACCCATCATGCATCAGATCTTCAGAGACCTCCCTCTCCCTCCCTCTCCCCCCCTCTCTCTCACACACACACCATTCCCTTCCTTTAGTTTGAGGTGGGATGCCATCATCCTCAAGCTGTTATGACTGTATTTTTCTAAACACGAGAGAGAGATCTCCAGTTCCAGAAGATCATCTCCTACCACTCAGCTCTCCATCAGCCAGGCATTCTGTACTATTAACAAGCAATTTCCTCCCAAAAGGAGTGGTTGGGCCCATAGCTGTAACCACTGTAATATTTCCCAGTAAAAACTGTCAAATTGTACCGAGAATACAGTATGTTAGCCGCTGTATAACTGGGACAGGGCAGTGTCTCCCCCGCCCTTTCTTTTCTTGAGACCGATCCTGAAGAACCACATAAGATTAATTTGTACATTGGTATGATGTTGAAAATCAGTCCTGGTTCCAACAGTCAGCCAGGTTGGGCAATGGCTAAGGCTTCAAAGGGCTTCTCACTTGCCTGGCCCCACACCATTCAGAACTCTCTCTGCTAGGAATCTGGATGCTTTTCAGCAGCAGGCAGTGGTGACGCTGTTGAACGAGAGGCAACCTCAGCTCCCATCCATGGTGGCCACCCACCATTTTAAATTACCCAAAATGAAATGCCCAAGGTTCCATTGTGTATTGATTTCATAGATCTATGGGGCTGGGGAATTGCATTCTGGAATGGTGGGTGGCAGCCACATACTGCAACTGAGCTTAGCTCCCATTCAAAAACACCACCGCTCGTCCACCACTGAAGTGGTTTTGGGGGCCAAGTGGAGGATGGGGATAGTGCCACTGCCATCAAAGCAGCAGTGGCAGCGAAGAAAGCATGCGGCAGCCACCACTGTCACAAACAGTGATGAGTCCCACTCTGATTGGGTGGGTGTTGGAAGGGCCCATAGTCAGCACTGTGCCAAAGGTCTCTTGAAGTCTGGAGCCAGCCCTGGGGGGAATGTTGGTGGCTAGAGGCACATGGGCTACAAAGTGTCGTAAGAGAAAGGGTAGCCCTAGCCATGCTAGGCTTGGGAAAAGCTTCCTGCTGTCACCCTTTCTGGATCCCAGTTTCTTTCCTTCCTCTCTCTTGTAGAGCCCAGCCAGGTACCTGAAGAGGATGGGAATGACGAGGCCAAGGGAAGGGCCGTAGTTTAGCAATAATCTGCCTGACATGCAGAAGGTCCCAGGCAGAATCCCCAGCATCTGCAGGTAGGGCTGGGAGAGACTTCCCCCCCTGAGAACCACTGCCAGTTAGGGTAGGCAGTAGTACATTCTTGAGGTTGCAAGAGCCATATAGCTATAGCCATACAGCTAAGTAAAGAATTCCTTTCATCACTAGCAAGAGTTATCCATGCTGGTACCTTGCCTGAGGAGAGTATTCCTTGCCTCAAAAACATGGGAGGTGGGTGGCTTCTACAGCATTGAAACCAGGTGTGCAGGGGGTCTTGCTCCAAGGAGCTGGGTACAAATAAGGACAAAAGTGGACCAGGCTGAGAGGAAATGAAGCTGCCTATTTGCTCTTTATTTTTTCTGAATTTCTGTGCGTGCTCTTGCAACCCCAAGAATTAACTACTGCAATTCATAATGGATGGAGCTGGTTTAATTAGATTGTTAAGAAGTTTAAGAAGGCACAGAGAGCAGCAGCCTGCTTTATGATGAGGGCAGGGAAAAGACACGTCTTCCAATCCAATGAAGGAAATCCAAGGGCACATCACTTGGATGAACCTGGAACTGCAGGCATAAATTAGGTGCCTCTCCAAATCTGGATCTGAGCTTCAAGCTATATCTGCTTTATTATCTTCAATGAGGCAAACAACTCCATTCATGTTGAGAATTGCCAACTCCCTCACCAAACTACAGTTCCTTCCCACGGTTCTTTGGGGGGAAGCCATGATAGTTAAAGCAGTATAAAGCAAACAGACACTGTCGCAGCATGCAATACTTAAATGCCCCCACACCATTATTCCTCCTTCCTAAAAAGGACCCTAATCCAACAGAGATCACATAGTGCATCTCTAGGCTACATACACTGGTGTAGAGTGAGTTCCCAGCACCCATGACAGGCAGCCGCGCATGGGGGGTGCGTGTGCCAGCAGAGGGCAGGTGTGCACGCTGGTGTGGGGTGCAGAGGGTGAAGGAGCCAGACACAACACCACAGCCCTTGCTGCTCACACCCCTGGAATGACCTCCTCCCCGGAGCCAAGCAGGGCTGCACTGCGCTGCCTTCCCTCCCACCCAACCAGGAGGGAGCCTGGCCAGCCAACACAGCACTTGGTGAGAGTGAAGCAGGCACCCCAGCACGGCCTGGCCCAGTGCTCCTCTCCATGAGCATCGGTTCCTCCTTTAAAAATCCATGCCCAGGGCCACGGCCCCTCTGGCACACACCCCACGCTACACCCTTGGCTACATAGCCAATCCAATTTCTCCATATGGCATGCTGTTGCCACTGAAGCTGAACAAAGCCCATTCAGAGTGAGAGCAAAGCTTCCTGGACAAGTGATGTTTCCCTGCCCCCTTTGAAGCAGCCAGTGAAATTTGCTGAAAGGGAGGTGCTTTTTAACATTGACAAAAATATCGGCAAAAACTTCTGCTCTTACAATTCAGTACTCGATGAACTTCTCTCTATGGAAATACTGAACTTCTTTGTTTTTCTACAGTCAAATTTTAAGCACCAGAAAGGCTGGTGAGACTTTTTGCAGATTCTAGCCAAATTACAAGGAATTGTGACCCTGGTGTAAATTGTATCTTTGTATGCCACTCCATAAGGCGATCCGTTTTTTAAACAGAATAGATCCTATCGTGCAAGTATGTAGGCAGACTTGCTCGCTGAACTGCACGTCCTTCCCTAAAGTTGATGTTTATGGATGAGAACATTATTTCTGTCTTTCAAGAAAGCTGGTCCTGAGCACAGAGAATTTACCTGTGATGAAAGAGGTATTTCACATTTCTCTCTCCCCGAAAGAGCAAAACTCCAAGGTTCAAGCAGAGCTGAAGACTCAAGTCAAGTGTAAACAACATTTTCAACTGTTGGCAAAACAAAGGCTGCTGTGGAGAATCCCATACATTTCTATAATACAGACTAGGACAAACTGGACCAATGTCCCAGAGCCTGTTGAGTGGAGGAGGGGAGGCAAGATTATGCCTGTTCAGGGAAAGGGGAACAATGTGAACTTCCACTAGGTTGAAGAACACGAGAAGGCATTTGTTCTTTTAATTAAACAATATGCTAGGGGAAAACACACACAAACACAGGTTCTACAATCTGTTACCAACAGTTCAAAATGTGCCTCACCAGCAAGTGAAATGGCAGCATCTACACACAGTACCCTCATATACATGCATGTGCATTTATATACTGTACATGTATAAATGTATATAAATGTACAGGGATGTGGGTGGCGCTGTGGTCTAAACCACTAAGCCTCTTGGGCTTGCTGATCAGAAGGCTGGTGGTTCGAATCCTCACCATGGGGTGAGCTCCTGTTGCTCTGTCCCAACTCCTGCCAGCCTAACAGTTCGAAAGCACACCAGTGCAAGTAGATAAATAGGTACTGTTGTGGTGGGAAACGGCGTTTCCATGCACTCTGGTTTCCCCCACGGTGTCCTGTTGTGCCAGAAGCAGTTTAGTCATGCTGGCCACATGACCTGGAAAGCTGTCTGTGGACAAACACTGGCTCCCTCAGCCCAGAAGCGAGATGAGCGCCACAACCCCATAGTCGCCTTTGACTGGACTTAACCACCCAGGGGTCCTTTACCTTTACCTTTTTGCCTTTTACATGCCTTTGCATTTATATAGATGTATATTAGAGATCAGGGAGATCTACTTCCATCCCATTCAAAGAGTTACTTTTTAGAGACCCTGAGAGTGAAGGACGTAAGAACTCCGAACTCCAGGAAGCAAGACTAACGAGATGTTACGAATGCATTCTCAAAAGGAAAAACTAGGGACAGTACAGTCACTACGGTGATTTCCCAGAAAATAGGAATGACTGGAGAATATGCAATCAATCTGATGGTCATTTTTGCAATGGATGAGACCAGGCCGAAAGAGAATGGGGCAATTTCATACTCATCTGCTTTATGCTTATCTCTGTAAGCCAATTAGCTTGTCAAGTCTTCCTTCCTCCTCAGCTGAGGCTTCCCTGCCAAGGTTGGCTGCTGTGCTGTGAACCATTCCTTCCAAGCTCTCCTATAGGTGGCTGCCTCATCTCTCATCCGCCCAGGGAACGGGAAAGGAATTTTTAAGGTTAAGTACTGGAGCCTCTGCTTTTAAGAACAGTGTTTGCTATCCCTGGCGAGGCATTTCTGGACGCATTCCTTTGTTTTCTGCCATGCCTGACTAGTCGTGATTTAAAACAGTTTTAAATGACGACATGTTTTGCAATGAGTTTCTAGAGCTTGAGAAGACTGAAATACCAGGACCATCCATGGTGGTGTTGTGTGAGGGGGTGGGGTGGGGGTCACAATGGTGACAGTCATTTGCCTTTACTCTAGCACCACCCTGTGGCAGCTTTCTGGAAAGGCAGGTGTGACTGATCCAGTCCCACCCCAGTCAGGCCAAGCTAAGCCAAAAATCACACAGAGTTGCAGATTTAGAATGTTTTCAGACAAGACTTAAATCACCTTTGAACCTCTAGGGTGTACTATTTGTATGAATGTGTGGTTGTTTTTAATGTAGAATTGAAAGCAGGCTTCAGAAATTAAGACACATTTCGTGACCAATGTAGGTTTAATGTTCAGATTATCAACCATTTTAAGCAACAGCAAAAGCTGACAAGGCTCTAATCTTATATGTGAAAAGACCTGCTATTTTTCAATGCCCCCTGGAATAGCAGCTACAGAAGTATTAGCTAGGATGATTACATGAATAAGGTACAGGCAGTTCATCACATGATACAGGGTCAGGATCTATTCAAACCAGCTGGTCCAGAACGCCACAGCCAGAATATCAACTGCAGCTGGTTATGGGATGCATGTGACTCCTATGCTACAACAACCACTGCTTACTGGTCTGTTTTGAGGCACACTTCTTGTGGGATATAGCCGGCTTAACTCTAATGCATGGAGGGGTTAATATCATAGAGTAAGCTGTCCTGCCAGGCTTAGCTAGGTCACACCCACTCACCTTGGAAGGAAGGGCTATCAAACTTCTCCCACTTTCCACCATGTGAACTCAACCCAATAAGGACATCTATATTGGATGCTCCAATATTAGGACTCAGATACATTAGTCCAAAAAATAATTTGAAATGTGTTATTATAACACTTAGACAGCAGGTGGCACTGTAAAGTTCAATCCTCTGCTAGGTCTCACTCACCAAAGAGAACTTACCCCAAACCTGCATCTAGGCATCCAGGAAATTATTCTTTCATTCTTTAACCAAATTACTAAAAGCACCAGCAATTCTAAATGCTAACAATGACCAGGCCTACAGTTGACAAGACTTCAGAGAATACAGCACAATTAGAGAGTAGCAACTAGAGAAGAGCTATAGTTCAACAACAGCTGATGTGTCTGATTCCCAATCACTTTCCTAGTTAGCCAGGCTGCATGTGCTGAGCCACTGATTTATTGATGTGCAATGCATTAGTACACCACCTTTATTAATAAAAGCTAGTGGGTCAGATGACCATCAACTATCTCAGCCTTTGCCAACGGTGCCCTCCAGATGTTTTGGACTACAACTCCCATCAGCCCTAGAGAGTCTATGCTGGGGATTGTAGTCTAAAACACCTGGATGGCTCCAGGCTGGTGAAGCTTGAGCTAACTCATCCACCATATATAAACAGTTAAACTGGGTTTTTTTCCTTCCACTGATGTCAAACCAGAAATAGAGGCAAAAAGGAGAAGAACAAGAATTGCAAGCCACCGTTGGATCATTTCAAGTTATTCTACAGCATTCAAATGTTAAATCCATCCCTTAGGTATAATTTAAGCTGAGCTTAGAAAGCAAACAAACTTTTTGGTCAGGTTGCTGTAAGGCTGCCTAGCTTGTGTGAGAGATAGAAGAACTCTGTGTCTGCACTCCAGAGAAAAGAGAGTGAGTGTAGGCAAATATAACTCGCTATTTTATATAAAAAAGCAAACACATTTGTGAAAGATTATGACTTGTTTTCATTTGACTGTGTGTGTCTTGTGGCTCTGGGACCTGTGGAGTTTTTGGTATGCAGACTGCAGCACTGGGGAATGTGGTCATACACACAACCCATCCCAATGTCTTACTTGGGCATTTTTTAAAAAGGCACAAATTTTAGTTATTTAAGGAGGAGGGGTCTTGTATTTAATCAAGAGGCTTTTCTTGCTTAATACATTGCTTGATTACACACTTCATAACCTAATACACTAACTGATGAAACCAAGGCATAAGTATTCAGCAGAGCCTGAATGCAATCTGTTGTGAAAAAAAGGTGTGGCATTGTTAGCATTCATTTGGCTTTTGTTGCTGTTGCCTTTTTGTGTGCAGAATCAAATCATTAGACATTTACTAGCAAAGACTGAGGATGGAGACAGTGTATATGTACTCCACGCAATATAAATTAAAGCCTGGCTTCATGGGATGGTGATTCTCCCTCAGAGAAATATTTGATAAGCAGGAGAAAGAAAGAAAGGAGATCTGTATTCAAGGTCAAGCAATGGGTCCTATAAACCTGGTCATTTCTTGTTTCTATCTTGGTCCATCCAATGCCCAGACTTACACATATTTCTCTATTTATTCTGCCCCCCCCCAACAATTCTATATACTTGGGTGCTCCATTCATAAATAAGCAAGCAAAAGGGAGACTTAATTATAGAAAAACAACAGCAAGTCAATTTATTATGGCATAAACTTTAATCTTTAATGGATTACAATGCACTTCATCAGATGCATGAAGTCTTATCCTGCATTACGGGTGTTACACACACACACACACACACACACACACACACACACACACACTCACTCTCACACACACTCACTCTCTCTCTCTCTCACACACACACACAGAGAGAGAGAGAGAGAGAGAGAGAGAGAGAGAAATAGTAAACAGTGATGTCAGAAAGAAATGAAGTGCAAAAAAAATGCAAGTAGTGAAATTTTTCTACATTTCATTTCTTTCTGATATCACTGTTTACAATCCCCTACCACTCACCATTTTTACTTGCAACTCAGGGTAACACTTCACACATCCGATGAGATAGACTGTAGTCCACGAAAGTTTATGCCATAATAAATTTGCTAGCCTTTGGGGGTGCCACAGCACTCTCTGCAGTTTTCATTGCAGACTAACACAGCTGCCCCTCTGGAAAACCATTATCCTAGGTGCACAGTATATAAATAAGCAAGCAAAAGGAGACTTCCCTGACTTTCTGTTCCTGCTCCTTCACCACACCACATGCTCCTGCATTTCTAAACTGGAGTGCAACCTTTCCATTTTGTCCTTGTCCCTAAGTGGCCTTTGCGCTGCCCCCAAAGTCCCTTCTGGGACGCTGGCTATGCTAATTGCTTGACTTTGGGGGATGGGGTGGGATCTATACCTTCCAGCCCTTGGACAAGCCCTGCATTCAACAACCCACCCACTCAAAGCCAGGCCTCCCAGGTAGCACAGAAGGCCCTGCTCTCATTCCCTCAGCCTGGAGAAACGCTCTTCACCACTTTCCAAGATCAACATTCAATGGTCATTCCTCTTGCCTGAGAAATTTGGAAGTCTTTACAATGGAATACAGTGGTACCTCGGGTTAAGAACTTAATTCGTTCTGGAGGTCCGTTCTTAACCTGAAACCGTTCTTAACCTGAGGTACCACTTTAGCTAATGGGGCCTCTTGCTGCCGCCGCCGCCGCCGCCACGCGATTTCTGCTCTCATCCTGAAGCAAAGTTCTTAACCTGAGGTACTATTTCTGGGTTAACAGAGTCTGTAACCTGAAGCATCTGTAACCTGAAGCATCTGTAACCCAAGGTACCACTGTAATACCGGGCTACCCCCAGCCTTCAGAAAGCTCCTTTTTGCTACCCACCCTGGAGTCCTCTAAGCAGGTGCTTGAAGCCAGCCAGCCTGTGGCCACGGTTTGCGCTGTCCCTGGGGGAAACCTACATGCCTGCTGGGAAGTAGCAGGCAGCGTTGAGGGCTGTCCCTCCTGGCTGTCAACAACCTAGCTGGCACCCTGAGGAAGTTTCTTGATGCCAGACAGGCCCACCTCCCTGGCGATGAAGCAATTAGGGGCTGTTGCTTCTCTTTTAAAAGCACCCAGCCCAACTCGCTCCCTTCATTCAACGCAGAGGGAGGTCATCTGCAGAGTCCTCGCTCAACCACCCACACTGCTATGGAGTGGGCTTCAAAACTGGTAGGTGCTTGGCTTTCTTTGTGCTTCTTCTTTTTTACTTTCTATTTATTAACGGTCTGTCGGGCTTGTTTGCTTTGGGAAGTGTAAACTTTGCCTGGGTGAACTATTGCTTTCAGGGCCTGGCACTGAGGAGACAAAAATGACCTCCCAGACAGAGAGAGGGGGAGAAAGAAAGGATCCCATAGAAGGAAGCACAGATGGGGACAAAATGGAGATCAGTTAAGAATTTCGTGGGAATGGTTGACTTGTGGCATATAAAGTTCTTCTGCTTATGGCAAGGCATGGGGGAGAAATTCAGTTCACTGCATGTTAAAAGGTGAACCGACTGAATCCACACATCCCAAGACAATATGCAAACCGAAACACAGCCATCCTACAAAATTTGGACTTCTCTGAATTTTGCAGTGCAGTTCTCCAGGCAAGTAATGTGCACAAAGCTGCTTACATAGGGTAACACACCCATAGGAATGCATATTTTTTGGAAATAGAATAGAAGGAGGAGGAATTGCTTTGCAAAATGTCTATTAGGCAAGATCGCATATTAAAATGTGTCTATGAGGAGAAATTTGCACCTTGATGGGGGAGCATCCTCTCCCTGGGCTCTTCCACTCTGGTCTTCATTGAGCATTCATTCTGATTTGTTGCCAGGGAGGTTATATGACAACAAGCATTCATCCGGATTTGCTGATGGGCATTTATGCATCACTTTTCAATGTTTCCTAATAGCAAAATAATTGCAGCTGCGCTAGAGTGACAGAGTGTGCTAATCTACTTTAGCTATGCCAACCTAAATTTCCTCATAGGCAATTTCATCCCTCCTGCAAAATACTGACAGCCTAGGGGCTCCCTCTCTCTCCCAGCTTTGACTAAATTACTTGAAAGGGGACAAGTGCTGGTGACTAGCTATACAAGGAGTGTATAGTGAACCTTTGTCCCTTCCAGATGTTGCTAAACTACAGCTCCCATAAGTCTTAGCAAACATGGCCAATGTCTAGGGATGATGGGAGTTGCGGTTCAGTAACCTCTGGAGAGCCAAAGGTGCCCCTGAGTTGTATGATCGAAAGTACCCAGTGTGCTTTCTTTTCTTCCTCTCCAGATGGTTTTCTGTGCTATCTGCCTTTCCTTCACACTTGATGCCTCCAGAGAAATAAAAGAGCAAAGCAAGGGAGCTAAAGGAAAGAAGAGAGGATCAGCAAAAGCCAAGGTCCATCACCTGAAGGCTCAGGAATCCTCACCTGACCCGGTGCTGAGAGTAAACCCAGAGGCTTCCACAGACTACACCCTCGTGGAGGATTACGAGCGCAGCATCCATGAGATGGTTAGCCAGCTGCGGAACAGCTCTGAGCCCCTGGAGAGCAAATGCCAAGTCAACCTGAGGCTCTGGATGTCCAACAAGAGGAGTCTGTCTCCGTGGGCCTACAGGTGAGATAGAGCAGCAGGTCTCAAGGCACTGGGCTTGTCCCACACAGGTCTTCTTGCAAGCCTATCTGTACAAGACAAAAAATGGTGGTCCTGGCTGCATTTTGTTTTCTACTGTATGTGGTATTCACCAATCTGTAGCCTAGAGCAGTGGTTCCCAATACTGTAGGTCAGGCATCCCCAAACTTTGGCCCTCCAGATGTTTTGGACTACAATTCCCATCATCCCTGACTACTGGTCCTCATAGCGAGGGATCATGGGAGTTGTAGGCAAAAACATCTGGAGGGCCGCAGTTTGGGGATGCCTGCTGTAGGTGGTCCATGGACCCCCTCCATGGCACCATTCATATAACAAGAACTACCACAGAGATATCAGAATTGTCAAACGTAGGGGGGTCCATGGCTTGGCTTTTGAAAACTTAATTGGGAACTACTGGCATAGAGGCAACAGCATGATAACTGGTCTCTATGCTATTAGTCTGTGTGGTGTTGTGGGGGGGGGGCGGTATATTTGCTTCTTTTGAACTCAGACCCTTCTGCTGGAGACAGAAGGAAGTGGGTTGGCAACAAGTGCCCCCCCACCCGTCCCATGCAGGCGACAACCTGCTTCAACACTTGTGATGCCATCACACATGGTCAAGAGGCACCTTGGACCTCCTATCAAGGAGCTCCACTAGCATGCTAGGATTTATTTGTAATTGGTTTAAAAACAATTACGTTATCTAATCAGCCGTTTCCCACCCTATTGTGGCCTTTCCAAGGGTTGTGGCATTCCCATATGTCACTCATTAGCATATGCTAATTAATTCCCATATTTAATACTGCCCTAGCCTAAGACTCAGCCAAGAAAATGCTAGTGAGGTAGCAGAAAGTCTTGGTAGCATTGGCCCGATTTTGTGGCACTCTATCCCCGCCTTGTGGTGCTCTTGAAAGTGCACGCATGTGTCGCTTTTCTGAAGGGCTCAACTGAGACATTTCACCCACCTTTTTAAGAACCAGAGGCCACATAACTCTGATGGATTCAGCACTGCATAAAATCAATTCCTTTTTGGGCCTTGTGGCTGTAGTTTGATCATGACAGAAGGAACAAGTTGGACCGATGCAGTTTACCACATCAGGTTACCTGGGACCTTTGGCACATGAAGCCACTGTTGTTTCGATGACGACACTTGGTTTCACCAGCTCAATGAACTGCCCTCTGCATGGAGTGACTGAGCAGTTTTCTTGAATAAAGCTATGTTGTGTCAATGGGTAGCACCAGTCTGAGGCCTGCATTCAGACAGAACCATTTGAAGCAGTAAAGACTTCCAAATTCTTCTGACTATGCCTCTGGCACAGGGACTTTAAAAACAGTAGCATGCATTACAGAGTTAGGATCGCATCTGTCTCTGTATATTTTTGGGTGGGAAACAGATTCTACTACCTCATTTCCAAGCTATGCAGAGTGGGGCTTGGCTCAAACAACACAGCAGAGGCAGTTCAAGAAATCTATCCCTGGGGCACGGCATTCTGATTATTTCTGAGGCTGCACTCAATGGTCTTTGGCAAGCCTATGGCCACAATGTTCCTCAGGACCTGCCTGCAAACATCACTTCAAAGGTGGGTGTCGCATTGAACTTTCCCCCTCATACGGCGCAAGGACACCCCCTCCATTTCTCTCTGTTCACAGATGTTTAGCTCCGCAGTCACCATTCCTTTCTTGCTATTGTCGTGGCATGAATGCCTACCATTGTATGACCATTAGAAACTGGAGCGTGAGCATGCACCATGGTGCTTGATGCCAAGGTCTTCTATCGAGTAGGTCCTCCTACATTTGATGGGCCTCTCTGGGAGGATTCAGCAAGTCACCTCCTGTTGCACCTTCCAGTTGACTGAGTTAACTGACACATGCACTGGAAGGTGCTACGGTAGATGGTTGCTGTTACCCCCAAATTCTGGGGCACCTCTAGGTATGTACCTTATGTGACCTGCCTTCCTATCCTGAGTAGCCCCACCCCCTCTGCCTCCCAAATGAATGCGCTTGTTCTGATGTCGGCACGTTTCCTCTCCAGGATCAACCACGACGCAGCACGAATCCCCCCCAACATCCCAGAGGCACACTGCCTGTGTGCTGGGTGCATCAATCCCTTCACCATGCAGGAAGACCGCACCATGGTCAGCATCCCCATCCACAGCAAAATCCCAGTGCGCCGACTGCTGTGTGAGCCAAGCAACCCCAGCCGGAAGAAGAGGGGGTGCCGCAAGGAGTACAAGACCGTGATGGAGACCATTGCTGTGGGCTGCACTTGCATCTTCTGAGAGCAGAGTTGCTATTCCTGCTTCGGGTTCCCTAAGGGTTGTTTGTGCTCTTGTCTTCCTAGCCTCATCTCCCTCTTCCGTTCTCCCAGAACGTGCTCTTTCTCCTGACAAGATGAGGGAAGACCCATGCGCTTCCAGGGGCCAAAGCTGCTTTCTTTGGACTCCTCCTCTCCCATAACCCGCAGAGAGGTTGACAGCACCACTTGCACACAGCAAGAAATTAGAATGGTAGAATTGTAGAGCTGGAACGGACCCCGAGGACCATCTGGTTCAACTCTCTGCGATGCAGGAATATGCAGCTGACCCGTTTGGGGATCAAACCCACAACCTTGAGTGCTTTCTGTGTCGCACAAACGGTAATTAACTGTATCCAACCCAGATCCAGAGCAAATTGCTTCATTTCACCCTAATAGCTCTGAATCTACAGTCACTGGTGCCAGTTTTTACTCTTTGCCAGGCACACCTGCTCAATCAGATGTTCAGCAGAAAGGGAAGCTGCTGTGTGGCTGCTGCTGCTGCTGCGGAGGAAGGAGATCCAACGAAGGTGCAGCGGCTTCAATCATCTTGCCCTCCATCTGGGGCTCAAAGCCCTTTAGCACTGGCTTGACGGCTGCTCAGTTTGCAAGCTGACTCTGTAGCCCATCTGTTGGAGTTGCTCAGGGCTTAGGTCAGGATGACGTCACCATGCAGAGAGGCCCTTCCATGTCCTCCTTCCTACTGGGTTGCACTACCAAAATGGAGGCTTTGATAGGACACATCTTCTGTGTCAACTGAAGGCCCAAAGCTAGGCCACGGCTCTTTTGACAGTGCCCTGCTGCCTTCTGTGTGGGAGCAGGAGAGTCTGTACTTGCTGTGCTTGGTGGAGAAGGAGAGGCCTTCAGTCCAAGGCTACTTGGCAGGCTCTTGTACACCTCACACAAAACTAACAAGGAGATTCTTATCTGAATACCAAGCAGTTCTAAGAGTCCTGTGCTGGCAGCCCAGTTCACAGGGCCTAGGTATCAGCAAAATGCTTGGCCAAGGAACAAGCACTGGGCTTTGGCACGTGTGCCAAAGATTGAATAGACTCAGGAGGCAGCAAGAGATCCTCAGGCAACTTATTTGTGACACCCCCGAGACAAGGACCATGGCCGTTTTGGGAACCCGCAACCCTTCTGCACATATCAGAAGCAGCATCCCTTGGCGCAGAGCCACAGCTCGCTGACAAGAACCCAGCATTATTATTTTTTGTATGCTCAAAGGTGCCAGGTTCAACCACAGGCAGCTCCGTTAAAATGGTTCCCAGGCAGCAGAGCTGCAGAAAGATCCCTGTCCAAGACTTTGGGGAAAGTGTAGTCAGTGAACACAGACAAGGCTGGTTTTGATGGGCCAGTAGTCTGCCTTCGTGCAAGGCAGCATCACAGGCTAAGAAGTCCAGGATTAGGAAGGGAGGCAGTGGAGACAGTTCTGGCTTGTGGAAGGCAAGACCTTTAAGCAAAACAGTGCAAGAGAGAGGGAGCCACATGCTAAGGCAGGGGTGGTCAACCTGCAGCCCTCCAGAGGTTGGTGGACTACAACTCCCATCCTCCCTGAACACCGGCTCTTCTGGCTGGGGCTGATGGGAGTGTGAGTCCAGCAACACCTGAAGGCCACTCCTGAATCTAGGAGCGGGGTTGCCTTTGTGCCAGAATGCCACAGCACCGGGGAGAAAAAAAACAGGCAGCTTTCCTTTCAGTTCGCTTCAGTTTCCCAGCATTTCACAGAGCAGCCGCATGCAGGCGCTCAGCTCTGCAGAACTTGATTAGAGAATGATATCAGCTCCTAGTATCCTTGCCCTTTCTGGGAAATGGCAGAACTCACTGACTTGTAATTTTGCTCAAGAGGATGCTTTGCTCTTGACAACTCAGCAAGTTATCCCTTGGCCGTAGAAAGGAATATGGGATGAGCAGGGCTCTAAATCAGCAGCACGGCAAGGAGTACATTAGCCACCATTTTGGGAGCTACAGAATCAGCTCGAGGAAACAGCATACAGTACCAAATCAGGAAAGGTTCCAGGTGTTTATACAGCAATTTCTTCTGGTTTGGAAACAATGGAAACCATCTTTTTTTTTGCAATTAGGGGGATTATACCCGTCTCCCCCCACCCCCCATCAAACGCAGGGCAAGGCAACACCAGCCATTAGCTGCAAGGATTTGAGGTGATCAGGGCAGTGGTTTATGCAGTTTCACATATGTACAGGAAGTCAGAGTCAAAAGGGTGTTAGAACCTGAGCGTTAGCCAATACCAGGAGACCCATCTCAGGGCTCTCTAGCTGACTACAATTAGAGGCAAGTTCATGAAGCTTGGCAACAAAGTAAAAGGAACAACATTGTTTTGGATGGCAAACCAGACACACACAAAGACACAAAAAGGAGTCACATCAGAGGCAGCGCTCTGCCCGTTCCCTTGAGTATAGAGGCCTACGCGTAAAGAGAAAGGCCAACACAAATAAACTTGGGAGGCAGGACTGCAGTGGCTTAGGAGGCGACCCATCCATTCTAGGGCAGGGTTTAGTTTTGTCCTGAACAGTCAAGGACAGTGGCAGTGCATGGACTGGGACAGCAGGTAAGGAGCACTTAGCCTGAAGCAGAAAGCCAGCCCATTGAGGCTGGAATCAGTATATGATACTGCCCATTAACCAGCTCAGGTCCCTTCCAAGGTTATCTCAAGAGGAAGCCTTACTAGCTGGGCAATTGTAGATATTGGCTCACAAACTCTCCAAAACATAGCAGGAAGGGGGATACACTTATTGTAGACAATAGACGCATGGGGATGTATGCCAAGTCTTCTGTTTCTCTCCTTGCTAAACCTCCAGTGTAATCCTTCAATACCCCCCACCCCTACCCCAATTCCCACCCTGCATGCACTAAAGGAAAGTGTCTTGGAAAGTCTTCTCTAGCAGCAACTGCTATAAAGTCACAGCTCAGTCTTCACTTTGTGCATCAAGTCCTTCTGGTCTATTTTCTCTAGGTCACGATTCCAGAAGTTGTAGGCTAAGAGGGCCACGTTTTTGGCCGCCACAGCAGCCATTTCCATTGAGCTGGCTGCCCACTCCATGCTGTTGAGGTAGTAGAGGTTATCGTGGAGGACAATGGGCGGGAGGCTCTTGGAAGACCCATAGTCAGGATAGGCCTGCCATTCCGTCACCTGGACAGAGTAGTAGGAACGGAACAGAGTCTTCAGCTCTTGCTTCCCCAAGGGGTGCTGGGAGTGGACTCGCCATATGGCTGCCTCTTGGGGCTGCTTCCGCCTGAAGGTACTGGATATGTTGACGGGGGAAATGTTGTCCATGGAACTGAAGAAGAGGACAGGAGCATCTGTGGTGAGGATGCTGGCAAAAGGGAAGAGCTTTGGATCTGGGAAGCCAAAATAAGAGGAGTTGAGGTAGCCATGGATGACGGAAGTGACCGTGGTGTGGAAGGTCCCTGGGGACTCAGCAATGGGAGGGTCGAAGTTCTGGAAGCTGATGTTGCTCTTGCTATTATGCAGTGGAGTAGCAATGACCACAATGTCATAGAAGCTAGAGCCTTGGCCTTCCTCGTCCTCATAGTGCACCTGGTAGAAGGTTTTTCCTTCTGGAAAGAGTAGAGAGAGAGAGAGCTCGAAACAGCAACTCAAATACACAACAACTACCCTCACATCCTGCTGAAGATTTTAAGGAGCTGAATGGGGTAAGACCTAGAAGTTGGAAAGCTTCTCCAACAAACTGCTAAGGCTCTGTGGTTCTCCATGTTCCTTAGTTAACCCCCTCCCCTCTGTTTCTTATTATTCTCTTGTTGTTGCTGGCTTAAGCTTCCAGACCCTGCCTGGTGAGCTAGACCAGACACATAGAGACGATATACATTTTGCACAAGTGACAGATATAAGAGTGACTGTATTTCTGACTGTCCACTAGTAAGCAGGTGAGTAATCTTCTCACCTTCTGTGTGCACAGATGCAAGTGATACTAGGCAAAGCCAAAATATTGGAGCATATGAAAGCGATGTCTATGGATGTCTCAGCCTTGGATACACCATCCAAAGGAGCACTGTTAACTATGAGGTACACCAGATCTGGCTGATAAGCTGCAGGAAGCAGTGGCCAAGGTGGTAGCTCTTCAGGTGTTGTAGGACTCCAATTCCCATCAGCCCCAGCCAGCATGGCCAATGGTCAAGGATCATGGGAGTTTGTAGTCAAGCAGCATTTGGAGGTACACAATAGCTTGGGAGATAGCAAGCATGAGACTGTAAGGTTCACAGTGGCAGAAAATGAAAGCATGTGAATGCAGCAGCAGTAGAACAATTGTGTTTTTTATACTGTAATGTTATGTTGCGAACTATCCTGAGATCTATGGATATACGGCGGCATTCAAATTTAATAAATAAAATAAATATAACAATGATGTGTTTCAGGAAGCTCTACTGGGCTAAGGCCAACTAAGTCACACTCAAGAGTATACCCACTGATGTCAATGGATTTAAACAACTTGTCCACTGATGTCAATGGATATTCTCTGAGTATGGCTAATGCTGGATATTACCTACTGCCTATATGCCGTAATTTAAAAATAATAATGAAATATAGGAAGGGATGTAGACAAGATGAAAAGGGTGGGAGTTAGCCGATTGTAAGTGCTTAAAGAGAAATATATTTTCATAAAGATTCCTACTGTGAAGAAAACATTGTCTCTTAAGAATTTTTTCATTTATTTTTTTTTAAAAATGATCCAGTACTAAATGATCGAGGTACATAAGGGGAGAATTTTGTTGCTCCTCACTGACTGCATCACAAAATAATTCAACTTGTCACACCTGCCTGGCCACATCTACATAACGCAATCACAACGGCACTGAACGCACAACCGAGAGAGAACACTGGATTTTCCCGAGTATAAAATAATGTACTTTTTTAGTGCTCAGAAAACATGACGACCCTGCAATAGAACAGCGGAGAAATGCAGAGTCTGTGCAGTAAATATGCCTTGTTTATAATTTCTTGTGCAACCAACTGATCATCTGGAAAGGCACTGAGACAAGTGAACAGCAAAGAAGGTCCCAAGACTCACTTCCTGCAGATCTTTGTCTGCAGGCATGTTCTGGCTCCTTCTTTGCAAGCATTTTCAAGACACAAGTTGGGAAATGTAAAGTTAAAGTGATCCCTCAACTTCGCCCCTGGCATGCAAGGCACATTGGTGGTATACCAGCTGCTGTCCATAATAAGGTCTCCCAGGTGGCGCTGTGGGTTAAACCACTGAGCCTAGGGCTTGCCAATCAGAAGGTCGGCGGTTCGAATCCCCGCGATGCGGTGAGCTCCCATTGCTTGGTCCCAGCTCCTGCCAACCTAGCAATTCGAAAGCACGTCAAAGTGCAAGTAGATAAATAGGAACCGCTACAGCGGGAAGCTAAACGGCATTTCCATGTGCTGCTCTGGTTTGCCAGAAGCGGCTTTGTCATGCTGGCCACATGACCTGGAAGCTATATGGCGGCTCCCTCGGCCAATAATGCGAGATGAGCGCGCAACCCCAGAGTCGGTCATGACTGGACCTAATGGTCAGGGGTCCCTTTACCTTTACCTTTAAGAGAAGTACAACTGAATTGGAAAGTTTTAGTTCATGGGTAGGCAAACTAAGGCCTGGGGGCTGGATTCGGCCCAATCGCCTTCTAAATCCGGCCCGCGGACAGTCCGGGAATCAGCATGTTTTTACATGAGTAGAATGTGCCCTTTTATTTAAAATGCATCTCTGGGTTATTTGTGGGGCATAGGAATTCGTTCATCCCCCCCCCCAAATATAGTCCGGCCCCCCATAAGGTCTGAGGGACAGTGGACCGGCCCCCTGCTGAAAAGGTTTGCTGATCCCTGTCTTAGTTCCTTAGGAGATCTGAGCTGGTCTCCTTCTCGTCACTGTTTGCCAAACCCTGTCTTTGCCCAGCCAGCATGGCCAATGGTCAGTGATGATGGGAGTTATGCTCCAGCAACATCTGGAGGGCACCAGGTTGGTGACCCGTCATCTAGCTAATTTGAAGGATTCAAGCAAAGGTAGTGCCCAGTCCTGTTACCCGAGATCTCTTGGTTCTGTTTCAGCTCTGGGCAGCTTACCTGAGTTATGCAGAGAAATGGCTGTCACAGTGGCTTCAATTATGTTGGCTTTCGTCAGCTTCAGCAAGCCTGAACACACCAGGTTGTTGCCACCTTCCACAGACCACATGTTGCCCTGTGCCCCTGCTAGGGACATTGCCCCTGAAGATAGAAATTATGTGTCATAATAATAATAAAGTAATGAAGACACCACTCCCTCCGGCAACATGCCCCGGTCTATCGAGATCAGTCAGTGCTCCACTGGAAAGAGACACCTTTGGCCTTGCTTGGTCGGTCTGCAGCAAGATAGCAAAAGGTGGCACTCACCTGCAAACGCAGGCACCTGTACTGACTGGCCATAGCTGGCACGGAGAATGGCCACAATGACCTCATCAATGAAGCGCTGTGTGATGCCCACCTCCAGCAGGGACTCTGCCACAGAGCGCTGTGTCATGTTGACAAACGTGTCCCCACCCAGCGAATGCAGGAGCTCCTCAAGGCGAGAAAACGCATAGCCATGGGCCTGGTATTTGTAGATCCTGCAGGGCACAAAAGAAAGGGAGACAATTCTGGAGCAGCTGGATCCTTATGCCAGGAGATCTGAAGAAAGTTTAGTGCATCTCTTCAGCCTCGCTGAACACTTTCTGGGTTTAAAGGAGAAGGAAGACCACCCTCTTTTCCTCTCCAGGGGTCCCACCACCTCTGTCTTTATTATTATTATTATTATTGTTGTTGTTGTTGTTGTTGTTGTTATTATTTGCATTGCCTTTTTATTGATACATCAAAAAAGAAAAAGAAAAAAACAAGACAAGTAATACAAACCAAACCATAATATGGACATTATTAATTACAAATCAATAAAACAAAAAGCGGTCCTTGAACTATAGACCAGACCTCCCATCTATTCCTTATTTCAATTATCTATGATTTGTTGCCAATACACATTTTTGTCTTAAATTAACTAATTAACTAATTATTGATTTATCTAAGGTTTCAGATCTTTCTTAAATCTACTACTAAAGTTATTCAAACGCTGCGACAGAGTTTAAACTACTGTAATTGTTTTTCAAATAAACTTTAAAGACTTCCCATTTTGAAATGAATTCCTGTTTTGGTTTCTTCTTTATTTTTTCTAGTAAACTATCTAACTCTGCATAATCTGTTAACTTTTGGATCCATTCATGAATAGAAGGGATTTCATCATTCTTCCACTTTGTAGAGATAAGAATTCTTGCTGCCACCGTGGCATATAAAAACATACTCTTCATTTCTTGTGGGATGTCCAGATCTGTGATCCCCAGGAGGTAAGCTTCTGGTTTTCTCTTGAAGGAACTCTTTATTATTTTTTGTATTTCTAAGTGGATACTCTCCCAGAATGCCTGAATTTTATTGCTTAGCCACCACATGTGGTAGAAAGTGCCTGATTTATCTCCTCCAGCAAATACTTAGGACATTTTTGTACATCTTTGACAGTTTCCAAGGTGTTAGATATCATCGGTGTTGCATTTTTAGGAATTTTTTTTTTTTTAGAATATAACAATTTGTAAATTTCCAATTATTCTTCCACAAATTTTCCCACTGTGGCATGGTTATTGAATACCCACCACCTCTGTCACATACCTCATGAACTTCTCCATAACCTCCTCCACCCACATCTGTAGGCGCAGGAAGCTCATGCCATAGTGCCACCAGAGTCGGAAGAGGTTCAGCAGGTACCAGTCTGTCTCCTCTAGGGCAAACTGCTCCCCGCTAAAGATGGCACTCTTTCCGGCCAATTCTCGACGGTGCTTCAGCCCTAGGATAAGGGGACAATGAGGTAGAAGAGTAAGTCTACTTTCTATCCTTCATGAGCCAGGGAGCGCAGGCAATGCAGCCTTCTGCTTTTATAGTACTGTTTTGCAGATTCTGTACGGGCTACAAAACCTGGCCCGAATGCAATCGTTTCCAGTGTGATGATTGTACCCACACTCACCCAGCAGCTTAACAAAGTCCTGCATGTGTAGGTTGAGGGAGTGAATGGAGGCACCACCGATTTCATACTGCTGTTTGTTGACAGTGACTGTAGCCAGGCGGCCCCCAACAGTGTCCTTTTCGTACACGTCCAGTTGCACCTGTGGCCCAAAGTACTGCTGCAGAAAGTGAGCCACCGAAGAACCGCCAATCCCAGCTCCCACTACAGCTGCCAAGGCAAAAGCAGAGGGGTGAGGGTAAGGCACAGCAGATGCACGCCCACCTCCGACCACCCGTCCCACTCCCCAGAGGACCAGCAGCTTGCTCATCTTACACACAGCCCCTGAAACAATCCCTTGTCATGCAGATGAAGAGGAAGGTTTTCCAACCCAGTCATTTGGCCTGATATTTTACCCATGTTCTTTGCCAAATGAAAACTGTTCTATGAAGCAATGGAAAGTTCTGCAAAAGGCCATTGGAAGCTTTCATCTGAATCTCTCAACATGGTTACCTCTCTCTCTCTCTCTCTCTGTGTGTGTGTGTGTGTGTGAGTGAGAGAGACGTGTGTGTACCAAGCTGTAGCTTTATGCCAAATATCACTCACATTAATTACTTTGCATGGCAAGTTGCTGCTGTCTTCATATGCTCAAAAAACGTAGTAGTATTTTCTTTTAATAAAAAAAACCCTACAGAGCAAGAAAAACCCCACCATGAATGATTTTGAGATTTTGATTGGTTCCAAAATGGTAGCTATGGAAGCATCTAGCAAAGTCACCCGAGTCATGTGGCATCTTAAAGACCAACCAATGCTCTCATGATCTTGCACTCATTAAGTACAGGAAATCTTCATCAAATTGGTCAGGTACACATTTCCTAGCTGCAGAGTTAAGGCACCTCAGGGGAATAACAACAACAAAACAAAACAAAAACAACAACAATTTATACCTCGCCCATCTGGCTGGGTTTCCCCAGCCACTCTGGCTCCCAACAGAATACTATTTAAAATAATAAAGCGATAAACCATCTTGTCCAAGCCCTGGTCCATGCAGGAAACCTGCTGCCACAGCATTCCTCATACATGGGCAGCCAGCATTTGCTTAAAAACGTCTACTGAAGGAGATGCCACCACTTTCCAAGGCTTCCTGTTCTGCTCTGTTCCACTGGCAAACAGCCCCTACCACCAGGAGAGCCTTCCTAATATTTAGCTGAAGCCCCCTTTCCCATTATCTAAACTCACTCAAGTTCAGAAGTCAGGGGTGATGAGTGGCTATAGAAAGAACTACTGTGTAAATCAGCCCCACATGCCTATTGAAGTCCAACATCCTCTGGCTACCCTTGAGCAACTTGCCATCTTATTCTTGTCAACAAAGGCTTTGTGTGCCTTTGTTATGGTGGTTGCTATTATTATGAACAACTGCATTAATGACGAATCCTGGGACAAATGTCATACTGGAGAATGTGTGACTAGCAGGCAAGCACGGTCTGTGCATATCCAGTAGGGCTGGGAGGTGTCCTTGTCTGGAAGCCTGAAGAGCTGCTGCCAGTCAGTGCAGACAATCCTGAGCTAAATGGACCAACAGTCTGGTTCAGCAGAAGGCAGCTTCCTATTTCGCCACTACAAGAAGCATCCTTAATGCCAATTATTCAGCCCTAGCCTCCTGCATGCCCTGACAGGTCCGTGCAGCCTCATCCTCGTGACTATTTGTTTCGTATCTTAAACACTTCTCTTCCCTCACACCCCCGTCGACAACCTCACCCCGGACGGGCGGCAGAAGCGCTCCGATCCCGCCAGGAGGCCTCGCTTAGACGCGTAAAAACCCCGTGCTTACGCGCCTGTGATTTCGACAGCAGCGCCTACCTATTTTGCCGGGCGGGGCATCCCCTGCCGCAGCGATGGGGGGATCCCTCCGCATCACCCCTACAGCTACCACGGTGAGAAACAAAAGCAGCCGATGCGAGGCTGCCGTCATGTTGGCGGGAGGCGGAAACGCAAAGCGCGACGTGCGCAGTTTACATCTCCGCGCAGCCGAGCTCCGGCTCGCTCGCCTGCCCGACGGCTTCTCGGCTGCGGGGCTGGCGGGGGAGCCTCTCGCCTCCGTCCACTCGCAAGCAGCGCTTCCCGAAGGAGCGAGGAGGGAGCAAGGGCTTGGCTTCTGCATTGGCTGCGCCTCTCGCAGCGCCGCCTTCTTCGCGGAGAGCAAGGGGCGAGAGGCGGCCTCCTTCAAGAGACGCCCCTTCTGAGCCGAGGATGCAACCTCCAACAGGGAACCCGCGGCCCGGCAGGCTTTCGAACTACAACTCCCGTCATCCCCCACCGTCGGTCATGAAGTGCAAGGGCTGACGGGAGTTGAAGGCAGCCTGGAGGGCAGCCTGCGGGTTCCCTTTGCTTGCAGCGCGCAATTGCCTCGCGGGCTCACGCGTTAGGCTTCGCGCAAATGCATAAACCCGATGCTTTTAGCTCTGAGTCCTTGCTCTGAGTCCCCTCGCCATTCATCATTTGCTGTTTTTCGAAGCTTAAAACGGGGAACGGTACAGCCGCAGCACGAGTTCTTGCCTTCTTTTGTGGTCGGCCGTGGATCCGCGTCTTTCCTAGAAAGACGCTGGTTCTTCTTTTGAACTCAGCATGCAAGGGGAAAGGGCCCCACTCTGCTGTCCGTCTCCATCTTTGCATCTCCTGCAGCATTAAGAGGAGTGGGCCCTCGAGGTGCCATTTTTGCCAGCCCTGTCTTGGGTGTAACTTGGAAGGGTTGGTTTGCTTTTCACACACTTTGAAGCTCCGCATGCAGGCATCACTGAATAAATATAGGATTTCGACATTCGGTTTGCAAGTGTAAAAAGCACAGCCCTGCCAAGTTCAGCACATGCTGCTGGTGCAGTTACACCTGATGGCGAAGCAGCGAGAGCTGGCTCCAGGCACCTGGACCTTCGGCAGACCAACTCTGTGTTACAAAGGTGTCTAAAAATGTGACATGAATGCTGGCAACATCAACCTCGCCCTGTGGGAATCCCTTGAGGACGACCACAGTGCCTGGAGGCAGTCATTCAGGTCATGTATCCACAGCAGTAACCAGATAAGGGATTATATCAGCAACAAATGGGACTCCTCATAGCATGATCTTTCACATGCAAAAAGCTAAAAATAATTCAAAGCATTCAGCCAGAGTGCATTTTAGGCTAGTGTGCTCTTTTATTTACTACTGAAGAAATTAAACATTGGATAGTGACTGTTGTCATGGTGCCCGCGGAATATAACCCTTCTAGCATGTGTGCTAAATCAAAGCACGCACAATTAAATCACGTTTCCCCCCAAGATTCTGGCTGATTTCAAAATGGCAAGAAATCAAGCATTTCTAAATTTTTGACTGGGCATGTCCTCTTTAGGAGGCATTTAAAGTCAGTACCACGTTTCAGTCTCGTAAAGCTAACTTTTATTTGTAAGAATATGGTGCAGAGTGATTTCAAGACATTGTTATGTTCTGAACAACTTGAGTTTTCTTCCTCACCCAGAAAAAGCCAAAACTGTTGGTTTAATAAATGCAGCATTCAACTGTACAGATTTGTATTATACACATAAATAGTGCACCACTTTTTTGAGCAATTCAACAACTGGAAGACAAACACTGTAATCTGTGTGTTTTCTTGGAAATAAGCCAATTGTACTCAGCAGGTCTTGCTCAGGGTAATCGTTCACAAGATTGCAGTTCAAGATGCAATTTAAATCTTATTTCCTATGGAACTTCTGAGCAAACATGCATGACTGTGCTGGAATTTTTTTTGTTCTTTTGCCTTGGGGGAAAAAACAAAAACAAATCTTAAATCTATTTTAAATTAGAAATGTGCTCTAACAATCTCTTATATTACTCTAAGGATCATTCACTTGTAGCCCAAAGTTGCCCCCCCCCCAATTTGGTGCTGCAGATAACCCTTTGGGGATTAATTCAGTTCATGTACATCAGGGGTGGCCAACTTCCAAGAGACAGCGATCTACTCACCGAGTTAAAAACTGCCAGTGATCTACCCCCTTTTGGGGGGTTCAGGTCAAGGTTGATTAGCTTTTTTTAGGAAGAAGGCCCAATTTTGGGGGGTTCAGGTTGAAATTGTTGAACTTTTTTTAGGGAGGGGAAAGCCACGTTTTTTAGGGGTCCAGGGCAAAAATGTTGAGCTTTTTTGGGGGGAGCCAAACTTGTTGAGCTTCTTGGGGGCCCCCAGTGATCTACCACAGATGTCCGGTGATCTACTGGTAGATCACGATCTACCTGTTGGACGTGCCTGATGTACATCTGCCTGAGAATATGCCAGAGATGGTTTTAGGGTAGCGTGCCTGGTTTGGCTGCATTGGGTGCCGCCCTGCAGGGGGCATCACACCAATGCTGTAGAATGAACAGCAAGGACTGGGAGGGGGCACTGAATTTTAGTGTTGCTGCTGAAATCTAAGAGCCCAAAGCCCACTGCTGAATATGCTCATATGAAACACCACTTCTTTCTGACTAACTAACAAGAGAAGAATGTATATGGTAGGGAGGAAATCCTGGAAATAAATACCGACTTGAATCTTTCATTTTTGTAATTCCAGAGTCAAGAGATCTCTCTCTGGACAGTACAGACAAAGCTAACACAAATAACACGGGAGCCAGCAGAGTCTGGAACTTTCAGCTAATGAATTCTAACCAAACCTAGACAAGATAGCAAGGCAGGTCAAAATTCCTCTGAAAAAGAAAGTGGGTGTGAGTCTAAAATGAGGCCACCCCCACTGAGATTCATTTCTCTGAACTTTCACCTAGGATTCAGAATGAAGCCAACATGTTGGGTCACCTCAATCATCTCTTAAATAGAGTTAGGATTTTTCACGCTTGCATGTTTAGCTTATCTGTCACACAAAAACTGATCAGAACCAAGCAAAACTGATCAGAACCGAGCACCCACTTGTTTACCAAATGATACCAATTTATTCTCTAGCTGGAAGTCGCCTCATAACTTCGGCTGAAACTCTGATCTGATAATTTCCCTGCTATTTTTACTGAAATTAGCTGAAGTACACTTCGTTTAGACACTTTCATATATAAATATATATTTAAAAAAACTAAATAAAAAACAAATCATATATTTTGATATCTAGTAGTCTCTGAATCCAGATTTTTCACAGTGCAATTTGCATAGCAATTACTTGTGAGCTCAAACTCGAAAGACTACAATTCCCTTTTGGAGTACAAAACTATTCCATCTCTTCCAGCATCGATAACATAGCAAATTGTGCTTGAAAACTGTGGTACATAATTTAAGGGAGAATTTCAGGCCAATAAACCTGAATCTTCACAAAAAGTCTATTTCGTTCCCTTAAACTGTTGAGCTACTGGCCCATTTTGTCCAGTATTTTAAATGGCAATTAGAAAGGACTCATCCACATCCTTATACATACCACAGTGGGGATTTCACAGGGTTGAAATAGCCAAGTAGCATGAGGAAGATCTCCAACTGCAGAAAGAATTTACAAATTAACAACTCCAGACACACTTCTGTTGGGTATCAAAGCCCCTTCACACTACTCAGCACTCCTTTTCAAAATGCTTTTCAGCTGATAAATAATTGTATCATTTCTGGGAGGTAGGCAAGTATCATATTCCCACTTTACATATAGAAAAGTAGAGGTCGCAGCAGCTGAACCAAAATTCAAGGAAAGCAGAGTGCATTTGTAAGAACACAGGAAGTTCTAATTTAATCACTTCTTAAACCAAGTCAGACCACTGGTCAGTATTATCTACACCATGGGTAGTCTACATTCTGGACTACAGCTAGGGTTGCCAGACTCAATAGAGGACAGGACTTCTGTGCCTTTAATTGCCCTGCTCTCTTTTGAGTCTGGAAACCTTAAAGAGAAACCAGCAGACCCTTTGTTTAATTTCCAAGCAAAGGGTCTGCTGGTTTCTCTTTAAGGTTTCCAGACTCAAAAGAGAGCAGGGCAATTAAAGGCACAGAAGTCCTGTCCTCTATTGAGTCTGGCAACCCTAACTACAGCTCCCATCATCCCTGATAATTACTCATGTTGACTGGGGCTGATGGGAGCTGTATTCCACAGCATCCTGGAGGACTATCCCTTTGTCTCCCCTGACTGGTCTCAGATATTTGAATTCTGCCTTGAGATGCCAGGGAGCAAAATGGTACCTTCTGCATACAACATTGGTCTACAACTGAGCTAGTTCCCTTCCCTTCTTGGAATTATAATAATTCCTAATTAGGAATTATTAGGAGTCCTCCTTCCCTTCAAAACCCACAACAGAATTTAATGGAAAACCAAAACCAGAAAAGTCACAGCACTACCTCTGACTGAGAAACAGCTGCCGGGGAGAGGGGGGGGGGAGAAACACTATTTATGACACAGAGCAAGTCATATTAAATTAGCTGTACATCTTGGAAGTGAAGATCAGGCCATTGCACCCCATCCTGAGAGGCCAGCAGAGGTAACAAATTTGGCTTAATAAATAAAAAATCCATGCTATAGCAGCAACAGTCATGTGGACAGAGAAATCAGTCCATTAAGGTCTCAAGTATTAATAAAACGTGTCCACTTCATTCCTGTGATTCTACTGCCACACCCACATGTGCATGTCTAATAGTGCGGCCGTGAAGTTTATAACCATCCAGAGTCACTAATGCCACGGTGCCTGGCTGCAGTTCCTCTGCTGGCACATGACAGACTATTTCGTGATCGTAGGGGTCATATTTGCCACCCATGGGGTTCATTTTCTGCAGGCCGTGCTTCACAAATATGCTTTGCAGTTTGGACTCTATGAGAGACAAGCCTTCGCATATCTTCTTGAGAGTCAGAGTTGGGTCGTCGTGTTCGCCACCTGTGGTACTCTTGGTGGTCTTCTCCAAGATATCGGCTACTTCTACCAGGTCTCTACAGAAACTCTGGATGCCTGTAGATGCATAGATCAGAAAGGTAAGGGTGACTGTTCAAAGGGCAGACACAATGCATTAGAGCAGGCACCCCCAAACTGCGGCCCTCCAGATGTTTTGGCCTACAACTCCCATGATCCCTAGCTAACAGGACCAGTGGTCGGGGATGATGGGAGGGCCGAAGTTTGCGGATGCCTCAGTCCTTATAACATTCTCTGTATAAAAGAAGAATCAAGGTCCAGCAGATACTGGCAGTCAAACCTTTTTTTAAAAAACAAAACAAAAATCCCTGATAGATGGACTGCTGTTTTAATTAACGTTTGTGTTATTTGCTCATTGATTATATTTGCAACATAAAAGACCCTGAGATAAACATTTTGAAGGGTTGTATATAAATGCCTTAAATAAACAAATAAAGCAGAGCACATGGGGTGGTAGGTAGAGCTTGTTGCAAGCTCTGCACAATACCAGCACCCTTTTTACTCACCAAATTTCTTAGCATCCTCGACAAACTTCTGCGTCCTCCGCCTAACATTTTCAGAATCTGTCAGGGCTCTTTGGTACCGTTCCTGCACACACAGTAAGAAGCAGAGTCAGACAAGAACATCCCCCAAAGCAACAGGGCAATTGAGCCATCTAGAATGCTGCAAGCCTGGACCAAGAGGGTGGAGCACAGCTTTGCTTGACAGACACAGCCTTCAGTTGCTGCTCTTAGATAAAACACATTGCCTGTGTGGCTTCCTGCTGAAATGAATGGGCCATATTGAAAAAGACCTAAAAAGATCTCCCTGCCCCACTTCACTACCCTCTTCTACTAACAAACAATGGCAAGAAATAGCTACAGCAGATGTACATGCATACATACTTATGTAGCAGAAAGACATTGGGAAAATGTGAAAACAGCATCTCCTAACATAAACAATGCCTTGTTTATTACATTTATTTCGCAAAATGTATATACAGCTTGAGGGTAATAAAACCTCAAAGCATTGTACAAAAAGACAAAAACCCTAAGATTTTTGTTAAAAGCACAGTTAAAAGCAACTACTTAAAACATTTTTTAAAAATACTAATAACTAAAATCAGCTGAGAACCAGATTAAACACACATATCAACAATCTGCTTGTCTGGATAGGCTTGCCTAAGCCAAAATGGTCTGCTGCCATTGTCCCTCCTTATGCTGAGCACGGGACAAAGTCTAGTGACGTTCTCTAGACACTGTTGCTCATGCTATCCAGAGAGTATACATGTAGACTTCCCCCTGGCTTACTGAATACTGATGGACTGCGAGTGCACAAACGCATCCCATCACAGTGAGCGTTTAGTGGATGACAGGAAGGACAGGCACTGCTACACAGAACGGTGCTTTCCCCCTGTGTGGAAAACAACAGTTCAGAGTTGTTCCTTTTGCCTGGCCCCTCTTTAAAGAGCCCAGGCAGGCAGCAGTGATGGTCACTAGAGATGTCACCAGCTGGGTATCTGCTGTTCTGGAATGTTTCGACTATTATCCTGTGAGGACAGCTCTACGTTTGGAAAAGTAACAATAAATAGCCTGGGTATAAAATGCTTAAGAGTAAATTCAGTGCACGTAACGATGACGGCTGCAATGCTGTACACCAGGCCTAGTGTCAGCTCTCAGCATGGTCAGGCAAATGCTGGGGCCTGCACACCCTGGCAGGGCCCCCTGGAACTGACATCTTGCTGGTATATCTTTGTCACCATCCTCTTTTTTCCTCTATCAGCCGGAAGGGACCCAAACAAACAGACACTTGTTCTGATCCGCTCTCACCACCAGCTAGCCTGCCTGGAGGAGGAGGAGGCTGGCAACAGTGGCAGGAGTTATTCTGCGGGGGTTCCAGGGAGAGAGTGGCAGCAGGGGATGCTATCTAATTCTACTAATCTGATCTTTTGACTACTGCATGCTGTAGACTTTGGGACTGGGTATTTAAGACACACAAAAGCCGAAACCTTAAAAAAATGTGTTAGGGAAAACAGCCAAGTTAAGGACGATACATACTGTTAAGACACGGACTTGTTCTTCCAATTTGGTGGCTTTGAGCTCTAAACTGTTCTCGGTCAGATGTCTAGGCTCATCAGGAGGGTCTTCCGGACCACAGTCATCGCCCGTGCTCCTCTGCTGCGCAGCAGTGCTGAAGGCAAAGGACAAGCCTCTGAAACAATACAGTGGCAAACAATGAGAGAAGCAAGGGCACTTTCAAAGGTGTCTGTTTAAAAAAGTGAAGAATCAGCTAGCTCCAGCCTTGTGTTTTCCCACTGGACTTGGGTGGAGGCAGCAGTTGTCCAGGTCAAGGGAACACAGGCCTCAGTCTTGTGCTATTGGGTGGGAATTTTTATTCCCACCTCCTTCCAGCAGATAAAGATTAATCTCTCTCCCAATCCTGTGAAGGAGAAAGACTGAAAAGCAACAGCCTTGTGCACGTAGGTTGGAAAACTTGATCCGGGTGTCGTTGACTAGCGAAACTACTTGCTCCCCACCCCCCTTTTAAAGCAACTTCTCTGTGACATTAAATGCTGGTTGGCCAGTAAGAAGAGAACTTATATTGTGCACATCCCTTTAGCATTTACAGCATGTGTGTGATTATGATTACAGAGGGAGCTTGGTGAACCAGCCATTTGCTACACTTTGTGCTCAACAGCATGGGAACCCAGGTCAGTTTTATGTATCAATGCTAGTTATAGCAAGAATGTAAGACTGTTCTGCAGGACAAAGACTCTTTGAAATCACCTCATTCAGGTTGTTGGCAACATGCCACATATCATAACAGACTGTGTACACTATTGTTCAGCTGATCTGAATACACTCACCTGAAAAGCATCTGGGGCAGTTTTGTAGACATGCAAGCTGTTTTTGCCAACTCAGAGCTGTGCTGTTGCTAATATGCAAACTATATGGGTGCTTTAAATCATAAAAGAGGGATCTAGCTGGGCTCCCATCAGCCCCAGCCAGCAAGGATTATGGGAGTTGGAGTAGTCTGAATGGCCGCAGGTCCCATGCTTCTATTACGGTATAAACAAAACTCTACTTTTTTCTCTTTAGGTGAACAGGGCTCAATGCTTTGCCAGAATTTTTAATATGTTGCCAAGCTCTGAATGAAACTTGCTGCTCAGTTCCTAATGGAGAAGAACACTTTTACATTAACATTTATTGTGTCCTGAAGCACTCAGTTTAGTTAACAAAACGGAATCAGAAGAAATTGCTTCCTTAAAAGTTGCCCTAACGCTTTACTATCTGAAGTACATGTGAAAAGAGGGCTGATGTCTACATTTGGAGATGATCCAACAGTGCTGTGTTTTGTGGTGTTAACCACAAATTCTGATTTGATACACTGGTACACTCCACGCCCCCTTATCCCCACTGCAAACTATGACCTTTGAAAATGTCTAACTAACCCATATCTTCATCCAAGGGATTCCAAGGCAACATACATAGACATTCCAAACTTCTATACAATATTAAAACAAACAATAAAAATCAAAGCGTTAATAAAATATTCAAAATGCAGGTGCCAGTCTGCCAATATAATTGCCAGACAGCCAGACTCCAGCACCTTTAAAAGAGGACTGCAAGGCAAACAAGCCAGTTGCTTAGGGTCAAAAGGAAAAAGTCTGATGACTTTTTTCTTGTGGCATCCTGGAAATATCTAGTTCAGTGGCTCCTAAACCTTTACCCCCAAAGATCACTTGAAAATGGCTAAGGAAGGGGCTTGGAGGCCCACTTTACAATTCCTCCACCTGTTATAGCAATTGTAATGTGCTAGGTGCTGTATGACTTCTTACTGTATTTTCACAGACGAGCCGCAGACCACCTGAATGAAGTGGTTCGCAAGCCACAGTTTGGAAACCCCTGTTTGAAACAGGACACTGAACTAAATGGACCTTTGACCCGACCTCACAGGGCTTTCTTATCATCTCAGAAACAGAGAGTATCTCAGTATCTCTCTTATCAGCTGCACAGAAAGGAAATTTCACCAGGATGCCTTCATCCTCCCTTCAGTGGAGAAGAAAGAAGAGACACCCAGAGAAAAAGGCACAAAATTGGGTGCAATCCTCAGAGACACACTGATCTAAAATACTACATAAAAAGCACCAGGAGAGCCCATTTCGAGCGCCTGGGTGCTGTGGCACCTTCTGAGTGCTAACACACCTCCAGGTGAGGAAAAAACACCTCCAGGGAGGGAATCTGGGAGAGACCTTGCAAATTCCCAAGAGCTGCATGAAGCGGGCGGCAAAAAGGGGAGAGGATCTAAGCCAGTGATGGCGAACCTATGACACACGTGTCAGACATGACACGCAGAGCCCTCACTGCTGGCACGCGGCCCATTCACGCTGTTGTTATTGTCCCCCCCCCCATTTGTTCTCCCGCTCCTCACACTACAGCTTGTCTCCACTGTTAAAACCCGGATCCTTTTGTTGTTGTTGTTGTTGTTGGTAGCCAGAGATTGGTTTTTAACCCTTTCTGTGCTGTTTTTTCTGGCGCTTTGGCAGACTATGTCGATGCTGCGTGTTAGTTCCAGCGAAGGTATTATTCATCATTTATTTCTGTTCTCTTTCCCCCTTCCCAAAGCGCAGCAGCTTTGGGGCATCCCCCACCCCAAAAGCAAAGCAACGTTTGCACCCCACCCAAAAACCTTCAAAAACCTCAGCAGCTCCCCGCCAAAAGCTCAACAACTCTGGGCACTTTGTGATAAATAAGGGTTTTTTGGTTTGGTTTGGTTAAATAATTAGTTTTTGGTATATTAAATACAGTTATATATTACAATGATACATTTTTGTTATTTAAACTATAAATATCACAAAACTGGTTTTTTTTCCTCGAAGTGACACACCACGCAAGTTATGCTCAGTTTTTTGACAAATTGTGACACACCAAGCTCAAAAGGTTGCCCATCACTGATCTAAGCCTTGGTTCCCAACATGGGGCACACGCCCCACAGAGGGGGAATTTGATTTTTAAGGGGGGAAATTCGAGAATGAGTTAACAGTTAATGGCCTTTTAGGCTTCCTCCACGTAAATAGGAGTTCACTTTTTGAACAATAAGAATTATATGTCACCATAGCTGCCAAGTTTTCCCTTTTCTCGCGAGGAAGCCTATTCAGCATAAGGGAATTTCCCTTAAAGAAAGGGAGAACTTGGCAGCTATGTATGTCACATGGGGGGGGGGTGGCACCAGGATTTTAGAGATGCTTAGGCGGGGCATGGCCCAAAAAAGGTTGGGAACTACTGATCTTAAAGCAAAATGAAGCAGAACCTCCCCAGCCCCGCCAAAAAAGAGCGCCGCCCCGGGAAAACTACACGGCAGCGGCGGAGGTGCAAGTGGGGGAAGAGCCAGAAAAAGGAGAGCATCCAAACCCCGGCGGCCTGCGCAGGGGCTCGCCATTGTCCGCCACCTACGGGGGAAAGAGGGCGACGGCTGCACTGGGGAAGGTGGAGGAGGAGGAGGATTGGAAAGAGCCCATTTCAGCCAGCCCCCCATCCGCCCCCTGTACCTGTCGTAGCGCAAGTGGTGGTGGCTAAACTGGAGCAGGGGGCTGAAGCAGCGCCCCGCCACCCGCGCCGACCTGACTGCTGCTGCCATAGCCGTCCCAACGGACGAAGCGTGGCCAACGCTGGACCGCCAGGCGCCGCCGGTGGGAGGAGACAAGGGCGGCGGCGGCGGCGACTACAACTCCCGTCAGTCACCGCGACCTCCCACTCCCGCCCGCCCTCCTTGCGGCGAAAAAAGGGCCCCGCCTTTCAGAACCATAGAATCAAAGAATCATCAGGGGAGGGATCTCGAGGGTCATCTAGCCCAACCCTCTGCCATGCAGGAATCTTGCCCACGGAACCAGTGAGCGAGTGGAGTTGCCGGGGTCACACCTGTATTAGAAGGGCGCTTGGCTGTAGCATCTCCACGCGCAAGGCGCCTTCTCTGCTGTGACAAGCGAAATTTCAGATTCCGGTAGGTAGCCGTGTTGGTCTGACGCAGTCGATACTGTCAGTAGCACCTTAGCTTAGAGACCAACTAAGTTTGTTTTGGGTATAAGCTTTCGTGTGCATGCATCTCCCAGCCTGGAGATTTATTTATTTCTGTACCTGTGTTTCAAATCTAGATGAGCATCTTCCAATTCTCCAGGCTGCAATTCGTTATATTTTTATTTTTAAAAACTTTTATTTTCAAATTAGCAAAAGGAAAGAATTTACTTAACCAAATTCATATGCTGCTTAGACCTTCTTGAATGTTTTTTTTTAAAAAAAAGCACTGGCAGCTGACATTAATAAGAATATTCTGTTACTCTTCACTGAGATGTGTATATTAATCTAGGCTGTCCAAATGGGAATTGAAACAAGACTGGTGTAGAAAGGGCTGGAAGTTCTTCCCAGACCACTGAGTAGTAGATGGTGGGTGTTCGTCCTTCTAGTCTTGAAGCATAAGTCTCTCAAACATAATGAGGGCTTGCAGAATTTGTCCTCAGTCCCCCACACCATATAATTTGAGTGTGTGTGAATATCCACAAATATCAAGGATTTATCTAAGGCAAGGTTAATATGACCAATCATTTCTGGCCAGAAAGCATCATTCACAAATGCCCATATCATATCCCTCACAGAAGTGTTTTCTGTGTTACATCAACAACTGAATTAGCCAGTTCCTTCCTATAAAGGCTCTGTGGAGTCCAATATACCCGGGGGCTGGGGGGGATTGTTTACTCAGTCTCAATTTAAAATCTAAAGAAAGACTATATATAAACACTAAAGCAACTTTTCATTGATTGAGCTGACGGGAACACACTTGAATATTCCATTCATCTTTAACATCCTGGACATTCACTTTATAACATTAAAGATCCATTTATTTCCTCCAGCACTATAGGAGATGCAGAGTCAGTCAGAACTAATGATCCAAAATAGACTCTAAAACTGCTGTAGTTGACAATGCAATAGTGCCATTTAACACTACCAATATTTAGACTACAAAATTGAAAACAGCAAAAATCCTCCATCTGGTCTTGTTAAGTGATCTAATGTGTAGATCACACTAGAATTACACACTAGAACCCACTTCTTCCATAAGAAGACTGCCTCTCATTTTCAAATCTTTATGACCCCATGTTACATTGACTATATGGATCAAAATGTAACTGAGAGGACATTATATGAGAACTCTTGCTAGCCACTGTAATTACAGATGGACATGGTCCTTTCTTGAGATCCTGGAACTGGGATAAAGCCTTATTGAAGGCAGGGAGATTTCTATATATACATGCATGAAATAATGCTGTTGAACTCAAATACAGAAGTAACCTATTTTTTCTAAGATATTAAATATATTAGATAATATTTGAACTCGTAATTATTATTTTTAACAGGTCAACATTTAGCAACTTAAATCTGTTACTAACAAGAACCACACACAGTATACCTGTGAAACTCCAGATAAGCACAGTCAGAAGAGATTTTTGGAGTTATTTGAACAAGAGAAAGGGCAACTAAGGCTATGTACACATTAACAGCCTAAAACACAGCAAGGTAGTTTCCACTCGCTGCCTTTTAAGTTGCATTGTTATGTTGTGACTAGTGCCATTCAGCCCGTTTAATAAACGGGCGCTAGAACATTCGGCCTTTTTCGGTGGCAGCGGCGCGTGGGGGGCTTTTATTCCTTGTCTAATTGATTGTTCCTTCCCCCTCCCTTTGATCCTTAATTTATCCCTAATTTTCTCCCCCCCATTCCCAAACCCCAAGCCAAAGTCCCCCCCCCTTTTTACCTTTACAGCCCGGGCTTGGCTGGGGGTGCGGGGGGGGGGTATTTCTTCCTTTACCCCCTCCGAAGCTTGTGTTTGGAGTGCGGATCCCTCCCCACCCTGTTTTCGCGCACTTTTTGCGCCTGCCGTTTGGTTCCTAATTTCCCCCCGTCAATAGCGCTGCTGCTGCCAGGGCCCAGTGGCCGAATTCTGGCTCCTGGACGGCCCAGGCGGCTGCTCCAGGGTGTACACCCAGTTTTTTGGGGGGTGGGGGTGGCTCCCGCTACTTTTGTTGGCCTCCGCGGCTGTTTTTCAGTCACCTGTTGCGTCTGGGAGGGAGCTTTGCTGTCCAGGGGGCTTGCGCCCGCCCCGGCACTTTTTGAGGGTCCCGCGGTTGGCGCTGAGCATTCGGTGGCCTCCCCGCGCCTTTACTGGCCGTTCCGGCCCAGCAGGGGTCTCCCGGTTGCTTGTGCTGTTTGGGCCTCAATTTCGGGCCTGTTAGTGAGGAGAAGCCGGGGCCTCGATTTTTTGGTCGTCCCGGCTTCCTCCTCAGGCCCTTGGGCACGTTGAGAGAGGGCCTGCCCTGGAGGTTCCGGTTTCTGCCGGCAGGAATGGCGGACCTGTTTTCCATCCCTCTGACCTTCGTAAGGAATTTGGCGGTTGCTAGGGGAGTAAATGGCAACCCCCTACCCTCTCCGGGGGTTACGGAGAGGGGCCGCTGGCCCGCGATGCCCCCAGACCCACTCCAACTGTTTATGGAGTGGGGGGAGCTTGGGCTGAAAAGCACTTACGAGGGCCAGGACTCCCGGACGCTAATCTGCATGGCGGGGATTTCCATGGTTAAAGAAGATAATTAGGCTTAAATCTATGGACATACTTCAGAAGGAGGGGAAGAAGCGCTGTTTACTGCTGAGAAATTTATGCTGCTGAGGGAGAGGAGTCAAAGGCTGTATTTCATCTGGAAGAAGGATTGATGGGGACGGAGCGATAAGGGAAGTGAGTTTTTTTTATTTTTCTTCATATGAGTTACTTCGTACCTTCCCAGACGCGATGTCCTGGCTTGTTTGGAGTGAAAGAGAAGCAAAAGACTGTGTGAGTTGAACTTTATAAACTGTTGTTACTGAGCATATTTTTTAAAGATGTGGAGTTGCCGATGAGAAAAGCCTCCCCCCCTAGTCGGACGGAAGGAGTGCCTAGACGCGTTCGGAGGATTTATGAGCTGTGACGCACTTTGAATTGGAGCAGCGACCTGAAGCTAAGTTCAGCTATAGGGCAAGGAGATCCATTAATTTACCAAGAGTTTATGGTTTGATGTTTGGGTCTTCTGCCTGGAAAAGCTGTAAATTTTATAAAGATCGTTAATCTACATGGCTATGAGAGAAAACGAAAGTGATTTGAGCTTTTTAAGATGGCGCTGCTTCGACGCAACAGGGAGCTCCAGACTAAGAAGATTTATGGGGAGGCTGGACTGATTAACCCACACAGGAGAAAGAACATCTGTGAAACCTTGTTTGATATTTATCTCAGCAGCTGGGAAACAATCGGTTGAAAGTGGAAAACATCTATGTGACTGTAAGGGGAAGATCTGGATTATTATGAACTTGGAGAGACGATTTGAACTTTAGAAAAAAGACGGCAGTGGACGGTTGCGAGGAATCCCCAATTTCTTGAAGCATGGGAACCCAAAAAAAAAAAATTCTCTAGATGATTTGGCATAACATTCGGTTTGATTGATATATATATGTGTATAATTTGAAATAATGAATGTGATATAATTGGTTTTAATTGGAAAATTAATAAAAATATATTTAAAAAAAAAAAAGAGAGAGGGCCTGCCCTGCTTAGGAGCCTTGCTGCCTGCTCCTGCCTTCCACCTGGTGGCCTCTGTTTTAACTGCTTATTGAACCAGTGCAGGGCAGAGGGGTGGGGAGTGTGTGTGTGTGTGTGTGTGTGTGTGTGTGTGTGTGCAGTCTCTGCGTCCAATCCCTGTGTCCCTGGGGCACATGCTCAGTAGCGCGGAAAACGGGACACAGGGAATCTGGATGCAGAGACACTTGCATATTATTAAATAGGATATGTCTTCACGTGGTGGGCATTGCCCAATTTGTTTTCCTGTGCATGCATTTCCCCCCAAAAAAACTCATCTGTGCATGTGCGATGGCTGTCTCAAATGCTCACACGTTTAACCATGGGCTCATGTTTCCAAATCAGAGAAAAGCTGGCTTGAGGGAAAGCACACCAAACAGCATTACTTCTCAAGAAACTACAGGACACAGGTGGCTAATGTGGCAAATGGCAGGTAGCCTATACTCTGCTTCCAACACCAGCAGTGGGAGAACATGGGAGCCTGGAAAAAAAATGCAATGTGTACACTGCTTACATTGCAATCTTTAGGACTTCAGTCCTGATTTAGTCACTTTCCTACTCTTTCCTCACCCATCTCATTTACTCCCCCACATGCCCTGGCCTAACTTTACAAAATTGCCTTTAGACAGCTCGGGAGTCAAATACCTCCATACCCTCCAGCATTTTTCCAATGAAAATACAGTGGTACCTTGGGTAAAGAACTTAATTCATTCTGGAGGTCCATTCTTAGCCTGAAACTGTTCTTAAGCTGAGATAACACTTTAGCTAATGGGGCCTCCCGCTGCCGCCGCGGGATTTCTGTTCTCATCCTGAAGCAAAGTTCTTAACCAGAGGTACTATTTCTGAGTTAGCGGAGTCTGTAACCTGAAGCGTCTGTAACCTGAAGCATCTGTAACCCGAGGTACCACTGTAGGGACATCCTAAGGAAAAGTGGGACATTCTGGGATCAAATCAGAGACTGGGATGCTTTCTCTAAATCAGGGACATCCTTGGAAAATAGGGACCCTTGGAGGGTCTGGCGTTATACCTGGTTCCTTGCTCTGTTGAAATCAATGTGCTTATGATTAAGGGGTAGACTTCCCATACAGATGGTATAGTTTCTACTTTGTCTATTCTAGTTATAGATAGTAACATCCCCCTGTAAACCAGAAAAGGTCATGATTCTGTCTTAAGCTTGCGCCATTTTGGAAGCATCAAGCTGGAGCCAAAGTTGTTGTGAAGTATTACAGCCACTCTCCTACCAAAACCGAGGAGATAGATAATGCATGCATACACATTTCTATGTGAACCATAAGTAACAGGCATGTTGCTGCAACTTCTATGTTTACAACCCAAAACTGCCTTGAAATTTAGAAGAAAAAAATGAACACATACAGCTCTGTACAAAGATTGTATTTTATTTGGGGGGGGGGGACAGCAGACGGAGGGGATCCAGATCTTAAAGTGCAGACAAATCTTAAATAGTAAAAATGTATGCCACAATATGCACCCACAAAGAGATAAGCATCCTACCCACCTCCCCCTATAAAAGAAAAGTAGGTCACTACAGCTTCTTGTCTGTTGGAATGACACAGCAAAGAGGATCACTGCATTTGCTGTAGGGTTCACCTTGGGGCCTCTTCTGAAGGTCTCAAGTTTGAGATTTTTTTATTCAATGAATGAAGCAGGCCTGAAACTGGCCAGACTCCTTATACACATGAAGGCAGCTGGACTCCCCACACTGCAGAAACAAGACCCACCCAAAACACTCTCCCACCCATCCCACCCGTGATCGGAGAGACAGCTTTTTAGAAATGGCAGCGTAATGTCTGTTAGTCCATGCACATACTATCTTCTAGTGGCTGACTCACAGAAAGGGAAAAAGTATTCAGCCACTGTTCTGCTGACCAGAGACAGCACCCTTAAAAAATAGTCCTGCAACAGGGATTTTTTGTTGTTGCAGAAGCCATTTCTCTATCCACAGTCCATTTATTCACTCCCCTTTCTCACTTGCAAGTGGAAGTCTAGCTCTGCTATGCTGCAGCAAAGGCGGGGGGGGGAGGCAGGGAGTGGGCAAATGGATTTGTTACAACACTTGGGCACTTTTAGAGTCTGTCCGGGGGGGGGGGGGCTGGCAGATATTATTCCTTGCCCTCCTGAAGCTATTGATCTTATCCAAGCTTAAATGGCAGCCTGAGCGAGACTACAGAAGTTGACAGGAGTGGCACAGGTCAATATGAAAAGCCCTGAGATTTAAATTGAACCACCATGTGGACAATGTCTTCTCCCTGTTGGGCCCTTGCCTCTGGGCCTAAGTCAACAGTAGTTGCCTTGATCTGGTTTGGCAGAGAGCAGGATAGGGAAGCAGGCTGACAGTGTCAAGGGCTGCAAATAGCATCTTTCGACAGAATCGATTGCAAGGCACTTCTGTGTGTCATGCCTCGTTTCCTTGTGGTGAGGAATGCTCACCTGGTTTCCAACGCAAGAGAGGAGCTGCAGCAAGAAAAGTTAAGAAGTGACTTGCCCAAGGTCTTTGGCTGACTTGAATGAGTGAGGATCTCCGAACCATCTCATCATCATCTCTCCCCACCAGACCAAAGTATCTACGTTCCAATTGTTTAATGGCTCTTCGTTAATTTCATTAACCAAGAGCAAAATCTAGACAGCTGCATGCCAGATCTATTTGAGATGCTCCTCACAGGCCACTCAAAGAGGAGAATTCTGAGGACACACTTAAAAAACCCAACATCCTTGAGAGGATTTCCCTTACCCACCCTGCTTCCCAAACTCCCCCTTCCCTCCCCTTTTACCCACATCAGTTTTGCTTGGTAATCCTTCATTTGCGGGAGGGTGGGTACTCTCCCTGCTGAAGAACTAAGTCCGCCAGCATCCTTCCGCAGTTTCCTTGAGGGATGAGAGGCTCTTGCACTGCTCTAGCCTTTCCCAAATATGTCCCAATGCTCGAGAGGGGTTCTTCCCGGAGATGGAGGCCCAGTGACCCTTTTATGATTTCTTCATTTCCCATTCCTAGAAAGAGGGAGAAATAGCGGAGCTGATGAGTCCTGGGTTGCAAAGGAGATATGAAGGCTAGAAAGAGACTTCTGAGCTCTGGATCCCAAGTGGGATTTCTGGAGATTTGGGGCCCAGTTCCAATGAGTCTTGTGGTTGGCCATTAATTGCAGGATTTTACTTTTACAAATAGCTGGAGCAGACCAGGAGAGGGGGAATATCTGGATCAGGACTGCAGCAGTGAGCAAAGGGTTAGGATTCCCCCCCCCACCAAGGCCCCCATCCAGGATCAGGCCTCTGTGCTGGGAAATTGTGAAAGGAAGATTCTACGCTCAAGGGCAACAACACCCAACTACAGTTTACACTCTGTAGTACACACTAACATAGTATATATGTCACAACACCCTCGTCAAAGAATTTAGCTTCCACTAGGATCAGACTGGGGGCCACATCCCCTTCTGGGGCCATATGCTGGTGGTGGGTCGGGCCAGAGGCAAAAATGGACAGAGCAGTGCAAGTGAATTTTACCTTTGCACAGTAAATTGTTCAAACATGCCTCTTCACCTTCCATCCAGGTAAGCCAGAGGCATGATCAGTGTTTGGAGACACATCCCAGCCAGGGAAAAATACCCAAGATCAGTGAGGAGCAAGGCTTATGAGAGGTGTAGCCTGTGCAAAGCAAGTGTGGCCTGGGAAGGGTCTCAAGAGAGGGCTGCTTTTGGCCCCCTGCCCTGTGTGAGTCCTGAAGATTTTGGGAGCAAGTGAGGAGGAGGGGGTGTACTGCTGGCGCCCAGCTAGGGGAGCCGAGCCGAGCCTGCTGTACCTTGGCCTTCTGCAGCACATTCCCCTTGTGGGCAGGAAGGAGGGAGGGGCTTCGCTTCCTCATTTCCGCTGCGCAGTTAACGGGGACCAAGTGTTCAGGGGGGCTTCCACTTGACTGGGGGGGTGCAGGCTCCTGCAAAGAAACGTAACAAGAAACTGAGACGCTGTTCAGAGATTCAAGCGGGGGGGGGGGGCGACTAGAGAAACCAGGTGGCTATCACTAAAATGTATTTTGTCCTGCATTAATGGTCTCTGTGAAAGAGAAAACGAGTGGAAAGCTTAGTAGGATGGGTTGCCTTCTCTCACAGCAATCTACCTGTTGATGAAGACAATCTTTAGAGGCTCTTGTGGAGCTGGCCCCAGTCTTCCGAGGCTCAGTGGAAAGCAAGCAAGGAAGGGGAGGCGCTTTTCAGCTGTTGGATTTCTTTTTACACAAGACTGTCTGCCCCCTCCAGATGTTGTTGGACTGCAAGTCCCATCATCCATAACCCTGGTCCATGCTGGCTAGAACTGATTTGCAGCCCAGCATCATTGGGAGAACACCACACTGGCTACCGCTGCTGCAAACGGATTGCGCTTTGCTCTGCTGCTCCACTTGTTTCCCCATTGTTTATTATCATTCTGGGAGTCATCCTGGGAGGAGTGGCAAATGCATGCCTTAAATAAGTATGCATTGTACCCCCTTTCTCTGGGGCTTGGAGCAAGGCTGAGGGGGTTGGGCTAGATGACCCTCAGGATCCCTTCCAGCTCTACAATTCTATGATCCCCTGGGCATCAAGGTTAGATTCAGCAATTACTGAGAAGGGTAGGGCAAGCTCCTTTGCATTCAGAGGATCCTTGGTTCAATCCCTGGCATCTCCAAGTAAGACTGGTCGTCTGACTCAGCAGAAGACAGCTTCCTGTGTTCCAATAATCCTGGCTCCCTAGGCTTCTGTGTGCACCCACTTTTGTTCTGCGCTTATGTAGGAAACTATCATCGACTGAAGCAGCCCTAACCGTCTAAGGCGAAAAGGGAGCAGCTGTCTCCTCACCTTGTTTTCAGCTTTGCTGGTCACAGTCAGTCCCAGAGCCGGCCCTCCCGCCAGCGACTGCTTCAGCCTGTCTTTCACCTCTGTGAGCTTGAGCTCAAGGTCCACACGCCTGGCCTCGTTGGCTTTGCACTGATCCTCCAGGGCCGCAACACGATGCTCCAGCTCTTTCAGGTCTTTCCCTGTTTAACAGACACATGGGAGCAAGGTCAGCCTGTGGCTCCAGGCTTGGAGAAGGGGACACATGCCAGGGAGCTTAGAGAAAGTGTGAGGGTGGGCAATGGCAAAGGGAATTTTGCCCCCACCCAATCCCACCGCCGAGGAGACATGGGAAACAGGAACTAGGTCAATGTTCTCGGCAGCTGACGCCTCTTTCTTAACGTGTCCACGAGAGGCAAGGAAGCTCACGTTCTTCACATTATCTTCAACGCATCAAAAGCAATAAGGACGAAAAGACCTGGATTCTGCCAGCTTTCAGGCAATTACGGTAGCTCTGTGCAATTTCCATTACAAGAATTATTATTCCAGTAGATGGCGCGCCTGGGCTTTCCTCTGCGGAAGGAGCTGCAACTGTTTCTGTGGCTAATTTGAAGCTATGGCTAAGCTGGCAGTGCTGAGCAGAAATAAACGGGTTTTGTAAGTACCCAATATCAGGGGGGCTGAGAAGTTAAGATGCAAAACTACACAGCCGGTTTGATGTTGCCATTGAGGCAAATATTTTGCAACAAATGCCTCCTATGTTGGCCTTCTTTATCAGCAGCCACCCTCTTTCATCAGGAATAACAGAGACCTTTTGTTCCTAACTGCAAGAAGTCCTAGGATGAAGGGGCAGGTGCTTTAGCCAAGGCCACCGTGGGCTCAGCGTTCTACTGGCCCAACACATTTTGCCATCTGAGGAGGAGAAGGAGGAGGAGGAGGAGGAGGAGGAGGAGGACAAGAGGGTGCCTCCCTACCCACAAATTCAATGAACAGAAGTTGGCAAAATTTTCAAATATCAACAAAGTGGAAGCATGCAAAAATAAACATTATTTTCCATCTTTAGGTTTCGTTCATTTCAAAAAAAAAATTTCATTTTACAGTTTATTGTTGTTTTTATTTCGAATTAGATATATATGGGGGCACTGAAATATTTTAAGTGCTTAGGGTCTCTAAAGGTCTTAATCTGGCCATGTATACTGGACTGTATGTGGGAGGTAAATGCAACTCGGGAGAGAGGTTTTTGTGCAAAATGGCCAGGGGTGAGGGATGGGGCAGCAGGAGAATTTCTTCTCCAGCAGGGGCATATACCTGAGCTGCCCTTCATAGCCTCTCGGAGCTCCCGCTTTTCCTTCCGCAGGCCCATCAGTTCATTCCGGATAGAAGCTTTCTCTTTCTCCAGTTTGTCCTTCTCAGTCAGGAACCTCCTGGCATCTTCCTCAGCACGGTTCTTGCCATACTTGTAGTTATTGGCATCTGCAAGGGGAAGGGGATGAGTTAAGAGACACGACCCTCTGTTAGGCAGCTGAAGTGAGAGGGTTTTTTGTTTAGCTCTGCCGTGGCAGCAGATAATTTTAAATGCAAACTCAGGGCTGAACAAGCTCAAAGATGCACAACACCAGATTGTAGTCTGAAATGAAACTGAACCAACAGTCAAGAACCAAGACACTTGCTTTCCCAACACAGCCTCTGCAGTGCTGCCCAGAGATTGCTGATTATTAATATTGCTGGCACAGGAGAAGCGGCTTATGGGAGCACAAGCGCACATCCAATTATGAACTAGAGCTGCTAAGACTTCCAGCAAAGCTTGGCATTCTTGTAAAATTGATTTAAACTGTATTGATACAGTTACAATTTATAGCCACTGAAGAGCTGCCTGTGCAAAACAATTAAGTGGAACATAGTGTTCTTGTAGCTCAAACTTCAGAGGGAGATAATAATAATAATAATAATAATAATAATAATAATAATAATAATAATAATTTGTTCCCTGCCCATCTGATTCGATTGCCCCAGCCACTCTGGGTGGCTTCCAACAGAATACACAAAAATACAACAGAGCATCACGCATCAAAAGCTTCCCAAAACAGGGCTGCTTTCAGATGTCTATGGGAGGTCATATAATTATTTATCCCTTTGACATCTGACGATAGGACATTCCAGATGGCAGGTGCCACTACCGAGAAGGCCCTCTGCCTGGTTCTTTATAACCTCACTTTTCATAAAGGAATCCAAGATGGATTCAGATCAACGTTCCTGGAGCATCATAGGAGATTCTAAAAAGAAACTTGGGATTCTCTGCCAAGGTTAAGGAACCTTTTTCAGCCTGAGGGCCATGTTCCCTTTTGGATAACCTTCAAGGGGTGGGGTGGGGGCAGACGCAAAGTGGGTAGAACAACAAATGTGGATGTTGTCTTTGTACATCATGTTAGTTTTTACACACACAAACACCTTTATCCACTATCCAGGAAAACAAGAATCACTATAAGAATTCAAGGTCACGCTCCAGCTATACAAAAAACACTCACAAAGGGTACAATGCAGAGCCAGTGAAGGATGTGGCCTGAGGAGAGGCCTGGGGGTGAGAGAGAGAGAGAGAGGCCTAGAGTTTGGCTTCCTGGGCCAGAGGTTCCCCAACCCTGCTCTGTGCAGAGAACAGTTTTCACAGAAGGAAGGAGACCCACCTCTGCAATCCTAAACACGTGTACTGTATTCAGAAGCAGCAGTTACAAATGGGAAGCACTGCCAGTACAGTCGTACCTTGGTTCTCGAACGCCTTGGTACTCGTATGTTTTGGCTCCCAAGTGCCAAAAGCCCGGAAGCAAGTTTTTAAATGTTCTTTAGAACCCGAATGTCTGACATGGCTTCCGCTTAAGTGCAGGGAACTCCTGCAGCCAATCAGAAGCAGTGCCTTGGTTTTCGAATGGTTTTGGGAGTCGAACTGACTTTCAGAACGGATTATGTTCGAGAACCAAGCTATGACTGTACACCAAATTTTCTATTGCAATTTCCCCCTTCTCACTAAGAAATGTGGGCAGGTTAGGACTTAAAAGCTGCCGTTTACCGAGTCAGGCCATTGGGTCCATCTAACTCAGTATTGCCTAGTGTGACAGCAGCTCTCCAGGGTTTCAGACAGGGATTTATTTTCCCTCAGACCCAACTTGGAGAGGCAAAGGGTCCAACTACAGCTGTACTCAAAAGCCCACAGTTTTATTTCCCTTAGCTGTTTTGGGTTGTCAGAACAGCATGCCAAAACAGGGGCCTGGACTCCCAAGAAGTACAAAAAGCTGATGAAATGTGTGAAGCAGTTTCCCTCACCCATTTGGCTGGTAGTTCTTGCAAGGCTATTAGCAACCTCTGAGCAGCATTGGGAAAGACCAGCAGTGTGTGTGTGTGTGTGTGTGTGTGTGTGTGTGTGTGTAACACAGTGCTGATTGTACATGTTCAGGGCCATTGCTATCTGGTAAAGCTCCGATCAGTTCCCGTTAACAACAATTTTGACCTGCGAAGGGGAACAGGGATGGAGATCACAGAATCAGTTTTGACGCAGCTCCAAAAGGAGAAGCCTTATTTTGACACAAAGCTCGACCGAGCTCGAGACCTACTGCATTCAAAGCACAGATCCTACCAACAAACAGAGGCTCTTCCTCTGTCAGCCATGTTCTCCCCATTTCATGCCTGAACCTCAGCTAAGAGAGAAGTTGTAAAGGCGGTTAGGTAGTACTGTGCATTAAACCCATCCAGACTTCGGCCTGGCCTGCAAATTATCAATCCTTGTCCCATTAGGAAACAGGACACAAATAATGAGAAAGCAAAAACTGAGGCAGAAGTGGAGCCATCAAGCAGCAACTGAGTGTTGTATAAGCTTATACTATTGGAAATGGCTCTTTAGGGATTGTCAGCTCTGAGTCTTTCCCCTCCCCATTCCAACTGGCTGATAAGAGAGCCACCACACACACACATCAGGAGCCAAACCTACTTGATGCATGGCGCTTGACTTTCACTTGTGGATCCACACGACGCGATTTCTCGCTGCAAGAGGAGCCGTGGCGCTTCACCTGGGACCCCGACGGCCGCCCTGACTTTTCCAGCTGCACACAGAAAAGCACAAAGAAGCCATCATTTCAGAGGGTGTCAAGGAGGACCAACAATGATGGCCAACATCATGGGAAGGGTATATCTGGGATTAAGGTGAAACATGATTTTTGCTCTTGGATGCTGTGTGTTGTTCAAGTTCTTGTGTTATATTTATAGTATTGGAATGTGGGTTTTCTTTGGTATGTTATATTATTAATATGTTATTAAGAAATTGTTATTGTTGTATCGCTACGCTATGAAATTGTAGCTATGTTTTTGTTATGTTATGAGAAAATAGTGTTTGTAGTGTTTGTTTGGGATGCATCCCAATTTCTTTGTTTTTAAGCCACTTTGAGCATTTTTTGTGTGTGGAAAAGTGGCATGCAAATAAAAGTGAATGAATGAATGAGTGAATGATGGGTGTGAGCAATAAGTCCAGTTCTTCCCGTGCAGCATAGCTGCTTGAGAAGCAGGCTTATCCAAGTGCCTCTGCTTGGGCAAAACGGTTTGTCAGTTGCCAAGCACTTGGAAGCACATGCAGGCAGGGAGAAGAATGGTGTTAGGGAAAGGAAGCAGTGGAGAGAAGAGGGTTACGGCATTTCTGCTTTTCTTTTTTCAAATACCTCCACCTTCTCATAGGGGACTTCATCGTATAATACACGGGAAGCATCTGTTTGGTTCTCAAGGGAGGAGCTGGCCCACCTGAAGAGGCAGAGAAACAGACAAAACATGCTCTACATCTCTAGTACTGATTGCAAAATCTGACACAAGAAAGAATGATTGGGCTCTTCCTGCCACCCTCTGCACTAACAAAATGAATCCAAACACAGGCCCTCCTACGTTGGGTTGGTAGATGCTATTGCATCATAAAACTTCTGCCAAGCCCTGTATTTTGGGCAACACAGGAGTGGAGATGCCTCACACATAGCATGTTGCGTACAAACCTGAAAAATGTAAATGTGGAACACATATATTAAACCAAATCAAGTCAAAAGGTGAAGTGTGCATCTAAGAAGTTAAGAGTGACTGCAGTTATCCAGGAAGCAAGATTGCCAGAGTTGCTTGCCAAATATATACTCCCTGATAAATATGGATATGCCATTGCATGGTGTGTGAAATGTTCCTTAGTGCTGTGAAGATAATAGCATATAAATCAGGAATGTTTGCTCCATATCAAACTTTTAAACTCACAGCTCGGATATTTAAATATATCTGCTCCATACATAAGAGTGTTTCAGTTTGGGCTCATCTTTTCTTGATACACAAAAGGGCCATTTAAGCCTGAAGTGCAGAGTTCGAGGTTTTCTTCACTATGGTTCCTATCTTGGAAAGTGGAACTAGGGCTTGCACCACATTCACACCCATGATATAAACCAGAAAACACAAATGCAGGCTTGCTTGTTTCAGCCTCACATTCATAGTAGCCTAAATGGCCTACTCTGTTCTAGCCTTTCAGGTATGAATTTAGCAGGTTGTCACCTTGATTTGGATCACGGTTTAGAGACACCAAAAAAATCTGTCTTGGCAGATTTCTTGCTGGCGTAGGTGGTCTTAACAGAAAGTTTTTATCCTCAGAGGCTCTGTTGGGGGCAGGGAGAACATAAGGCAGGCTCTCTCGCCTGCAGATGGGGACAAGGTGGTTTCCACACCCGGCTGGGGCGGAAGAAACGCTTACATGTAAGAGTGTCTCACAGCATTGATGATGTTGGCGATTTTCTCCACGTCCACATAGTCATAATGCAAGGCTTCTGGGGCTGTCTGGGAGCCAGTTTCAACCAGCAGGAGCCCAAGCCAGCGCCCCAGGTCTTCATAGCTGCTCGCCTGAGGAGTAAGACAATAGTTTAAAGTGAAAGGAAACACAACACATATTGCTCTGGGCAACAGCCAAGGCCACACTCTTCCCACAGGGAAACATGGTCAAGGACATGTCTTTCCAGAGCGCATTGTTCCTTTACACCAGGTGCCCCCATTTCCCAAATTTACAGCTGTGCCGTTCACCATAGAGATATTTGCAAGGCATCCTGTGTGTGCAAGGCTCACACTGCTATGTAAGTGAAAGGTCTCTAAAGAAGCTGGGGAGAACATGAATTCTGAATATATTGTGCGTATTATTGGAAAGGGCCACAGCTCAGTCACAGAGCATTTGCTCTGCGTACAAAAGGTCCTTGGTCTAATCCTCTGCATCTCCAGGAGGGATAGGAAACATCCTGGTGAGCCACTTCCAGTTAGTGTGGACATCACTGTGCTAGAGAGACCAGTGGTCTGACTCTGAATAAGGAAGCTTTCTATTATTATCAATATTCCACCAGAATATCTGGCTGTTCGGGGCTGTCACACATGGGTTGTTATGATTTGGGTTGACAGTGCATAGGCAGAGTTGGGGGGGGTGAAAGAGGGGGAGTACATTGCAATCCTAGGCATGTCTACTCAGAAATAAGCTCTGTTGCATTGAGTGGGACTTAGTCCCAAGTCAATGTACCTAGGATTGCAGCCATAGCCAGGCTACTGTTGCATCACATACATCTTCCCACCTTCCCCTTCAATACAGGTTGATGTTTTTATCATAGCACTACAAGGGGAAGCCTTTGCAAAAGCGTGACAGAACCTTGGCCCACATTTGAAATGAATAAATCAAGATGGGCACGTGGCCAAAGAAGACCATTGCTTCACTGCATGCTCTCAATCTCTCTCTTGGTCTGCTTAGAGATCATGTTTTATGTATGTTTTCAATATGATCTTTATATGTATTCAGATGTCCAAATATCTGCTTAGATCCCATGAGGTCCAAGTGAAGTTATAGCATATTAAGTGAAACTGAGGCACATTTAAGCTTTCATCATACTTTATGAAACAAGCAGCATGAAGTAGGTTAATTCTGTTAAGAAAAACAGAAACATCGGCAATACACCACACCCAACTCCCCATCCCACCCACCTCTTTCCCCCCTCCCTCATAATGTCTCAACAAGTAAAATTGATGTGTAAAAATGATACATGGGGGGGTGAGACATTGTACTACCTTTGTAACCCAAGAAAATATTTAATAAAAATAATTATAAAATAAATAAATAAGAGAAATTATTTTCTGCTGCTGTGAGATACAGTTGTACCTTGAAAGTCGAATGGAATCCATTCTGGAAGCCCGTTCAACTTCCAAAACTTTCAGAAACCAAAGTGCTGTTTCTGATTGGCTGCAGGAAGCTCCTGCAGCCAATCGGAAGCCGCAGAAGCCCCATCGGATGTTTGGCTTCCAAAAGAACATTCAAAAACCGGAACACTAACTTCTGCCTTTCGATCATTCAGGAGCCAATTTGATTGGGAGCCAAGGTGTTCAAGATCCAAGGTATGACTGTGTACAATCCATACTGCTTTAACAAATGCCTTTGCCGCAGACTGAATTTCATGTATCTTTGTACCGCACATGAAGGGCTCTAAATAGTTCTTCCAGCATTCAAGGCATTGCTCTTAAATGCTATGTTTTGCAGGATGCCCAGGTGCCCAGCCTTGTCTCCCTAAACCCCAGTCATCGGCCAAATCAAGGCCCTGCCAAAGGGACTGCAGCTTCCTCAGCAGAGCCATCCAGAGTGAATCCTTGCTCACCTCCAAGGCAGAGACTTCTTGGCCGTTGCGAAGGATGCGGAACGCAAATGGGTGCTTGGGGCCCAGTCCTGGTGCCACCTCACAGCCCCTGAGGACGACGGCATTCACGTGGGTCCTTAAGTCTGTCCGGTCCTTGTGGAAATAGAGGGTGTTGCCTTTCAAACGACACCAGCGCTCCTTCCAGCACTGGTTAACCAGAACATTCAAGTAGCCTGCCAGGAGATGCACAAAGACATTTGATCAGCAATGCAGTGACCTTTATGGGATAAATAAGAGCCTAAATCTTGTCTCCTAGGAAACAAGAAAATGCTGAGCTTAGGCATGACAGATTTCAAATCAGAAGATCAGTTCCAAGAGCCAAACATTACTTTAGCTCAATGAGATGTTTGCCTGAATGAGTATCAGCCAAGTCACTTGGGTGGAATCTAGACACACAAAAAATCTAGACACACGCTCTGAAAATCCTTTTTTTAAAAAAGTGATTTTAAAAACATATTGATTTTTCCATAAAGCTCACCACCTCCATCTAGTGTCACATTGTATATTGTACTTAAAACACACTTAAAACGTTTTATTTACAGGTCTGTAAATAAAAGTGGAATGTTTTGTTTTTTGTTTTGCATAAAATAGATTATGAATGTTAGTGCTCTTGTCTTTGCCATAAAGTAGCTGATTCACTCCTGTAAGTAAGAAAAGACAGCTGTACGATCAAATACTTAAGATTTAACTATCGGATATGGGGTTGGGAAACATAATTGCAGTGGTGGACTTTGTGCTCTCTAATTTCAGAGCCACCCTATACGATGCTAAAATTCGGCACCCCCCACCTCTCACGCTCCATTCTGCAGTACTGTTGTTGCATCCCCTGCAGTGCGGTATTGTATGACATGACACAGTGCAATCGGAAACTGGGACAAGGGAGCCCAACTGGACCCCTCTTAAGGCACCAGCTAATGAACGGTTTGCATTTCAACTGCCCTCCTGATCCAGTACCAACCACAGCATGGGATGTCTTCCTCCGTAGAGGATGTCTGGGTGTCCTCAGGGGATGGCTTCTTCTTGGAGAAGCTGATTATTCTGGTGATTTTCCTCCCGGCTGCTCGACTTACAGAGCCTTTTAAGTCCGCCAAGCCACTTTTTTTGCCTTTCCCTACAGGGAGAAGAAGCAGAGCTTAAAACAAGACATGGTGTATCTGACCAAAACAAAGAAACTGTGAGATAACTAAAGGTCTGTTCTCCCCCACCTCATACCTCCAGAACACACACACACACACACACATCATAACAGATTGTAAAATGTCATGAAGAGGATAAGGGAGGTCAGGTGAAGGGGTAAATATGAAAAACACTAACTGGTCTGAAATACAGCTAGAACCTACAGGCTAGAATATTCCCTTATGGGTATTAAGAGCCGACTGACCATAGCGGCAACACAGAGCAAATTCAAAAACAGAGTGCTTTAACCTTCATGATACAATTTTTACAGAACTACCATGTGCAACATGATTCACTAGTCCCAAAGAAAAGTGCAGGGTGACCGATCTGGCAATTCTGGCACAATGGTAACTCTGCTTCCAATGGGAACAGCAAAAGGGGTTATTGTTACACAAGATGGAACCTGGGTTTTGTTTTTGTTTTTAAGCCCAGGATCTATTTATTACACTTATCTCCCACCTGTTTTCCAAGGAGCTGATGGCAGCATTTAAGGTCTTTCCCACTTCACAACAACCCTGTGAGGTAGGTTGGGCTGAGATACAGAGACCTGTGTGCATTGTGGTCGAGCAGGGATTTAAACCCAGGTCTCTCAGGAGCTCTAGTCCAAGGTGTTGCTGCCTCAACCAAAAGCAACACCTGGCTCTTAGGGGAAGGGGAAAGTAACCAGGGACTCACCTTGCTCATGGGCCTCTCTCCGAGCCACGGAAGAGCAGTTTTCTGCGGTTGCCACACTGTCCGAGTCAGATGTCTGTTTGTCCTGAGATGACCTCTGGGCAAAGGAGATTTTTGTTGTGAGCATAGCAGGGGAGAAAGGGTTAAACTCACAATCCCTTGGCTGCTCAGACCCCCTATAACAGCTAAAAGAAGAACTATGCACACGGATTGTATTCATTCATTAACATCACCGCTACTTCGGCTCTGAGCGACAAGCTACCTTGTCGTGGTCCACCTTGCACGTAAGCAGAGGAGATGTAATAACTTCTGTTCCACTCAGTCCTCCTCCACTGGGACTGCTCACTTCCTTTATCACCTGCAGGAGGAGAGGGTTGGGTGTCAAAACAACGGAAACACTGGTAGCCCATCGGCTGCAACTGAAAGCTCACTTTGTTGCAAAACATCCAGCGATGGCTTCTCAGCAGCAAATGTGCCACCGAGTCTCAATTACCTGGCAGAAGGGAAACAGTAGATTTCAGTACTGAAAACTAGCAGTCAAAGGGCCAAACTGGACTCCAGCAAACTATTCTATTGGGCCCAAGGGTATGGGAAAATGTTTGCCTATTGTGTGTCTTGTAAGCAGTGCTATTTTTCTAGGGGAAAAAGGTGCCAAAACTGAGTTCTGGTGAGTTCTGGCTGGAAAAAAGCCCTTCTTATAAGGAAATGGATAGAAAATATGTCCAATCTGGGAGAGAGAAGAGTTATATGCCAACCTTAACTATTCATCTCTCTTTGGGATTTTTTAATGCAATATAGTGGCCTCTGAGAATAAAGAAGCAGGTTATTATCCCTAACCTAAATATAGCCAGTTTTTGTATTTTGTCCTAATTTAACTCCAGGCCCATTAGCTTCCAAGACAATTCACAATGACTTTTGCTCTTCCTATCTCTGGTTTCTGTAACATTTCAGCCATGGATGTTGACACAAGATTCCCCAAGGAAACCCAAGTGAGGACTGGGGGTACAGGTAGGCAGACTCTCTTTTATTTCTTCCAACAGACCCACTTCCCACCCTGCCACCTTCAGCAATAGGTTGTCTTCAGGCTTCAGAGCAGGTCTGGGTGAATTAAATCCATCTGCTCAGGTATTCTTATTTCAGAGATGGCAGTTTCTCAGCTGCAAGTGGGGTTTAGCCATCACACCAGAGTGCCTATTGGATCAGTGCCAACAGAGTATTCACATTTCTGAGGAAGGGAGGAGGACCCGAAGAGTCGCATCCCAGGCCAGCGGGGTGGAAGTGCTTTGAGCCAGTGAGTGATATGGAGCAAGGGCAAAGACGGAGAAGTTCTAAAAACAACCAGTACAGGGAGGAATAGACGGTTTTTAATAAATGCTGAGGTTCCTGACAGTACTCATGCCAAAGTACACTTGCTCTGCCAAGACAGAAAATAAATTGAACCACAAAATGCACAAGACCTTTTCAATCCCTGGACTCAGAAGGCCATTATAATAAACTACCTAGCCTGAGTGTTGCATTGTGCTTCCTTCGGTTTAACCTCCAAAATCCAAGCCTCAATCCCAAAAAGAGAGCCTGGAAAAGTGCGGGCGGCAGGGATGCGTGTCAAATTGAAAGCGTCGCCATTTGTGCCACAAAGCTGAGCTGGAGGGGTTAAATCTATGTGTCTTTCATGGAGATCACCTGCTGGTATCCATGGCCGACAGCCATTAGAATGAACAAGCATGGGGCTATCGTGATGTAGTTTTAAACCACTAGCATCTGTTAGCTAGAAATTGCCACCACACTGCGTCCAGATGTCAATGGACTCCAGCTCCCATCAGCTCCAGCCAGCCTGGCCAGTGGACAGGGATGATGGGAGTTGTAGTCAACTGGAAGGCCACAGGTTTGCGGGGGGTGGGCGGCAAGGGGAGGGAAGAGAGCAACTGAGAAAGCCAAGTATCAGTGATGCAGCATACATGAGCATGCACCCCCACACACGCACAAGCCCTGTGTTTTGGATAGGCAGGAATAGTGGCTTCTCTGAGAAACTACCATCAAGAACAGGCATAGGCAATCTCGGCCCTTCAGATGTCTTGAGACTACAATTCCCATCATCCCTGACCACTAGTCCTGTTAGTTAGGGATCATGGGAGTTGTAGTTCCAAAACATCTGGAGGGCCGAGATTGTCTATGCCTGATCAAGAAGCACTGAAAACGCCACCTTTTTCAGACCCTGCCGTCAGGGAGAATTGGTGATTTCATCTCGCAGAGCTTCCTACCGAATCTGCAGTGCTTCAGAACAAAGGCAGGAAAGAGTGGGGGTGGGTAGGCATGTGTGAATCAAAACAGCCCCTTTCCTGCAGCCCTGCAATTCCAGATTATAGGAAGGGGGTGTCAGGGTCTGCCCTGCTGGCTGGCTATTTCTCTCCTGCAGCCAGGCTGGGGGTGATAAGAGGCTGAGTAAGAAAGCCCCCTCCTCCCCACCGGAGAGATAACAAGTGCTTTTCCCACAGATCCTGATCACACTTGCCCAGATCTACAGTGGTCAGGGCAGGAGGGCTGTTCACATGGAAGGGCATTAGTTGGCATTAGTGTTTTGATTTTTTACAACAATGGACCACAGAGAGGGTTTCTCTTTTAATTGGGTGTGTGTGGAATTGAGCTCTCCTGCTGTTGAGGGAAGTACCTTCAGCCACTCCTCGGCCTGCTCTTTGCTCTGCACGGCCAGCACCAGGGCCTCAGCGCCCGGCAGGGAGAAGCGCAGCTCGTGCTTCTTGCGACGCCCGTCCTTCGGCACGTAGACAACGTTGCAAACACTTAGTGCCACTTCGAGGTGTGGCTGCCGGTGCTTGGAGCTTTTGTAACACTAATGTTAAAAAAAAGAAGAAAAAGCACAATGTTCACCACTCTTTCCAAGTCGGGTCATTTTCTTGTACTTTTCGTGGCTCCTCTCAGCACAGATAAGAAGCAGTGGGAAGCTCCTGTGGGGAGGAGGAGGTGCACAAGAGGAAAGAAGAGAAATGCTTGGGAACTCCCATTGCTTAACCAAATACCTTAGAATCGTAGATTTTTTTACAACCGGAACAAAAAACAGAAGTGCTGAAATCTTTCCGGTCTCAAAGAAACAGTCCCCCACCCCACTTAATTTTGGGTCATTACATACAGATATGTGTCCTGTTGCCCTAATGGGTTAAAGGGAGCTGGGAATCAGGAAAACCTTTTTCAAAGGTTTGATAGGAATCAGAGCAGCAGCAGGGGATGGGGGTGCTTAACCCTTTCCCCACGCCACATAATCATTTGAAAATGTCAGCTGAAGAAAGGGTTGAAAAGCACCCTTCCTCCTGGTGCTTTTCAAATTCCCAATAAAACTTTCAGAGAATGAACACCAATTGGAGCATCATGCCTGAGTGTTTCACCACCACCTTAAAGAAGGGCCACACTGCGCTTGGCATATAAATCTGTGACAAATTTACAAATACTGTTAGTTACAGACCAGTTATTTGCAAGGACAAAGGATGTGTAAAAAACCAAAAACTGTGACATACACAGTGCACAATATCTTTGACTCGGCCAGCAAAGGGAACTAAGCAGCTATGTGGATCTGTTGACTCGTCCTTCCTTTTTCATCAAAGTTGCCAACTCTATAAGTCAGTGCCAGATCCCAAGGAGAATGGGCCTTCCCCAGCCATGCTAGTGCATGCAAAGTCAACTGATTTGCCAGGCGTCTTTGGCTCATTAGCAGGACTCTCCAACTTTTCTCCCCCAAACTTTCCCTGCTTTCCTACATGTGGTCAGGTGCTCCACAAGCCACCAACTCACCAGGAGTTTGTTGTCCTTGATGACCGTCAGCTGCTTGGCCCATTGCCCAAAGCGCTTCTTGCGCAACAAGAAAGCACATATCCTGCAGTCCTTCACCAGGTTCATGGAAGCTTCCTCAGACGGCCATTGGTGTGTCAGTCTCTGACCTTTCCCATCCTCTTCCTCCTCATCGTAGGACTCATAGGAGCTGCTCATGGCATCAGAGTCATTGTCTACAAGGAAGCAGAGAGCCCTTAATCACCCAAGGTACCACTGCCAACACCATCAACATCCTATATGTGAATGCCATTGCTCCTTCAGTTGGAAGCTTTCTGGAACACATACGGTTCTGCATTTCCTTTGGCTTCTTTCCAAGCCTGCCTATGACACTGACAGGTTCTTCAAACTCCCAAGCTAGCATTTATGGATCTCGACAAGGCAACCATATCACTGCTGAGTTCCATAGCTGCCAAGTTTTCCCTTTTCTCGCGAGGAAGCCTATTCAGCATAAGGGAATTTCCCTTTAAAAAAGGGAGAACTTGGCAGCTATGCTGAGTTCTTAAAAGGCATGTTAAATTGCAAATATGCAGTTTGTAGACCTATGTTCTACCTCCACGGGAGCCAGTTTCCCATGAACTACATAGGCACATGCTTGCTATCATGCCTCAAATACTCTGAAGTTTATTTTCTCTCTCCTTACAAGCTATGTTCTGAATTTACTAAACATTGGGCTTTCCACTGCATTTTCCAAGCTACTTTGTTTTTGGTGGTGGTGGGGAAGGTACTTATAAATGCATTGTGTTTCAGGTCACAGTAAATATACCAGTTCATATTATTTCTGTAATCTAAAGCTCAATGCAGTGATAGCTGTTCTTTACATTTCCTGCAAATTAAGATAAACTCTGACTGAGGCAATTTTAGCGGGCTGTGGGAAAGGCTTTCACTATTATGCAGACTCTAGAAAATCCCAAAACTCTCTGTGAGGTGGAGCTTCATTGAGAGCAGCACCTTTTAAAAAATTGGGTATGCTTTTTCACAAAGGCTCTTAAGTGTAAGTGCTGCAAATATGAGATCCATTGGTCCAGCATGGTCCCTGAGGCACCCTAATCCCAGCAGTAATATTTAAAGAGCAAGTTTCTGCACCACAAGGTTGCAGGCAACAGTTCCTAAACAGGAATAGTGTGTGCCTACCACTTATGCAAAGGTTTGGTTTCAGGATCCACGTGCAACGGCAAAATTGTACAGTCAGGAAGCCTCCGAATTATCCCCTGCAAGGCAGAGGGCTGCTTACCAGGACGTGGGAAGGTTGCAGGGGGTCCCATAAATCTTCCCAGGGTCCTCCTGCAACCTTCACAGCACCCAGTGAGTGAGGAGGCAGTGCTGCCATGCTTACTGAGCTTTGGGAAGGCAGTGAGAGGGCTCCAACAGCATCCCAGAGCCCTTGCGCCTCCTTCCCAAAGCCTTACTTACCTGGCTTTGGGAAGGTGGTGAAGGGCTCTGGGGCTCTCCCATAGCTCAGTAAGCAAGGGAAATCTGCTGGGTGCACGGGGGGGGGGTCAATAAATGGAGAGTGGAGAATGGTGAGTTTTCCCAGCTCTCAATTTATTTACCATATCTCCCCCACCCTCCCATCTATGTAAGGTTGTGATCATGTAAGTAAAGCAAGCGCAAGTTGTAGGCTTACCGTATTGAAAGTTGTATGCACCAAACCTATGCATATAACCTGCAACACTGTCTATAGTAGTAGTAGTATACCATGGGTCAGTGTGATCTTTTTCATCCCGGGGGCCACATTCTCTCATGGGCAACCTTTTGGGGACCACACACCCATGGTGGACAGGGCCAGAGGCTAAAGTGAGTGGACCCACATTGAAGTCAGAGGTTCAAGGGCTTAGGTCAAGTGTCCCAATCCACCTGTGGCTATACAACACATATCTTTGCAGCACTACTTACAAGAGTTTTTCTGTTCTCCATTTATTCTGGTGAGGGGATAGTTGCTATCTGCATCTTCATAATACCCATCCTCTATGGAGTTGGGTGGACTGGAGCTATCTGTAGAAGAAGCAGATGATACGTTAGACCATTGCATGAACACACACACACACAGCTCATCCACACGTCTGTTTGTCCGGTGCTTTATTCTGTTCTGTTTGCCCTGTGATTTCTAGACACATGTCCAAGAGAGTTTTATTTTCTCCCACCACTTTCCCTGGGAAAACCCGCTGTTGACTGCTGAATCAGAAAACCCGATGGATGTTTGTTCCGACTCAGTGCTAAACAGCAGGTTTTCATGGGGGAAGTGGTGGGATAAAAGAAATACTTCTTCGACCTGTGGCTCGAAATCATGGGACAAATGCAAGTGTGGATGAGCCCGAGAGGTACCGTGTTTCTCCAAAAACAAGACACTTATATTTATTTTTCCTCAAAAAAACCCACTATGGCTTATTTTCAGGGGATGTCTTTTTGTTATTATTAAGTATGGTACAGTTTAACCTACAAGGTTAAACTGTCTATCAGTATGGCTTATTTTATGGCTATGTCTTATTTTCGTAGAAACAGGGCATCCACTGTGTCTGTTCCCTCTGTGGAAGGCAGTGCTGAAATAAGCTGATCAACTTCAAGAAGGTTACACAGGACAGCCTTTACCTCTAATGAAGATAGGAAAAAGGCAGACAATGGGATTAGGGGGCAACAGGATTCTGACAGGGAAAACTGGAAGCCATGTCCATGGCTCTCCTTCGCAATTTCCCAAATGGCCACCAGACACCAGAACCCCACCCACAGAAGAAGGGGCATCATGTACGGGGTGCTGAATGATACATTTAATGGCTTCTGCTTGGAAAAAGTGCTCTGCTTCCTGACACTCCCTCCAACACATATCCCTCATCCACACACAGGGCGAATGAGAATTCAGTTCTAGTCCCTTCAGTCTGGTTTTTCTTACATTCCACCAGGGCACAAAACACTTCTAAAGAAAGAACTTCCCTTCCCTCCCCTCCCCTCCAGAACATCTCCTTCTTGTTTTCTTCTGGACTTTGCCAGGGGTGATTTTTCTCTCCCTCCCTGGGGCCTCACTCATTCCTGACATCGCTGGTGGCTTTGATGCCATGAGGCACACAAGAAATCTCCCCAATTTTCTATCCATGCCTTGGGAGCATAATTCAGGGCCCAGTGCAGTGGCAGGTCTACATTTTGGGGGCCCTGAAGCTTGAACTGTTATGGGGGCTCCTTTGCAACCAGTGGTCTGGGCAACCACTGCTATCTTCTTTAATGGGGTTGTTCCACCACAGATCTCCACACCTTTACAACATAAGTGGGATTGCTGAAATATATACAGTACAGCAAAAAATTAATTCATTTGAGTCATGCAACTCAAAAATTGGGTCTACTAGACCCAAAGCTTTTCAGTAAGGTGGACTAAAGTCGCTTCTGGGGGCCCTCCAGGATGAGAAATCCTGAAGCTTCATTAGTTTCATAGTCAATCTGCCTCTGGCTCAGTCTTCTATCAGAGGCAAGGGAAACAAGAGCAGGTGCTAAGCTGATTTCTCTGCTTTTCTCTAACCTATCAGGCAGAGAGAGAGAGATTGCTCAGGCCCTTCACATTCCTGCCACTCAGGGTTTAGCGACACATTTCCAGGCAAGTCTGAGCAAACAACTGCTTGTGACATCTGAGAGTCTGGGGGTGGAGAGGGCAGGGAAGCAGGAAAAGGGAGTGTGACAGCCCAGCCCCCCTCCCCAGTGCCATTTCCCTCCCTGGGGCCTATAAATTATAAGCCTGTCACTTGTCAGACACCTGGGAGGAGCCTTTGTTTTCCTAGGTCGATACGGGAGTGCCAGCACAAAAAGCCATGTCAAGACCCAGACAGCTGGCTGGCTTTATCTCTCTCTCTCTCTCCAGCTCCCAATTAGACTTACTGTGGGATGTGATGTACTCGGGAGCTTTGCCTGGGTCCAGTGGCAGGGCTTCCTCATAATAATCTTCCGGAGGAGGAGTGGTGGGCAATGGTGGAGGTGGCTCCCCAGATACCTGTGAGAGGGAAGAGGTAGCATGGATGAGCTGGAGAGTTCTGTGCTGTTGTTTCTTTCTGGGCTCCCTGTTATAAATCTGGCAACTGGGTATGCCCATGCAGTCCAGTATTCTGTTCTCACACGGACAAATCGGATATGCCTAAGGGAATCCCATGAGCAGAACCCAAGTGCTGCAGCGCTCTCCTCTTTTGTGATTCCTAGCAGCTGGCATTTGCGAGGCACACTGCCTCTAACAGCGAAGGTGGAACACAGCCTTCTCCCCCCCCCAAAAAAGCACAGCCTTCACTGTGGCTCATTGTGATGGGTCTGTCTGTGACTCAAAGCAGGGACAGGCTTGCACGATCTGCTTTGCATTTTACTGGAATCCCAAGATCTACCCACTTGAGCCAGGTGCCAAAGAAGACATGTAGATTTAGAATGAGCAGCTGCTGAGAAGGGGTGTGTGTGTCTCTTTTTAGTATTAAAACTGAGCTGAGCACAACATGCTTCTACGCAAACACCCATTCCCAGTTACCCTGAGCTTACTTCATTTCAGCAGTCAATTTGAGGGAATGGGAGTCATTTTTGTTGTTAAACAACTGAAAGCCAGAAATCCTTGCTGATCTATTGGAAATTATATATTTTGTGTTATTATTTTGTGAATCACCATGAGATCATCAGATGAAGGGAGGTATACAAATTTAATAAATAAGTAAAATAAAAATCACCTGGCGTTTCTGGTGCTACCACCTGCCTATTCCTGACTTAAGAACACTGAACTGGGAGCACAGGAATATAATTATGGATTGTATCCAACATTAGACATATTTGTAATAGGCCCACTGAAATTACTAGACATGGCTAAATCCACTGGTTTCAATGGGTTTACTCCAAGTAGCACTTTGTTGGAAACAACCCTCCTGCATGGCTTGCTTTCAGAGAACCACTCCCATTCGGACAACGGATGGGCAACTTCTGTGTTTTTCCGTCACCTCCTCTCTCCCAGACATGGAAAATTGCCACCAAGCCTTCTCTTAGACTGGAGACAGACAATTCCCTTTTTAAAAAAGTTAGAAGTGGTTTGAGAGAGGCTGCCCTTCTCATGGTGCAGTTGTTGCACAGACACACTTGTTTTCCCCCACTATCGCTTCTGGCCAAACAGGTTTGTTTAAAACAATACAAGATGCTGACGAATCTGTTCCTCAGAGGCAAGAGTGGGATGAAGTAGCAATGCCTTCAGCTCTCCAGAAAAACAAGAAGAAAACTTCTTGTTGGTCTCCAGCCTCACCTTGTGTCCTCCAGTGACTGCACCCAGGTCTCAATGTAGATCAGGTGCATTTCTGAAAGGGGATGGGCAAAGATCAAATGCACAGCTAGGGTTTTTATCCATGGAATGCATATGGGAGGAGAAGATGGCACAAATATGTAAGTCTCCCTTCCTTACTGATCTGTTCCTGCTAACCGCAGCACTGGAAACAACATTAAGAAAACTGAAATGAATGTCAACACAGCTTTCCTCCATGGAAAGCTGTACTTTGCAGAACCTTAGCAAGGTGTTCTTTGTAATTTCCCTCCAGATGTCAAGTGCTCCGTCATAACCAGTTACAGAATCATTAGAGCCTAAAGTGGAATAGGTTAGCGGTAGAGCATATGATTTGCATTCAAAATATTTCAAATTCACTCTCCAGCACCTACAGGCAGGGCTGGAAAAGTTTCCCTGACCTGAGACCCTAGAGAACTTCAGCCTGTTAGGGCCACAGATATATTGAACAAGATGGACAAATGGTCTGACTCTGTATAAGACAGCTTCCTAGGTTCAGCAAGGACTTACCGTTTTAGCAGGCTGGCTCTTTGAAAGTTCTAAGTTAACGCCTTCTTTCACCTCCCCATCATCCTCTTGCATGTCCTGAAGATTGCCCAGGTTACAGTCTGGTAGGAAAGTTGGAAGACAGTCACTGAGCAATGCCACCATCAAACTTCACATGTAATCTCTCTGTTGCATTACAGAGCCCCTATGGACATCCCTCCCTCCCACTGCCCGAAGGAATTACAGTTGCTAACATCTGTGCCCACAGTGGTACAGGGCCGTGGAATTGTTTAGCCCCTTGCTCCTGTACCATATGGGGTATGGGGGAAATGAGAAGGTTTGGGGAGGGACCCAAAGAGGGGACAAAGTCAAGGAGAAAGTGTTAAGTCAGGAAGAACAGCCACATTCTGGGATGAGGTTTATACAATTGTGCAGTTGACCCCTCTACCCTGATGCTCTGTCTATCTAGGCATTTTGGGGAATTATAATTTAAGGGTCCTAGAATGGATGAGACCTACTGAGCTAAAACTAGCTGCCAATGGAGGATTTCCTTCCAATGGAATTATTAGCTTCCAATGAGCGATTGATTTTATGAAGGGTTAAAACTATTCCCTGCCTGCTGCAAATGACCCCACCCACCCCATGGCTGCTATCCCTTTTTTAAAAAGTGCATGTTAAATGTAAGGATGGATTTAATGCCAACCACTATATATATTTTGTGAAATTTTCACAGATATCTTCTTAATAGACATATTGCAAAATTCGTCTGCACAAACCCTCAGGCTGCTGAATACTAGGGTAATACTGAATCACAGGTATCTTTGAATTCAAGAACAGCTGATAACCAGAGAGGGATGGTAGGCCCCATTCCACTGCAAAGGTTCAGCTTTTTACTCATGGGTCCTTCTCTGTTCTTTATGGATTTCTCCTGCAAGGATTGTTAGGAGGAAAGGTGGAGGGAAGCACCTTAAGTTTAGGGAATCATGCAAATAACAGAACACTGCCAAGGGCCACAGACTTGTTGCGCCGGGCCTGGACTTGTAACCAGCTAATCCAGACAGATGAGGACCAAACAGGCATAAAAGGCAGGGAAGCTCTGGGCAAGCAGCATTAGGTTGGAACAGCTCACTGTACGTACCGAAGCCTTCAAAGAGTGACTCCACAAAGCTAGTGCCATTATGCAAGGTCGCTGTATTCACATACATGTAGCTCATTTCCTTCCCTGCAAAGTCAGAAAGGATATTGCCATCAACAGGAATGATTGCATCAGACTATGAGCTAAACCAGTGAGATCTCCTGCTTCGAGGAATCGTTTCTAGATCAGCACGTTTGGCATGGAATTTTTGCATGTCACAGAGGATTCTGGGAAGTGTTCTAAGGCACATTCGGTTCATGCAAGGTGCCTATTGGGTCTCACCGTTGATCTGCATGAAACTGGAAAGATCTTTGCACATATCAACATTCTTTCACAGCTGTACCTTTTTAGGGAGACAATCAGAAGCAGCAAGATTGAAACCTTCTAGGAAAGCTCTCATCTCAGTAGAGATCTTCTCATGGAGGAAGCCCAGTAAGCTTCCAAGGAACGCCAAGTTACTCCAGAACAGTTTGAAAACCACTGCTCTGGGCTTAGAGGCGAAATGCCAATGATGCAGAAATGCAGGTTTTCAACCCCTTCCTGTTAAGCTGGGTCTGACTCATGAAAAACAAAAGTAGTTTTGGGCTGCATTCATACTATACCTTTAAAGCACATACTTTCCCTCAAAGAATTCTGGGCACTGTAGTTTACCCCTCAAAGAGCTACAATTGTCAACCACCCTTAACTGTGCCCAGAATTCTTTGAGGAGAAAAATGTTATTAAGATATGCTTTAAAAAGCATTGTATGTACCCAGCCCTAGTTCAACGCCAAATTCACGAGAACAAAAAATAGAGGTTTTATCGACTGAATTTACCAACCACATCTTACACACCCTGTAGCACTATCTAATTCCACATGAATTTTGCACTTCTTTTCCCAGCTCAATGAAAGTGATTGGCTCCCCCTCAAAGCAGCTATTAACATCCTGAACTTTAGCCAACCTAAATTGGTAGTGCTTATATATATAGAGAGAGAGAGAGAGAGGGAGAGAGAGAGAGAGAAGAGGGGTGGGGATTATTCCCCACCCGCTCATGAAGATTCAGAAACAAAAGAGGAAATAACTGTTGTCCAAGAGGCAAAATGGAGAAGCTAGCCTCTTCTTTCAGAGCTGACCACCCCACAGAATCATTGTGTTCTGGGTCTTGCAGAGGGGATAATAGAGAGGCTTCCCGAGGAGAGAATACAAGCCTTTGGGCTCTTCCCATGGAAATCTCATCTCTCAGCAGAAATCAGCCAGCAGGAAGGCTACTGGAAACACACATTTCCACAGGAAACACAGGGCAATTCCTGTCCAGCTACAGCGTGGCCAAATATCACTATTCACATTGCCTGCAGGCTTAAGAGCTACAGGTGCCTGCTGCTCTGACATACATACACCCACTCCATGTGGCACTTGTTAGGTACCCCCACCCCATCTCCTGGGGATTCGTTTTATGGAATTTATTCAGTGGCTTCCTTAAAGGCAAATGTGCTACAGCTGCCTTAGAAGATATGGAACACTAAAAAGTCGAGGTGGGGACAATTCAATCTTCAGAAGCCTGCCATTTCACCTGCCTTATTTGCTATCACAAATATTGAGAAAGTTCTGGTGAATCCATAGGGCTCAAATAAATCAAAGAACACGATGGTCAGCTCTTGCCAGCTATTGTTTAATGCCTATTTTTCTCTGCTCCTCAAGGTCAGCTGGAGGACTCCTTCTCAATGGAATGCTCCACCAGAGGGAGTCACGTACCTCTAGCAATAAAAGGACAAAGTACAGCAGCGTTATGAAGAATGACTATGGGACACACAGCAGACGTGAGGCGGGTGACCCAGGAGCTGCTGTGGAGGACAGCAGGTGCAGGAAGCATGAAACAAGAGTAAAGTGCAGGGAAAAGAAAAGAAAAACTGCTTTGGTTTGGAGATGGGGGAGTGTAGTTTCTTTCTCTCTTTGCTTGCTTATATCAGGTGTGGGGAACCTGTGGCTCTCCAGGTATCACTGGACTCAGCCCCAGCCCAACTGGCCAATGGTCAGGGAAGATGGGAGTGATAGCCCAACAACATCCAGAGGACCAGAGAATCCCCACTCCAGGTTTATATGAAGGAGGCACAATGGCATGTGGGTTCCACCTGTGAAAATGCAGAGTCTACATTTGGCACATCCTCAGCTCACGTTATAGAGCCAAACCAAATGAGTTGTGAGAGATCAATGAAAAGGCTGTTGTTATTATTTTTAAAAACTACTCATTGATGTGGGCAGAGGCAATTTGGATCAGAACTGTGGCACTGGGGGAATAGGGTTTAATCGACTCCTGCCCCATCCCAATGCTGATTCCCTGGAGTTAGACTGCTCATTCCTCCAACGCTGCTATTTACTTCATGAGGAAAAACACACACATGCTCTTTTGTTTTGTATTTATTGCAACTGCTGTCCAGTAGCAGCTGGGGAAGATCTTAATCGACCCTAAACCAACATCTCCTTCCATGCTAAGAGGAAATCTTCAAGTCATTTTTCATCAATAAGTACGAGATGACACAGCCTTAACTTAATTTTTTTGCCTCTTTAGAAGCCCTTCAGATCATGATGGCAGGGACATTTTTTTAAGGGCAAGAAACAGGCCCTGCTGGCTATACAACTTGCGGCTGTCGCTACTGGAGTCAAATCAACCGGGACAATTTTTGTGGTCCACCCTTGTGGAGCCCTGCACAAACAAAAGCATGTACAGGCATGTCAGGAGCCAGGGATGTGCCACAATATAGCAGGCGGAGACATGTAATGTACCTTAAGGTTGCCTCAGCCTGAGGAATCACACAAAGAACAAATAAAGGAAGAAAAGGGGTCAGCCTGGTGGGCAGGGGTGAGAGATGGCAGCAAGGGCTTTCTGACCTGCAGGGGGCTGCAGCTTCTGCAAGATATTTGAGACGGCTGTTTTCTTCTCCATTGTAGTGGAGCTCAAGTATTCATGGTCCAAGAGCTTGAGCAGTACGTTAAGCTCAGGGAGGAGCTGATCCAAAACTGTGGGCAGAAAAGGAGAAAATCGAATTAGGGTAGGGGTCACCAGCTCAGCACCCATGGGCCCCAGCATGCCCACCAGTTCCACCTATGGCACCTGGGAAAGATCTCAGGAATTATCGACTAAAAAAATCCACCGAGCACAAGAGGCAGTTTGCTCTTCCTGTTTGCACTGCCTTGGCCTCTCCCACACTGAACATGGCTCCTTAAACATGCCCACAATTCAATTGGACAACCCTCCCCTCCCTTCTGTTATGAACAGAGGAGCAGTGGCAAAAAGCTTCTCTCTGTGAGTGTGGTAGTGTAGAAGTTCATTTTCCATTGATGGGGGTCTGACAGAGAGCACACTCACATGGTTTTGTGTTCCTGTTTCTTTTTCTGCTCCCTTAGACATGGCAGTCATTTTGTGTTATGCTACCATTTTGTGACTAGTAACCGCAGCACACTCTCAAAATTCCAAAGGTGCCCAATGGCCCCAAGGATTGGTGAACTCCAAGTTAGATTCCTGTCGTTTCCATCAGCACTGTATGGAATATAAAAGATGGACCAGATCAAGTGTGCCAAGGCGAGCAGGGAGAGGGAGAAGCGACAAATTCCATGATACTTGGGAAGAGAATTGCCATTTCCTCATGGCCTCCTCACCTGCAGAAGGTGCCTGCTTATACCCTTTAGCACACTGAGGGAGGCTACAACCAAAGCACTTCCTACTGCATTTCCACATCTTCTTCCACCTGCTTCAGTCAACCTTATTCTGATTTTGCCCTATGGCAGGCAGGGAAGTGGTAGCTGGGTTGCTGGATGAACAGAGCATGGGGTGCAGCCATTGCAGCCTTACTCCGCTCGTATCAAAATATGGGTACTATCTCCAGAAAATGATCTTATATCAAATATAAACAATGGTGGGCGGGGGAAACAAGATCAGAAATGGACTTAAAAAAAATTAGCAACTGAACATACACAGCAGTTAAATGTTTCAAAAGACTGGTCTGATAGAGATCTCCAACTCTCCGGATTTTCAGAGGTCCTCCACCCAATATTAGCGTAAGGCAACACTCTGGCCTGTGTTAGGTGACCACAAGTATTAGTACCGTTACTACCATTAGTACCATTAATGTAGTAATGATTCTGTTTGGGATGTGGAATGCTAGGGGCAAAACACCTCCCAACGACAACACAAGGTATTTGCTGTGCTGGTGGAGGGTGCTTTAAAGAGGTAAACACTCACTTTAATCTCAACACAAGACGCTTCCATTTGGTGAGGCAGCGATATAGTTTTATTCTGATGAATTATGGGGCTATCACCTCAAGATAGGGGCATATGAAGAGGTGCCTCAGGTCTCCCTATTTTCATGGAAGGGTCACTCCCATACACACTGAGGTAAAATGCCTCACCAGAGCAGTCACCACAGCCTGAGAGCACTGCTTTTGCATGCTTTGTACAAACTAGCTCTCCTCGAGGAACGCATTTACATGGGGAAGCAATCTCCCAAAGATAATTCTGCAAGACTGCCAAGCTCCATACAGTGGCACATTTTCTTGTGCTGCCCTCTTCACTGCTCTGACAACTTGCATCCTTTAATTATCGTGTTCCTTTTAAAAGGCTCTTCCAAATATTGTTCCATGGCTCAATGATGACTGACTATGCACTCAGCCAGGGCTCACTTGCTCTTTAGAACATCCCATGGGAACAACATGCAAACTACAGCACACAACATAGTTAACCCAAAATTAAACAGCACCGTTTTATAAATGTTTTGCAGTGGCGGGGGAGGGAAGCAGTTTCAGACAAAGAATAAAACGAGGCTACAATTAAATTTCTTAAACAGATCAGCTTGTTTTAACTTGACACCCAGCTGCACACGAGGGTGTTGTTTAAGAGAATTCACCTCACCCTCAGAAAGTGGTATAAAGTGCATCTCTCCCGACATAGTTAAGAAATACCTTTCCACTTTTAAAAGTCAGCCTTTTGATGGGGAATCGGCTTGTTTGGAAAGGTTGCTGATGAATTCAGGCAAGAACATTCCAAAAGAGAAAACGGTCGCCATCTGCAATACAGACAGCAACTGCTATGAAAAGGAGGGTTTTGTATACAGTGGTACCTCGGTTTATGAACACAATTGGTTCCGGAAGTCTGTTCATAAACTGAAGTGTTCATAAACTGAAGCAAACTTTCCCATTGAAAGTAATGGAAAGTGGATTAATCTGTTCCAGACGGTCCGTGGAGTACTTAAACTGAAGCGTTCATAAACTGAAGCGAACTTTCCCATTGAAAGTAATGGAAAGTGGATCAATCTGTTCCAGACGGTCCGTGGAGTACTTAAACTGAAGCGTACTTAACCCAAAGCATAGGTGTAATTGGTTCCGGAAGTCTGTTCATAAACTGAAGCGTTCATAAACTGAAGCGAACTTTCCCATTGAAAGTAATGGAAAGTGAATTAATCCGTTCCAGATGGGTCTGCGGCATTTGTAAACCGAAAATTCGTAAACCAAGGTGTTCATAAACCGAGGTTCCACTGTACAGTGTACTCTGCCTGAGTCAAGAAAACCAATGGCTTGCATAAAATGTACCAATGAAGCAGACTATTTGCTTCTGCCAATCGTAAAGAATCAAGGGGTTGCAGGCCACTAAAGCCCTTGTCAGTGGAAATCTTGGCATCTCAAGCCTAACTTTGCAATTCCAAAGGGCCATAAACTTAAACATAAGAACAAAACAAAGATTCCCAGGATGCTGAACTCTGCCACCAGGAGCACATTCCACATTCACTGAGTAATACGGTAACAGGATTGTGGGTTCTCCTTTCCATTGCAGGTTCCTATATGCGACTCCTCAAGGCTCCAAATGCTACATGGAATGCAAGCAGATGGTAACAGACATTTGGATAGCACCGAAACCCTTCATTTGCAACATTTATTTGTAATCCTTACACGAACCCTGAAAGGTAAGTTATTATTCCTTGTTGCAGAAGGCTGGGGTGAGGAAGTAAGCTGAGATCAAGTTGCTTGCTTGTGAGTGCAGAGCAGAGATTCAAACCTGGGAGTTCCTGATTCATAGCTAAGTCTATTTACCACTGCATTGCATCACTACCCCAGGGAAGAAGCTACCGAGGAAGGAGCTGGGTAATTTCTCCAGAGCACAATCCCTCATGCCAACATGGCGCTCTTCTCAGTGGCTTTTGTCTCCTCACTTCCCCAATACTATTCAGACGGATGGTATTACATATATTATCTACTGCAATGCAATCTACTAAGCAGCTGGCTCATTGCCTAATGAACTTGATGCATTATGAGGCCCTCCACTTCTGAATATTTGAATAGCTCGGCAGCAAGATACTCATCTGTTTCTTTGAGATTATTTGAACAGCACCATGCACTGTCCAGATGCTTGTTATACCAAATGCTTCACAAATTAGCTACGGTAAATAGATTCCTAGCAAACTCGCTGAAGACAAGTACGAAGCGAAATGAGTCCAGAAGGGAAGAAATTCCAGAGTCAGGAGAGGCAGCATAATTTCTCAGGGATACAGTACAGTACTGGTTTCAGAGACACTTCTTATATTATTCTAAGGGGAGAGAGTCTTACAGCAGTCAAACACTGGCCTGTGTTTATGCAAGCTGTTCTCATGTATACGGTAACACACTTCCAGCTTGCACATTCCATCCCATTGTTATTTTCTTAATGCAGAAAATAGATGCTAATCTTGATATCCCTTTTTGCCATTTTAATTTAAAAAGCAATCCATGGCTGTTATGCTGACCCTTCTCTGCTTAAATAAAACCTTCATTTAAAAAAAAGATGCTCTCACAGACATCTTCATCAATGGTTTATCCACACTTCCTCTTGTCCAGCTGCTTCCCTCCTAGGAAAACCGGTCTTTGGTGCTCATTTGGAGCAAGGGCAATTGCCATTTGCTCCGATCTATCGCTAAAGAGTGGGTTTTCCCTTGGAAAGGAGCAGGGCAAGTGGAAAACCGCATTCTAGGCACAGCACAAGCAGAAGTGTGGACAGGCCCCAAGAGATGCCTTATTTCCCCAATTCTACTCTCTTTTGTTCTTGTTGCCCAAAGCATTAAGGCAATAATACATTCAGTATTCTTAGAACAGGTGGGCTGATGCAGCCTTAAGATTCAAGCATCACACACTATTCCACACCAGAGATCCGCAAGCAGGCAACTGCTTTTACAAAAAGGAAAAGAAGACAGGGTACGTATCCCACCTAATGGGATTGTGACATGCATTTTATGAAGCAAGAATTGTTACAAAGTTGGGGCCTCATTGAGCGAAAATGAAGCGCTTCACCCTTTCAAGTCCCATTGATTTCAACATGGGAGAACCACAAACATACTTAACATGGGGGGAGTTTAATGGGACTTAGAAGTGCTTGATTTAGGCTGAGTGGAAGTGGGAGCATTACACTTTCTTGTGCCTTCCTCATCCCTGGACCACTCTATCGAACCTTTATTTCTATCCAGCACAGGATAGCTGTCAGAGGGCCTGATGTGGCTACTCTAGAGTAACGACTCCAGCATAGTCTTTTTAGGCTTTTATTAAGTGCTGATTATTTACAGTGGTCAGAACGATCTATATACATGCTTAAGGTGAGGTGTCAGAACCTCCGAATGGCGATTGGCGCGTTTTCTTCCAGCACAAAAGCTTTGGGAGACCCAACCTCTTCCCCCTACATTTGCGTCGCAATTCGGGAGTTGGGGGGATTGGCCTTCCCCCCGTGCGCCCAACTTCCTGCCCCACCTGAGGCATGGGCTCCACAACCTTGCCTGAGCCTCGGACACCACTTCCTGACTCTCCGCTGGAGGCAGAGCTCTCCTTACTCTCTCCAGCGCTTGGGGATGGGCTGGAACTTAAGATGGGAGGGACTTCCCTGTATCCCTTGTCCCTCACATCCACCCCCCTCCCAGGCTCCTCTCCCCCCCTCCCTAGGGGCTCTCTGCTTGCTGGGGACGAGTGAAACCCCAAGAAGTCTGTGGCATCAGAGCCTGTGGGTGTAAAAAATTTTCCCCAATCCTGCGATCTTTCCCCCTCCCCCTGAGAAGACGGGAATCCCAAAAAGTCTGTGGCGTCAGAACTGGTGGGAGTAAAAATGTTCTGCCAGTCCTCTCCTGCCTCTGACGTAGTCGACCTCGGTGAAACCCACACCTCTTCTTCCGTATCCTCAAATTCCGCTTCCCATCTCCATGGAGAGCTGCTGCCTGCGATCCCTTCCTCCCTTCCTCCCCCTCTCCCTCCCTTTCCATGTGCCAGGGCTTGGGCCTGTGGGGGAAAAGGGCATGGAACTCTTCCACTAAAAATTCCTCTTGTACTTCCGTGGCCGGTATCCACTCATTGTGGGACGGCGGAGTGTCCTCCCATGCCATGAGGTACTCCAGCCCTCTCACCCCTCTCCTTGAATCTAAAATCTCAGTTGCCTCATTGAGTTGCTGGGTCTCTCCCCTTTCCCCTCCTCCCTCTGGAGGCTGATCGCTGTCCCTGAACCTGGTACTTTCTCTGTACGGCGACAGCAGCGATCTATGAAACACTGGGTGCACCCTCATGTCCTCCGGCAGTGCCAGCCTGTTCAGCTCCTCCTGCGCCCCGCGCGCTTCCTCCTGAGCGGCATGCAATTGCTGCTGGGCCTGCGCTGTCAGGTTCCGTATCTCCTGCTTCACCGCTTCGGCCTCCAGCCTCCAATGCTCAGCCTCTTGCGCGCTCATCGCGGCACTCCAAAGTAGCCAAAAAAAGATTCGGAGGTTGCTGTCAGAGGGCCTGATGTGGCTACTCTAGAGTAACGACTCCAGCATAGTCTTTTTAGGCTTTTATTAAGTGCTGATTATTTACAGTGGTCAGAACGATCTATATACATGCTTAAGGTGAGGTGTCAGAACCTCCGAATGGCGATTGGCGCGTTTTCTTCCAGCACAAAAGCTTTGGGAGACCCAACCTCTTCCCCCTACGTTTGCATCGCAATTCGGGAGTTGGGGGGATTGGCCTTCCCCCCGTGCGCCCAACTTCCTGCCCCACCTGAGGCATGGGCTCCACAACCTTGCCTGAGCCTCGGACACCACTTCCTGACTCTCCGCTGGAGGCAGAGCTCTCCTTACTCTCTCCAGCGCTTGGGGATGGGCTGGAACTTAAGATGGGAGGGACTTCCCTGTATCCCTTGTCCCTCACAATAGCCATTCCTGGTGCTTGGATTTAGTTAAAAAGAAGAACGAGAGAGAACGGCACCAAGCCATTAGGCAAGATCACTCACTCAGGTTTCTCTAAAATCTTCCAGCCTCAAGGCCCACTAAGCTCAGAGCACGCCCTTTGGAGTTGGATATATCCTGATAATCTATCTTTATCTCTTTCTTCGGTGTCATTATGAGGATACTGGAAGTGCACAGCCCCAAGGCTTCCTGTAAGCCAAGATTCATAATTTATAAGATGCATTTGCCATAAAGAGAGGATGTGATGCGGTCCTAATTGCAACCAAGGGCCTACTGAGTGTCCCAGGGAACAACAGAAGCCATTGTTCTACCATGGGGGAGGGGGACAGGGTTAGTATGTATTATGGGATGGAGAGCATCTCCAAACACTCTGGGATACATTGTGGCCACAAGTCAGGGATAAGCAGTTGCCACAGAACTCCCTGGCACATCCCAAAAACTGTCTGGATACACAAGTCCCCTCTTTATACTTGAGGGCACTTTGCAATACAGAAGCCAGTTTCATGAGGAAACTTTGCTTGTCATGTAAAGCCTTGGCCTTACCCAGATATCCAGTCATTTAGGTCTAAGCAATGCACCACTGCTCCTATGTGCAAGACCGTCCAAGTGAGAATTTGGTAAGTAGCACAAATGACAGTCCTCTAATTGAATTCCTTTGCTGAAGTTCAGTTTGAAGACAAAGAACTATAAGAAGGGAGATCGGGGGGGCCATGAAGTTGGCCATCAACAGTTAGCAGCTGGCCAGCTGATTGAGCAGCCAAATGAGTCACTGCCTTCCCCTCAATGGAGAAATGTATTGTATTTCTATTTAAGTTATAGTAATTTATTTCTACACTTGCATCTATAGAAATAAGTTAGCAAATGCAATTTTTGTGCAAATCAGAGTCCTCCTTTGTCCTAATTTTTGGATGGTGGATTTTGTTTATTTCCTCTTTTTTTGCAATGGGTATGTGGCCAGTCAGTTTGCAGCTAGAAGCTGAACAGAGGTTGACTCCATACCCTGGCAGCCATCTGCCGAGGAAGAGGTGCTTCATTTCAGCGCTATAGTTAGCATGCAGAGATTCTGCATCAGTAACAAGCATGAGCCACATAAGCTTTGCTGTGAGTCACAATCTGACTCAGGTAGCTTCACCGCAAAGCTCCAGGTTTTTATAAGGCAAATTCTTGCCACAGGGAGCAAGCTATCAGCAGCACTGGCCGCAAGGTGAATTCCAAAGTGCTGACTGATGAGGATGGCGAGTAAGGTGGGTTGTTCAGACACACAGTGCACATTTCCATACAAACATCAGGAGAACAAAAGAACTTCAGTCCTCTTGTGAATATATGTCTTGTCAGCTGCAAGTGAACCCACACCCTGCAAAACTATTCACTCATGTTGCGCTGCATAGCTTTCCATTATCCTCAAGGAGGGCACAACACAGGCCTTTTCATAATGGAGCTCACGATAGGAGAAGGGGACGACAGAGGACGAGATGGTTGGACAGTGTTCTCGAAGCTACGAACATGAGTTTGACCAAACTGCGGGAGGCAGTGAAAGACAGGAGTGCCTAGTGTGCTATGGTCCATGGGGTCACGAAGAGTCGGACACGACTAAACGACTAAACAACAACAACATTTCCCAGAGTGTGGACTGTCTTGGGAGGTAAAAACAGACCCTGGAAAACATTTGGGGGAACAGCAACCCCTATGAAACAGGTGGACTCATTTTGTTCAAGGACAATGCACGTACCTCCCTCTCTTTTGGTCTGCCTCCCTCTTCGTTATTTTTAGCACATATTTTTGTGTAATCCCAAATAGTCAAGAGCCTTTCCCATCTCATTCCTGAGCAAGGTCTAAAACAGAAAGCCTTGATGGAATTTGGGGGTTGCAAACTGCTAAATGCTAGGGGTGGTATTCTACTAATGAGTTCTGTCAGTGCAACAATTTCTGCTTCCACAATGGGACTGTTCCCCCTTCCTCACCCTGCACCCTCCCCAAAGGTGCTCCAGAGGAATAGGAGAACCCCTCGAACAGATTTAGGAGGCACATGGGGGAGGGGAGGACAGAAGGAGACTGTTCCATTGTGCAAAGAGAAATCCCTGTGCTGATGGAACGTTCACCCTACATGCTAAAAGGAATCCTTTATTATTACTCAGTATTCCCACCCCCCTACCTCTATGCTAGGCTATATCTAAACCCCCACTGGCTTCATATGCACATCTGAATGACCTTTCCCACATGAGTGGCCCTGTCCACATTCTCATGTGCTCCCTTTGAGCATGGGACTCTACCGTGTGGAAGTAGCTCTTTCTCTGTGTGTGCATGTGTATGCGCACATGTGCATGAAGAGGGCCTAAGCTAGAAGGTTATTTAAAGGACGAAGCACCACAGCTCAGTACTTTATACTCATAGGAAAACTGAGTATATATCCAGGTACCCCTCAGCTTTCGTCTTGCCCCCCAGCTCACAATTTGTATCCACAAATTCTAGGTCTCCCGTTGCTGGGAACAGGTTCCTAATCCCAGTTCACAGCATGTTCAGGATGCAACCATCATAAGCCTTTTCCTGCCACCTCCGCTGATGCGCTTTTATCTTCACAAGCCTTCTGTTTCCTCCTCCCTCGGTGGGGCCAATCTAAATATGAGATTTTCAGCTTAGGTGGATACAAGGCAAAGGGATCTGGGCAGCTCCAGTGTGGGGTTTCACCTAGTGTCACCAACCCTGGGTTTCAGGAATATTGGAATGAGTAGCAGGTGGGGAGAAGGAAAGGGGTATGAGTGGAGAACACCAGAATCTGGCTGGCCAGGGTGCAGGGTTAACAGAAAAAGTACACGTAATGTGCATGGCTATAAGCTCTCATTGTCAAGCAGTACCATCAGTGCATGAGATCAGCACAAGCTGTACATCAGAGTGACCTGCACATACACATGCATAGTTCCTTCTGAAGGGTCTATAAGAACAAAGGTCTATTCAACACATATACTATAAACCCACAGTAAAGGCTGACATCATTTATTAATCCTTTTCATCTCCCAACCATGTTGTTGCAAGTAACCACCAACATAAACTATTCAACCTTGATCTGGGTTAGAAATTATGTGCTTTAACTGCAGCAATATTATTAGCACCTTTGGCAGGTGGTGCTGTGGGTTAAACCACAGAGCCTAGGGCTTGCAGATCAGAAGGTTGGCGGTTCGAATCCCCGCAGTGGGGTGAGCTCCCGTTGTTCGGTCCCAGCTCCTGCCCACCCAGCAGTTCGAAAGCACGTCAAAATGCAAGTAGATAAATAGGCACCACTCCGGCAGGAAGGTAAATGGTGTTTCTGTGTGCCGCTCTGGTTCACCAGAAGCGACTTTGTCATGCTGGTCACATGACCCGGAAGCTGTACGCCGGCTCCCTCGGCCAGTAAAGCAAGATGAGCGCCGCAACCCCAGAGTCGTCCGCGACTGGACCTAACTGTCAGGGGTCCCTTTACCTTTACCTGCCTTTAGAATGTTCAAAGAACTTCATACACATTATATCAATTAACACAAAAAATAATGTTTTTAAGGGCTTTCCATGTTTACTGAAGTTCCAAAATGCTAATAAATTGCAGTGTCACCCTTAACAGACATTTTATTTAGGCAATATGAATGTGTTCACCACTACACTGCAGCTGGATGGCGGTTGTGAGCAGAGTGATTTGCTTCTGTAAATGCTAGATACTTAAACACACCCAACTGGGTCATGCGGCAACCCTCTCAAATAGTCACACAGCTGTGAAGCTCACTGGGTGATCAAGAGCCAGTCACCGCCTCTCAGTCTAATCTGCCTCACATGGTTGTTGTGAGGATAAAATAAGGAGGGAGAAAATCATGTATGCTACCCTTGAGATCCTTAGAAGAAAACAGGGATATAAATGGAGTAAAATAAACTTTTATGCCTCTGTAAACTTCTCCCCCCTCTTCCCAATTTATTTTCTGGCCCCTTACAGTGCCACAAAATGTCACTTCACAACACTCTATGTGTCGCTTTTGCTCAGACTTTTCAGAACAGGTTCACAATGAGCATGTGTTGGGCACATTCCCTAACACTGCCTACAAAAATACCGTTCATAAAAATGAAACATTTTAAACAGTTCATAGGTCATGTCACTTACTAGGTGTTCCACTTGACCTAACACAACAAATTTTCCCCCAAAAGGCAGTACAAGCACAGCAATTTTCCTTCAAATATCAACCCGGTAAAGCCAATGGAAGAAAAAATGGAACACTACTTGTTAATTTCCAAGAGTCACTTGTCAAGCAAGCATTTAACTCATTCAAAATAAGCCATTTCTTATTCTATCTAACCCATATTCGATATGAACCATCCTCAAACATATCTCTCCTACACTGCCAAGTTTCAAATCAATTTGTTAAACCTTTTTCTAACTATACAGTAATCCACAAAACGTACTGCACTCCCTCCTCCACCCACCAAACCCTTTTTCTGCCCAAGATAACATTTTTTGTTATTCTTCATTAACATAAAATAAAAAATACGAACGAACAAACAATAAATAATCAAAGTTACAAAACACAGGAGCAGTACAGGTGTTGTATTTTTCAAATAAATAGCGAGCAGATAATGTAGAAAAAGAAAAGCACATCATGAAAGCCAAATTTCACAATTTGATGGGGGAAAGAGTGGTATATCCGAATTTGACATATAAGGAATTAAATCCCACAAGATGAATTATTTTCTCTGCAATAGGTAGAGTCCACATATTCTTGTATTGCAATGAGAAATTTAAGTCCAGTAGTGTCTTCCATTTCTGGGCTAAAGAAAGGTAAAGGTAAAGGACCCCTGGACGGTAAAGTCCAGTCAAAGGCAACTATGGGGTTGCGGCGCTCATCTTGCTTCAGGCTGAGGGAGCCGGCATTTGTCCACAGACAGCTTTCTGGGTCATGTGGCCAGCATGACTAAACTTCTGACGCAATGGGACACTGTGACGAGTGCCAAAGTGTGCGGGAACACCAAAGAAGTTCTCATTGAAGCCAGCACCCATGGAAGTTCAGAAACCTGAGGCCGATTTCTTGTTTATAATGGTGGGCTGTGATTTAACTGACTCACCCTCAACATAGGGCCACAACTCTGGCCCTATATTCAGAGGAAGTCAGATGGAATATACTGTATATATACAGTATATGCTCTGCCAGGGAGTGTTTGGGAGGACTGCTCCCCCTGAAGCCCACTTCCACCTGGGGCTTGGGGCGGGTCCCCCACTCCACCACAGCTTTTAAGGCTCCTGGGAGGCCGGGAACATTGCTGCTGCTGCTGCTCTGCCAGGGAGTGTTTGGGAGGACTGCTCCCCCTGAAGCCCACTTCCACCTGGGGCTTGGGGCGGGTCCCCCACTCCACCACAGCTTTTAAGGCTCCTGGGAGGCCTGGAACATTGCTGCTGCTGCTGCTCTGCCAGGGAGTGTTTGGGAGGACTGCTCCCCCTGAAGCCCACTTCCACCTGGGGCTTGGGGCGGGTCCCCCACTCCACCACAGCTTTTAAGGCTCCTGGGAGGCCTGGAACATCAGTGCTGCTGTGAGTACTGGAAGGACTGCTCCCCCTGAGGCCCACTTCCACCTTGGGCCCGGGGGCGGGACCCATACTCTACCACAGCTTTAAGGCTCCTAGGAGGCCTGAAACAGTGCCGCTGCTGCTTTTCTTGTAATTCTGATGTGTTTGTAACTTTTATTGTTTTTGGTTTTTGTTTATCGTTTAGTCTGTTAGTTTGTTTTCTGTATTGGTTTTAAATTCGATTTTAAGGGGAGGGGTTAATTTTAGTTTGTAATTTTCTGTCTTTGTTTGTATTGTTTTATTGCATTAGTTTGTTTTCTGTATTGGTTTTAAATTTGATTTTAAGGGGAGGGGTCAATTTTAGTTTGTAATTTTCTGTCTTTGTATTGTTTTACTGTATTTTTTGATTTACATAGGTTTTAGCGAGGGATTTTTAGTCGGGTGTGGGAATCTGTTAAATTTTAGTGTATTTGTAATTTTTATTGTTTTTGGTTTTATTGTTTTATTGTGTTTTTTGTGTTTTTCTTTTGTTCTGTTCTTTGCTGTTTTTACAGAGGTTTTATTTTGTTTTTAAGGGGAGGGGTCAGGGCTGCTCGGGAGGGGGTCCCAGCAAGCAAAATGGCTGGGGCAGATTCCACAGGGGGTGATGCACTGGGACAACCGATCTCAGTGGTCACGGGTAGGAGGAGGAGTTACGCTAAGACCAGACCATGTCATTACCGAGGAGGCAGACTTAGTCGTTGTCTGAGGACTATCCCTGCCTCCGGGTCTGGTCCTGACCGGACGGATATTGGAATCAGCAAGGGATACCCACATGACCTGAAGGTGCTGCTGTGCAATGCCAGGTCGATGATGAATAAGACCACTGCCATTCACGACCTGATTGTGGATGGAAGATTTGACCTGGCATGTGTGACAGAGACCTGGTTGGATGAAGCCGATGGGCCCGTTCTTGGCGCTGCTTGTCCACCAGGTTTCTCTTATGCACAGCAACCCAGGCCATCTGGGCGGGGAGGGGGGGTTGCAGTGATTTTTAGGAAGTCATTAGTTTGCACCAGGCGTCCTATTGGTAAGACGGAGTTTTCTGAGTGCATGTTCTGGAAGTTGGGCAATAGGGGCAGTACAGGATTCCTTTTGGTGTACCGACCTCCCCGCTGCACCAAGGATTCCCTGCCCGAGCTGCTTCAGGTCGTGTCGGATGTGCTCCTGGAGACACCTAGCTTGGTTGTCTTAGGGGATTTTAACATCCATGCCGACACGACCTTACAAGGAGCCGCTCGGGACTTCGTGGAAAGCATGGCCACCATGGGGCTGTCCCTGAATAAGTCTGGCCCAACTCATAGCCGCGGACATGCCTTGGACTTGGTGTTCACCTCTATGGATGTTGGTGATCTGACATTAAGTAAAAGCGAAACAAAAGAAGTGCCATGGTCAGATCACTTTCTGGTGCAACTGGACTTCTCCGCAACCCTTCCCCTCTGCAGGGAGGTGGGACCGATTCGGATGGTCCGCCCCCGCTACTTAATGGATCCAATTGGCTTCCAGAGAGTGGTAGGGGATGTTTTATCCCATGTCGATGGCCTTTCAGCTGATTCCCTGGTGGCCCGCTGGAATGCGGAGTTAACCAGCGCTATTGACTGTCTGGCTCCGAAGCGCCCTCTCAGATTGCATGGAGCCCGGACAGCCCCGTGGTTTTCCCCGGCGCTGAGGGCGATGAAACAGTCGTTGAGACGGCTAGAGCGCCGGTGGCGGAAAACTCATTTTGAATCAGACCGGACACGGGCTAGAGCTCAACTTCGAGCCTACCAAGTGGCAATGGCGACGGCGAAGAGGACCTTCTTCACCGTCTCCATCGCATCTGCAGAAAACAGCAGCAGGAGACTCTTCCAGGTGGTTCGCAATTTAGCGGAACCACCTGCTCCATCCGGGCCCAGTACGGGCCACATGATCTCCTGCAATGATTTTGCAAAGTTTTTTGCAGATAAAGTCGCTCAGATTCGGAAAGAGGTAGACTCCACCGTGGGGGCAGGGCCGGGGCAGGGGAGTGCTAGAGTCCTGTCTAGTCAAGTTTTGTGGGATCAATTTCAATCTGTTACCTCCGAGGATGTGGACAGGCTGCTTCGACGAGTGAAACCAACCGCCTGTCTCCTTGATCCTTGCCCATCCTGGCTTATAAAAGCTAGCCAGGAAGGGCTGGGCGATGGGCTTCGCGGGTTGGTAAATGCTCTCTCCATGAAGGAGCCTTCCCAGACCCGCTGAAAGAGGCGGTTATTAAACCGCTTCTTAAAAAACCATCTTTAGATCCGGCCAATATGGCCAACTATCGCCCAGTCTCAAATCTTCCATTCTTGGGCAAGGTGGTTGAGCGAGTGGTTGCTGAACAACTTCAGGCACGCCTGGAAGAAGCGGACCATTTGGATCCCTTCCAGTCAGGATTCAGGCCTCATCATGGGACTGAAACTGCCTTGGTCGCACTGGTCGATGATCTCCGGCGGGCTAGGGACAAAGGTAAGAGCTGTTTCCTTGTTCTGCTGGATCTCTCAGCGGCTTTTGACACCATCGACCATAACATCCTTCTGGATCGTCTAGAGGGTTTGGGAGCTGGGGGCACTGTCATGCAGTGGTTCCGCTCCTTCCTCCTGGGCCGTGTTCAGAAAGTGGTGGTGGGGGATGAGTGTTCAGACCCCTGGGCTCTCACTTGTGGGGTGCCTCAGGGTTCTGTCCTCTCCCCCATGCTTTTTAACATCTATATGCAGCCGCTGGGAGAGATCATCAGGGGGTTTGGGCTGGGTGTCCATCAGTATGCTGATGATACCCAGCTCTACCTCTCTTTTAAATCAGAACCAGTGAAGGCAGTGAAGGTCCTGTGTGAGTGCTTGGAGGCGGTTGGAGGATGGATGGCGGCTAACAGATTGAGATTGAATCCTGACAAGACAGAAGTACTGTTTGTGGGGGACAGGAGGCGGGCGGGTGTGGAGGACTCCCTGGTCCTGAATGGGGTAACTGTGCCCCTGAAAGACCAGGTGCGCAGCCTGGGAGTCATCTTAGACTCACAGCTGTCCATGGAGGCACAGGTCAACTCTGTGTCCAAGACAGCTGTTTATCAGCTCCATCTGGTACGCAGGCTGAGTCCCTACCTGCCCACTGACTGTCTCTCCAGAGTGGTGCATGCTCTAGTTATCTCTCGCTTGGACTACTGCAATGCGCTCTACGTGGGGCTACCTTTGAAGGTGACCCGGAAACTACAACTAATCCAGAATGCGGCAGCTAGACTGGTGACTGGGAGCGGCCGCCGAGACCACATAACACCGGTCCTGAAAGACCTACATTGGCTCCCAGTACGTTTCCGAGCACAATTCAAAGTGTTGGTGTTGACCTTTAAAGCCCTAAACGGCCTCGGTCCGGTATACCTGAAGGAGCGTCTCCACCCCCATCGTTCTGCCCGGACACTGAGGTCCAGCTCCGAGGGCCTTCTGGCGGTTCCCTCACTACGAGAAGCCAAGTTACAGGGAACCAGGCAGAGGGCCTTCTCGGTAGTGGCACCCACCCTGTGGAATGCCCTCCCACTAGAGGTCAAAGAGAACAACAATTACCAGACCTTTAGAAGGCATCTCAAGGCAGCCCTGTTTAGGGAAGCTTTTAATGTTTGATGGATTTCTGAATTTTAATGTTTGATGGATCTCTGTATTTTAGAATTTCTGTTTTGTTGGAAGCCGCCCAGAGTGGCTGGGGGAACCCGGCCAGATGGACGGGGTATAAATAATAAATTATTATTATTATTATTATTATTATTACAGTGGTTCCCTGGGCCGTAATGTGAGCAGAGCTTCCTCCTGACTTTGCAACTGATATGACAGCTGTACATACCAACAAACTGAACAATGTTTCAGCCATTCGCCTTGCCCCTCACCTCATGCTTCTAAGCAAGTTGCCTGGTCTTTTTTTTTTTAAATAGCTACATGTATATTCATTCATTCATTTGCCTCCTACTTACTGTAAAAAGGGGGGGGGAATGAAATGGAAAAACTCACCTGGGAATTGGGGGAAGGTTGCTTTTTTAAAAATATATTTATTTGGTTTTTCAGATTAAAATTTTACAGTCCCGTATCCAACATACAACACAAAAACCAGGTTCGAAGGAATCTCTTGGACTTCCATCCTCCACTTTGTGGGTTCTATTGTTAATCATTTCCTCCTGCATCTTTTATGATAATCCAAATCTTTTACCTCTCCATTGTGCCCAAAATTCACCATTAATCTACAAGCGATATTCCAATCCTACTAACTGTATATATAAAACTATTTACAATGGTTTTTAAGATAAGTTATAAAATTTCCCCATTCCTTATTAAAAAATTTGGTCTTCCTGATTTCTGATTCTTCCGGTCATTTTAGCCATTTCGGCATAATCCATCAACTTGGTCTGCCATTCTTCTCTGGTATCTTCTTTCCATCTCTGGGCCAATAACATCTGCACAGCTGTAGTCTTTTCTGCTTCCTTGGTATTTAATTGGGGGAAGGTTTCAGTGTGACATCATGGGTGGCCAGTCAGGCAGCCAGTACACACACACACACACACACACACACACACACACACACACACACACACACCTGGTTTGTGCTGCATACTTGCAGAACACTTTTCTCCCCAGAAAAGAGATCCTGGAGAAGAAAGCTGTGTTTGGACTGAATGCAGGGAGGTCACTTTTGAAACAGCCATCCTGCTGTGAAGATGAACATCCTCGCCCTCAATATTCCTTACAACCATAGCTGCCAAGTACCCGGCGGAGAAATCTGGGATTGGCAGCAACTTCCGGTGTCGCTTTGCCTGTCTATGGGCACTGAAAATGGCCAGCGCTGGAGCCGGAAGTCGTGTCTACACATGTCCGGAAGTGCGTAGACGCAACTTCCGGTGTCAGCATCGGCCATCTTTGGTGCCCATAGATGGGCAAAGCAACACCGGAAGTTGTGTCTACGCACTTCTGGACATGCGTAGACGTGACTTCCGGCGCCGCCATTTTCTGGTGCCCATAGATGGGCAAAGCGGCACCAGAAAAATGGCCGCCGACAGGAAAAAAGAAAAGGAAATTAACGGGAGAGGAGCTGGAACGGGAGACCTCCGGGAAACAGTAAGTAAAAACAGGGGTTTCCCGGGAAATACGGGGTACTTGGCAGCTATGCTTACAACTTTCTGGCCCAGACTGAATGCAATGCTACACCTGGCACAGCCAACAAGGTGCCCTCCAAAGATTGTTGGATGACAGTTCCCATCATCCATTCCCATTCTGTATGCTGCCCATGACAAGGAAGAGCGCAATGTTGGCTACCGTTGTAGCTCACCAGGAATGGGCCTGCTTCAGTCTTGGACACAGTACTCTGGTGAAGCCATGAGAAAAAGGTTGTAAGCGTTGCTACTTCCAAACTGGGAACTTCAGCCTGTTTACTGAATGTAGGCCAGGGTCAGAAACCACAATTTGATCTTACCTTGTTTCAGCAGCCCATACTTTAAACTAACCATATGTTGGCCTGGTTTGAGCGTAGCAGTGGTTAGTTTAAACGAGGAAACAGATGCTTCCAATCTCTTCACAGCCATGTCAGAAGGAGAGGAGGAAAGTGCTTGCACCCAAGGCTCAAACATGCTCTTTTCTGTAATGCTAAACTATGGTTTATTACAGCTGCATCAATTTTGCAATGTAAATCATCTCCATATTGGCAGTTGTGGCTGAGTAGGGGGGTACATAATAATGGCTTCACCAATGCCACGTAAAGAGTTCATACCAGAGGGGACATTTGAATCAGAGATCTGGTTCATGTGCCAGTCTCTTCTTAGCCACAACATGATGCTAAACTAGAAGTGCTAAAAACTAGAAGTGCTATTCTTAGCTACGGTAGCTCTTTAAATCCCTAGGTGTCGGAAACAAATGTTTTGGATCAAGCACCGCACAATGCCCAGTTTGTAGATGCACAGAGACCCAGGCATGTGAGATATTCTCATTCCTGAATACGCAGATTACCAAGCATCTTAATGGGGCAGATTTGCTCATCAGCTTCAGAGTCCCAGCAGACTGGGAAGAGTCATCTGCAAGCTCATCAAGTGATGGCCATAAAGCAGGCAACAGAGTGGGCAAAGAGACAAAAATATCCCCAAACAGTCTGCCAGTCTTTGGGCTGATAAGGCCGGCTTGTTGTGACCAAAAATTGCAAGCCGGTGAGCTCATGCAGTGCCGTATCGATGGAGAGCTCTGAGAGTTGGGATGCGAGCAGCTAGGGTATCAACAGTCTAAAAGCGCCTTTGTTTTACCTTCCTCCTTTCTGTCTGCCTCATTAAATGCATATGCAAAAATTAAAGAGCAGAAAGAACCACTAATCAAAGAGGCCTGTGATCCGACATGGGGCACCCGGTTGCTGAGTAGAGGCCACCCAAGAGAGAGGAGAACAGGGAAGTCTTAATGTTTGAACTCGTTCAGCTTTCAGTCCCAATGTGTCAGCTTCAAGGAGCAAGCTAACTAGGTACCTTAAGGCCCCTTTCTTCCAGCATCTTAGGTTCCCCAAACGTTTCTTCACTGCTGAGGCTCCTAAACATATCTGAATTTGTATCCTGCCTAGGTCAGCTGGGTCATGCAGCAAGAGGTGTGGTACTGGGATGGAAGCGACATGGTCTGGTCTCTCCTAGACCTCTAAGGGGTATAACTATACGATCCCATTGAGAAACACCCATCGCTAATAGCAGCGGGTCTTTCCAACCCATCAATCTCCAAGGCGTTTTCTAAAGTGAAATATGTATAATGTAAATCCATCTAGCTGAAAACCACACTGACAAACAGTTGTGTGGTTTATTCCTGTTTCAACCCCTTTCAAAAGAAGGGTGAAATTCAGAAACGGTTTCCCAACTATATATTTTGAAGCAATTCCATTATGCCATTAGGGTGCAGCTCATGACAACTGCAACTTAAGGCAATATACACAATGTCAGCTACACCAGGGATATTGAATGTCACTTGTGCTAGCTTACTGCAAATACACACACTTAAATAATTGCTGCCAATGATATGCCCAAATATGGTAACACATGCTGTTTCTTTGGGCAATGTGTCAACTGGAACATCCTTCCTCCAACTTTTTGGCTTATTAGACTGGAACACCATTCCCCTCTTGTCCCTCTATCACTGAAGTGTGGGGTGGGGGCCCCCATGCTGGTCTTGTCTCTTTGGCAGAAACATCATTTCCTAACATCTGTTGCACTGATAATGCATCTGTTGTGCATAATGATTGCTCCCCTCCTACCTAGTGTCCAGAGGTCTTTTGGATAGAAGGAAGGAAGGAAGGAAGGAAGGAAGGAAGGAAGGAAGGAAGGAAGGGCTCATCTATACTTCTGCTTGCCCTATGCCTAGAAAATATTGGTTTGAGCAATTTTCTGCTTGCCCCGCTCCTTTCCCAGGGAAAACCCAATCTTTAGGGGTAAATTGGAGCGAATGTGAATCCAAAGAAAGACTGAATTGCCCTTTGCTCCTATTGAGCACCAGAGAGTGGTTTTCCTTGGGGGAAAGCAGTGAGACAAGAAGCAATGTGGATAAGCCCAAGGAAGGAAAGAAAGAAAATGAGGAATCCTGTCTCCATCTTGGGCACACTGAATAACTATCAACAGCAGCACCTTGACCGTGGCCCACTTTAAGCACAGTCTCCATGCTTGTGTCTGTGAACTGCCTTAGATTCTGAGCTATGAACTATGAAGTGCTTAGTTCAAATCTCACATTTATCAAGAATTCAACAGATATCATAGCTTTCTCCAAGGGTACCCCAACTCACAATGCGGGGATGATAATACTGACCTACTTTACTTAGTAGTTGTGAGGATTACTGAGACAAATGAATGTGCACTGATGTTTTGAACTTTGGCTGAGATCTACAAATGAAGGGTAGTATACAAATTTAATAAATAAGCAGAATAAAAATATATAAACACCAAGTTATATATATGTGAACAAGTTACATATAAACTTGGCTAATTTATTTGTATATTGATAATTTGCTTTAAACTATTCTATGTACATCACTGATTCCTTAATTAAATAGTTCATAAATTCTTCTAAACAAAAACAAACCCATGGTATTCCTGAAAAGCAGACTCAGTGGAACTATTTTGTACACCTGAATAGGTACGTCAGGTGGGATTCAAAGAACTAAGAGTGAAAGGGAAACAGCCTCTAATGTGTCTTAGCTGAATTCTATTTTCCCACAACTTTCTTACATACTTGGCATGTCTGTGTACTAAGTAATTTTGTGTACAGTGGCCCTTAGACTATACAGTGGTACCTCTGGTTAAGAACTTAATTCGTTCTGGAGGTCTTTTCTTAACCTGAAACTGTTCTTAACCTGAGACAACACTTTAGCTAATGGGGCCTCCTGCTGCTGCCGCGTCGCCAGTGCACGATTTCTGTTCTCACCCTGAAGCAAAGTTCTTAACCCAAGGTACTCTTTCTGGGTTAGCGGAGTCTGTAACCTGAAGCGTTTGTAACCCGAGGTACCACTGTACTTCCCTAATGAGTAACGCCTTAAGCTTCTCTTTGAGGATTTCTCTCCCGCCCCCTTAGGCTGAAGAACTGAAAGAGCATTGGCTGGAGGGTAGGGAAGTAATGTTAAAGGGATCACCCCATGGTCCTATGTCGGAGGAAGAGTTAAGGTTCCAGGAACCCAGCCAGCTCAAGCTCTCCGTGAAGGATGCAAGAAGATTGTATGTCAATAAACAATATTAGCCATAGCAGCTTAATCAGCTGTGGCTGTGAAGCCACAAAACCCTCAAAAGGGGAAAGCAAACAAACATCAAAAGGCATCTTTGATGTATTCTTTTAGAGGAAGTGAAAAATCCACATCAAAGTGGATTGAGGAGATGGGGGAGTCTGAACAGGTGAATGCAAGGACCCCCCTCCCAGCTTCTTAGTTCACTGAGCAGGTTATGTGGACTCCCTCACCTACCGTATATTCCGGCCTATAAGACGACTGGGCGTATAAGACGACCCACAACTTTTCCAGCTAAAATAGAGAGTTTGGGATATACTTGCCGTATTAATAAAACGACCCGGCGTATAAGACGACTCCTGACTTTTGAAAAGATTTTCCTGGGTTAAAAAGTAGTCTTATACGCAGGAATATACTGTACTTATAGTATTAGTGACCATTTCTCACTTGCTAGGGTTGCCATATGGTGTTTATTTTTAAGCGTTCACACACGAGGCATAGCCTAACCGTAAGGGACGTTTGGTTTTCTAATGCTAGCCTTTTAGCTTATCATTTCTCTAAATTTGTGAGTATTTTTTAATGTTTGGGTACAGGAAGTATTAGGGCCATTTTTATCTTGAACTCTGCAGAGATGACAAACATTCGGGAAACAGTTCTAGCCCATGGTACTGAAAATCTACACTTAGTACCCAGTTAAATGGCGTGTACCTCCTTTACCTCTTGCCTACTTTGAGATCAGAAAGCAGACCCTGCTGTAGTTTGCCCAGAAGTCAGATGCAGCATGCTTCTTGTTCCATGCTCAAATGCTATCCTGTCCAAAACCCAACAAATAACACAAGACCCAAGGAAAACACAGAGGTACAAGAAGTTTTGTCACTTTGCTTTTACAGGACTTGTTTCAGTGCTTGAGCATGGAATCTTATCTAGAGCAGCCAGACTTTGCTAGCCTGGTGCCCTCCAGATGTTTTGGACGACAACTCCAGTCAACCCTAGTCAGCACAAATGAGCTAACTGAGTCTGGTGAGAGTTGTAGTCCAAAACATCTGGACGGCACCTGGCTGACCAGATACCAACCTTCCCTTCAAGTTGTTAAACATGGCACAGGAAAATCTGCTGAGGAACTGTGCATCCCTATGTACATGTCTACTAAGAAGTACGGTACTCCGTAACATTTAATGGGGCTTTGTCCCAGGTAAGTGAATAGAGGATTGCAGCCTAAATTCTTTATTTCCTAAAATAATGAGGGCTTGGATCTCTCATATCTAAATTCAGATCTGAGGAAGGAAGTACAGAAGATTAGTTTGGAAAAGGCCTAGTACTGTACGTAATCATCCCCAACCATGTATCCATAGTGCCTTCATCTAGCTAGCATCTCTATTTGCAGGCTTCTGGATATAGAAACTTGCAAGTGTGGGAGCCTCTGACGCCCTGTCTTCCTTCCTCATTACAAGCATTTCCTTCCAGTTCCAGGTGAAGGCCAAAAGGCGGTGGGGGGCAGAGAATAACCATTGTTTGTAGCTTAATACAAAGCACTTCCTGTTGCTCAGACCCCAAGACAATCAGCTGCCTGAAAGTAGAGGACTTATTGAGGAAGTAAACAAAGCAACCCTTCAGAGAGCACTTTTCCCTACCCCATCTTGAAACTCATAAATAGATGGACATATCCAAAAACAGAAAAGGAAGTGAATCTTGAGAGGACTTGATTAAGGGATAGTATGCTGAAGGTACAAAATGTACTCCAGGAGATTTGTATGCACTGGCTACAGCACAACCAATTCAACACCTACTGTTTTCCTGGCAGATTATTAGAATGAAGGATGTAGAAAGATACACAACCTTACAAGATGTCAAAATCGGCCATATGTATGGAGAAAACAGTGCCTATCTATTCTACACAGCATGTGAAGCTACCTTAAAGGTAAAGGGACACCTGACCATTAGGTCCAGTCGTGACTGAGTCTGGGGTTGCGGCGCTCATCTCGCTTTACTGGCCGAGGGAGCTAGCATACAGCTTCTGGGTCATGTGGCCAGCATGACTAAGCCGCTTCTGGCGAACCAGAGCAGCACACGGAAACGCCGTTTACCTTCCCACTGGAGCGCTACCTATTTATCTACTTGCACTTTGACTTGCAGGAGCTGGGACTGAGCAACGGGAGCTCACCCCATTGCGGGGATTCGAACCGCTGACCTTCTGATCGGCAAGCCCTAGGATCTGTGGTTTAACCCACAGCACCACCCGCTACCTTAGAGCAAGTTAAAATATGGGCCAAATTTCCTCTTCTACCCACCTACCAAACTTGCAGGAGCCCTTGTCCTCTTTTTCACCTGGTCCCTCTACCTGCTATCTCATTCCTTCCCTCTGGAGACACCAGGATCCGGCAATTTTATGCATGCAATGCATGCATCGACTTACCCTAATTTTTACAAGCATGCTAAGGACTCAACAATCTAAACATAGGATAGCAGGAGGTGGTCAGTCTTCCATTTCCTTCCTTTCAAAATGATCTCTTACACCTTAACTTTGCCATCATCTTATGCCAGCATCTCAGCTACTTTCCTGGCCACTCAGTGCTTCGGCCTTGGTAACTCCTATGGATGCTGACCAGTTTTCTCTCTTACAAGCCAGAGTTCAAGGACCACAGGCATTCATTGTCCCTTTTCAACACCACTGCAACTGTACCAAAAAGCTTTTTACAAGTTCCATTCATAACTTATTTTCAATGGAAGTGAGGAGTCTGAAGTCTAGGCCATCATTTCTGAGGGGAAACACAACTCTCTCATAATTGTTCCTTTGTGCCTGCAGTTTTCAGGTTGACAGGAATTCCAGCTAGAGATATACCTCCCTCTCTACACCCCCGTCTACCGGTTCATTGTCTCGTAACATACACTGAAAGCTCTATAGAAATTGTAAGTGCGTGATTGTTCTTAATTCATGCATCTTCTTGAGTTGCCCACATACTGGTCACCACAGGAAAAATAGGCTTAACCATCTAGAAAGCAAAAGCAAGAAAGCAATGACCAAGATGCTCAGCACTATTTTTCATAGGTAAAACATACCTGCCTGCAGGTATTGGGGAAGGTATGTCCTCTTAAGTACGTGGGCCTCGTCATACTGGGCTTTGTACACCAACACCATACCCAACAACTGCCCTGGAGAAACTGGGACATCCTCTCCCCTCTCCCCCATGAGAGCACGGCAGTCATTTTTGGCACCTTGATGTCAGGTGCTTTTGGGCAGCATTTTTTTTTTGGTCCACAATCTTGTGCAGTGCCCCAAAACATGCGTTTCCAGGTGCTGTTCCAGATAAAAGCACTTTCTCCAGGTCCACGATCTCACATGGGTCACATGGCTTGTGCAGGATTTCAGACCTGGAAGATGGTGTCCCAGATTTTGGGCTGCATCATGTTGGAGGGTATTGAATTTGGTCCAGTGGTTAACAGGCAGGCTTTACAAAGTTTTAAGGTTTGGTGTAACCAGTGGCGGAGCTTCATGCTCTGGCACCGGGGGTGGAGAGCAGGCAGGGGCGTGGCTGGCGCGCATCCTGGGGGTGTGGCATGCATCCTGGGGGCATGGCGCGCGTCCTGGGGTATGTATGGCGCACCGCCTGTGGGGGCGTGGAAGGGGGCGCAGGGGGGCACAATGGCACCCCACCAGGATCATGGTGCCAGGGGCAATGTGTTCCCCCCACCCCATCTTCCTCTGCCAGTGGGTGTAACTATCACAAGTTATAGCCTGGCACTAGCAGCAGCTATCAGACCATCTTCAAGGGTAGCCCCATGTACAGCACATAAAGTGGTTATTGAAGCATGGACTGAGGCCAGGATATGCCAGTCTAGGAATGGCCACTGCTGGCACTCACCGTAGCTTAGCACAAGCACTCCTTTCCACTGAAGGCAGGTGAGCCTCCAATGAGAACTTTGAATCAACGAATGCTCTCAAGCTACACACTTGTTTCCTTCATAGGAAAAGCCGCCCCATGTAATAATGTCCATTAATTCCATTGAGTATAACTCAGTTGAACACCTATACTCCCATAGCAGTTGTGCCATCAGATGAGAATTATTAAGAGCGATAGATGCTGGTAAGAGTTCACAATGGGCTTACAAACCCTTTGTCCTGATAGGCATGGCAGTTCCACTCCACAACCCAGCCACATAAGTGCTCCACTCCTTTAACAAACACACACAAAACCAACTAAGAGTTCATAACAAATTAACCAGACCTGCTGACCCCTTAGTATTACCACAAGGAAGCATTAACCTGCTCCATCCATGCATCAATCTCAGAGATCAAAGACCAGCACGCCTCATTTTTCAGTCCAGATTAGCAGAAGAGAGGAAAGAATTCCCATCATGGTGAACTCACTGTAAAACAAGAAAAGATCTATGCCTCCTGGGGCTTTTATCACTATAAGATCGGGATGATTAATGTTCTCTATCTGATAACCCTACAAAATCAGCCTTGAAAGATGAACATAAAATCCAGTAATTTCAAAGAATGGAATTAAAATGCAGCTGGGGATGGTGGTGATGGTCTTGTGTTTCCATTGTCTAGCTGGCTGGTTTCATTTACAGTTTCTTAAAATAAATCTGGATAACCTGTAGAGTAAAAACAAAAAGCCAGACTTCTTATGTTAGCCACAGTCCAGGAAGTGTTTTCCATAGGATAGGGATGCTATGCTGGTTGGGGTTGGTGGGCATTGGTGTATATGCTCTGTAGTGCACCGCATGGGCTACCCTTGTTATAGGTAATGGACTGAGGGTGACAGCTTGGCTGCTGGTGAAATGAGGGAGGGGGAAGAAAAATGAGACGACCAGCAAGGGAAGGACGGGGATCTTCTCCATCCCAAGGGCCACATTCCCTTCTGGGGGCCACCTACAAGTGGTAGGTGGGGCCAGAGCAATCAATATATGTGAATTTGAAGTTTGTACATTTTGCTAGTTTTGATGCATGCTCACACAGCACTCCCTGTCCCTCCATCCAGGGGAGCATTGCCAGAGTTCAAGGACACATTGCAGCAAAGCGAAAAACACTCAAAGCAGGGAAAAGCAGGAGGTGTTGGGGAGGACGTGGCAGCCTACAGAGAGACCTGGGAGCCAGATCAGAAAGTGACTTGAAGGGCCAAATTTGAGTCCCCCAGCCCTGCTATGCAGGGGAAAGGTAAGACCACTGACCAGGCTTTCTTCTGTGCAGCAAAAGCAATCATCTGAAGTGGTTTCAAGAATGCAAAAGACCAAGGAATGGAGTGGGAACAGCTCATAAGACGGCCTACTATCACAAAGAAAGTAAACATTCCTTTAGAAAGCAGAACACCTACTAACTGTTTGATCCCCAGCTTATTATTCTGACACTGTTCTTGGCCAGACCCCTAAGTGGAAAAGGCTTAACTTAAAAGAGGGAGGAAACAAGAAACAAAAAAATCCCTCAAAGCAGGAGTTGCTTTAGGATGCTCTTCCTATAAAAGTGGTGTTGTCTTTTGACACACCCTCAACCCAGTTTGGGGCAATAAAGCCTCGCAGTCCTCCTTGCTTACATGAAATTATTCTGGTGTGGCTCTCTGAAGTTCAGAAGTCTCTCCAATTTCCACAGCTCAAGATGAGCATTCGGCATCAACTGAAGAAATAAAGAACATGTGTGTGTACTAAGAACAATTTGTTCCAGCACCACCAAATGATAAATATTAAAGCTGGTGTTTGTCCTAAACCATCTATCAGCCCGTCAGGCCAGCATAACTTCTACAGCATCATCAACGTGATCTCATGTGACAGAATGGCATCTCATGCCTGCCTACATTTAAAATGTCTCCATCCAAGGGAATCATTCCTCGGCCAAATGCATAGGACCATAGCTGCCAAGTTTTCCCTTTTCTCACGAGGAAGCCTATTCAGCATAAGGGAAAATCCCTTTAAAAAAGGGATAACTTGGCAGCTATGCATAGGACCATGGAGAGACCGAAGGTTGAGAATTCAAATTCCGTACTCAAATTCCGTACTGTAGCATGGCTGTCAAATATGACAACCAGAAGTATGATCAGCTCCTTTGGGCGTCCCTGAAGCCGCCTGCAACACCCCACACATTCCCATCTAGGAAGGAGTGTCCTTATTAAGACAAAGGAACCACCTTATCTCATTCATCTTCTACATGCCTCAACACTAGCCTCTCTTCTATTCCATTTAAATAAACTCTGCACGTGACACACTGCATGCAATTCCCAATTTGCCAGCATTTGCAGTGAAGATTTTTGAATGGGTTCAGGATTGCAATACCAGAAGGTCTGCCTCTCCCCATATGCACCAAATCTGCGATCATCACCTGACGCCCTTCTTTGTGCTCCTTCGACAGGTGGTCTGGAGGGGGGGGGGCAACTCCCAGTCCTTGTCAATGATACTGAACTAGAGGAACCAATGGCCTGACTCTAATGTTCATATATCGATTCACAGGAGTTTTGCCTTTCAGTCCTATGAAGTGGCCATTCCTATTATACAGAGACAGCACTAGCATGATGCAGTCAGTTTATTATAAAGAATGGAGGCTTTAGGTCTATCTTTCCTGCCTACAGCAGCCTAGGGGCAAATCATGCTTTCCCCAATGCTGAAGACATCGGGGAAGAACCCCAACATGGGTCTTAATTTTCCTCGTTTAAGGCTGAAGGCCAAGAGAAGGGAGGGGCCAGCTTCTCCCTAATTGCCTCCTGCATACAATGACAGTGCTACCAAATCATATAAACAGAGACAGAGTGTTTTTACAGACATTGCTATTTCTGATCTTTGTTTGTTTGCTCTCTGGCTACTTTGTAGATGCGCCTAATTTGACGTTTCATATTCTGTGCACATTTTGAGGATACAATAACAGGTTGTTTTAAAAGTTGTTGGGGGGTGGGGAGGGAGTTGAAACTAGAAACAAACTTCTGAATGAACATATTCTCAAGTATACAAGGAAAACGCCAGTTCTTTGAATTTCCTCAAAGAATTAGGCAAGAGCCTGTGCAAAGATTTGAAGGAAACATATTGTATGTCTTATGCACTACAAAGCATTATTGAGACTACAGTGGTACCTCGGTTTATGAACACAATTGGTTCCAGAAGTCTGTTCATAAACTGAAGCATTCATAAACTGAAGCGAACTTTCCCATTGAAAGTAATGGAAAGTGAATTAATCCGTTCCAGATGGGTCCGCGGCGTTCGTAAACTGAAAATTCGTAAACCGAGGTGTTCATAAACTGAGGTTCCACTGTAACTGCATTGAGTCAATACCTAAGCATAGGCTGATACTGTCTACTTGGCTCCAACTCACTGTGACCAATAAAACATTTGGTGTACTTCTCAATGTTAAGCATATATTTATCTGCCTTTTTAAATTATTATTTATGCTTTAGCACAGAGCTAAATTCAATGCAAATTTTAGAAAAAATGGAGGAATTGTGTGCTCTGGGGAGGGGAAGAGGAAAATAGCAGGATTATGTAACTCCCTAGAACACTTTAAAGTTTACAACAGGAAATTCCCCTGGAGAAGCAACTATCTTGTTTTTAAGATAGGGAAGGGTCCTACTGGTGCTAACTCCACTATTACACACCACATTGTCTGAATATGGGAAATATATGCAAACCATAAAGAAGCACCAATGAACTAAAACACAGGAAGCTACCTCAGATCAATATACTGGGCCACACCGCTCAGTTTTGTCACTACACTGTCGGCAACTCTCTAAGATTCCAGCAAAGAGACTTCTTTCTCAGACCCACCTGGTAATGATGGAGGCTGAACCTGGGATTTTGGCATGCAAAGTATGCACTTTACCACTGAGCTACAGCTCCACTCACTGGCTAAGAGGTCAGACGGTAAGGCTGCATGCACACCATATATTTAAAGTATACAGAGTGTTGCAGAACTTTGGATAATATCCAGTAAAGGTTGCCTCTAGTGTTTGCTGCTCTGATCAGTCTGTAGAACCCTAGCTTTCAGCAAGTGTGACTGATTATGATTGTTTTTAAAGTGCATAAATAGCTGCTTTGGAAAGGAAGAGTTAAACAGCACACATACCATACGTTTAAAGCACATGATGCCCCACCCAAGAATCATGGAAACTGTGGTTTGTTAAAGGTGCTTGGGATTATAACTGTGAGGGGATAAACTGAAGTTCACAGGATTCTTTTGGGTTTGTGTCCGATGCTTTAAAGGTATTGTATTGATCAGAGCAGTGAACACTGGAAGTAAGCTTTGCTGGATATTATTCAATGTTCTGCTGCACACCCACTGGAATATAGGACACTGATGTCCTATGTACACAAACTTGTCTCCCAGGGAAATTTAAATGGCGTCCCTGCCAAAATTTAGAAGAAGAAAAAAAAATGAAGTTCATTTTTGTGACGTCCCCATATCCATGAGGATGATAAAAACAAAGCCAAGAAAACCAGACTAGATGTGCTTCTATTTGCATTCTTGGATATCACATTTCCAAGTGTTCTGCGGTAAAACATGAGCCCGTTTTAAGTCTTTGTTATTCTGTTCCGTTGGTAAATTCCATTCTACACATTTCTTACTGGCGAAGGTGCAAGGAGCTCCGATTTGGTCTACCAGTTCGGATTTTGCAAGGCTTAGATAAATAAGCTTGGAAAGGAACTGAGGTCTGGCTGCGGGGCATGCATGAACTGCGATTGCTAGATAAAAGTAGCATTTAATTGCCAACAACATTGCACAGGAAAGCTCAATCAAGGAACCAAATGCTTAGCAGCATGTTGGGCCCAACTGCTCAACACAAAAACAAAGCCGGTAGATTTAAAACCTAATAGAAGTGTGATCAGCCCTAAACGCGGGAGGGTGGGCGTACAGCTCTACCAAACAGAATATGGGTCCTTTAAATGCTACCATAGGATGTCATGGAAATATAAGAATCTGCCCTTCAGTGAGTTCAGATCATTAGTCCAACTAGCTCAGTACTGTCGACATGGACTGTCAGTAGCTCTCCAGAGTTTCAAGCAGGGAACCTACCCAGCCCTACCTGGGGATGCTGGGGATTCAACCAAGGGCCTTCTGCCTGAAAAGCAGATGCTTTGCCACTGAGCTACAGCTCCACACATGCCCATGGCCAGAAACTGAGCGATAAGTGCTCATGGTTGGTTGACCAGCTCTTTAGAAGCTGCTCATGGATAAACAGCTGCCTGTGGCTAGGGTGATGTTTATTCCCCAGGGGTGGGGAACCTGTGGCCCTCTAGAGGCTGGTGGACTCCAAATCTCATCATCCCTGAAGATTGGCCATGCTGGACATGCTGATGGGAGTCAGAGCCCAACAACATTTGGAGACCCACGGGTTCACCATCCCTGGCTTCTTTAAAGATAGGGAAGGAGAACAAGTCTTAAAAGCAGACCATGTACATGGATGCAAGGTGGGGAAGGCAAAAACTGCGGTCACATGTTTGTGGTTTTTATTATTATTATATGCATTGCACTTTTTACTACTGTTGTAAGGCATGTGCCATATGGAGAACGGTGGAATATGCATGGAAATATATATCCTACACATACACACTCATCTTGGTCCGTAAGTTGCTCTTCTTTGCACCCCATTCCCAAAGCATTCACAGATGACAAATGGAAGGGGGGACCTGAAGGCTTGTAACACCCCTATTCTCACACCAAGGATTGTTCTCCTAACTCCCCAGCACCTCCATTACCGGCCCAGCCACTAGTCATTTCTGCTCACTGCACATAACATTTACTTACTTCACAAGATAACATTCGCTGATTTCATAAGGAAGTCGGTCCAGCAGCAGATTCCGGAGAAGGGTGTGTTAGTAGTAAACTGACCATAACCTTATCTCTTTGACACACACATTAAAACTGTTTAATAGCACAGTGGACCTGGCTGGATTTATTAGATAATAGCCACCACTCAAACGTATTTTGCAACATTTACTGCAGGGATAGGAAGTTCAGGGGGTGGGTGGGTGGATGGAAGGAAGAGAAGTAGGTTGCCGGCATTTTTGTGTCCATGTGCATTGTTGTGTACATTCACACACATGTGTGCTGCAGCAGAGATGCATCTCCCCTACTCAGAGATAATTCTAAAGGCCCCAACAGCATGGCACTGAACCCGAGTGCACAGGCATGCATTCAGTACCCATGGGTCCTGAAGGGGCAAAGGGGGTCTCCAGAATGTGCAGGCTAGCCCCATCCCCAGATACTGATCACGCACCCCTGGTAGCAGGTGATCTGCATCAGTCGGAAGGGAACCTTATGTGCACAGCTGGGACTCTCCTTGATGGCGGGGAGTTCCCATTCCCATGGAGGGAGCCTTACACATATACACCTGCTCTCACATTGGCATCCATCTGAAAGAAGACTATTGCGCATTTGTGTTGGCTTCACTCGAATGAATGAGTCTAGGCTGGGCATTCAGTATCTACAGATACTAAATGCATGAATAGGGAATACACTCTAGCAAGATACTCCCCCCCCCCACCAAGAAAAATCTCAGCAAAAGATGGAACAGGAACACTGTGGCATCTTAAAACAAGGGCCATCTGTGAAGCTAGGGATAATTGGTGAGTATGAAAGCATGTAGCAGAGCCCAAGTAGACAGCATAGATTTATAGCAAAAATTTGTAAACCCTGCTTCAGTTCCTGTGTATAAACTGCAACATCAAGATAATAGCTTCTTTTGAAGACTGTGTTGCAATGCTTACAGCATTCTGGGATAATAAAAGTTAGTTCTGTTGAAGGGTGAAAAACATGTTTTGAAACATCAAAACAGATGTAGCTTATTATTTTTCCCTTTTTTATTGATTTTACCCCTTCCAAGTTAGAAAAGAGCTGCTAAAGTCGCCACTGAAGATTATCCATTATCAACTATGCCCCATATCATTATGTGGGTTTGGGATGGGTTTTTGGAAGATGCCCGTGTGTGAATTTGTTTTATGTGTGGATATCAGTGCACGCTGACCAACGCACAGTCCTAGCAGTAAGGCTCTATTCTGATGGCATGATTATCACAACGACTGGTAGTTTCTTATCTGCTGCAGCCTTCATCCACCTTCACAGCCATTGTAACATACCGCTTATTATCTTCCGCCTGTTCTGCCATTGAGGACTTCTTGGAAGTTCTTGGTATAACATTGGGAAATGTTCACTTTTCCTATCTGGGCAGTTATCTTTCCATAAGGGCTGACATTGATGCCAAAATCCAGCATCACCTGAGCTCTGCAAATGCAGCTTTCTCCTGATAAAAATGCAGAATGTTTGAGGACCAGGACATTTGCAGGGAAACCAAAATGCTTGTTTACAAAGCCATTGTATTACCAATCTTACTGTATGCATGTGAAACATGGACCACTTATAAACGCCATTTCCAACTCCTCGAAAGATTTCATCAACAATGTCCCCGAAAATTATTACATATCACTTGGGAAGACAAGCGAACTAATGTCAGTGTACTGGAAGAAGCAAAGATCACCAGTGTCAATCAAAGCAAGGATTCTTCAGCATCAGTTTCGTTGGACTGGCCGACCATGTTGTTGGGATGCTTGATTATCATCTTCCAAAGCAACTACTCTATTCCGAACTTAAAAATGGAAAGCATAATGCTGGTGGTCAACAAAAGCGGTTTAAAGGCAAATCTCAAGGCAAACCTAAAAATAATGTAATATAAACACTGACAATTGGGAAACACTGGCCTGAGAGTGCTCCAATAGGAGAACACCCTTTACCAAAGGTGTCATGGACTTTGAAGAGCTCAGAGGAAGACACATTTGGCAAACCCTCACTGTGATCAACTCCCACCCGGAAACCTATATCTCCACTGTGTTCATGGAAGCCAATCTTACTTGGCTATGAGTGATCGAAGAAGAAGAAGATCATCATTATGCAGAAAGATTGATCCATACTGTAAGTCATGATATAAATATGTTTACCATATTCATAATATGATGTCTCAACAATATCTGAAGGGTCACAGGTTCACCACCCCTGCACTACATATTGATGTCATCAGTGGTGCTTTACTGAGTGACACAAGAATGAATGAATGAATGAATGAGAGAAAAGCTTATAATCTAAGCTTTGATAATGCGAAGATGCAAACAAAGGCAAGGACCGGAGCTGAAAGTAAACAAATGGCAACTGTATATTCTTAGTAAATCATGTTTTTAATTAGACAAGTTCTAATGTGCTTTGAAAAGCAGTTTAAAAAACAACAACACTGTATGAATTCAGCAACAATCAACACACCTGGAAACAGGGCCGTCTTAAGCATATCTAGTTACAGGTAGGTAGCCGTGTTGGTCTGAGTCTAAGCAAAATAAAAAAATTCCTTCAGTAGCACCTTAAAGACCAACTAAGTTTATATTTTGGTATGAGCTTTCGTGTGCATGCACACTTCTTCAGATACCTGTTGATGGACTTCCATTTCATGCGGCTCAATGTGGTGCCTTCCATAGTTCTAGTTACAGGTAGGTAGCTGTGTTGGTCTGAGTCGAAGCAAAATAAAAAAATTCCTTCAGTAGCACCTTAAAGACCAACTAAGTTTATATTTTGGTATGAGCTTTCGTGTGCATGCACACTTCTTCAGATACCTGAAGAATACTTCTTCGTATCTGAAGAAGTGTGCATGCACACGAAAGCTCATACCAAAATATAAACTTAGTTGGCCTTTAAGGTGCTACTGAAGGAATTTTTTTATTAAGCATATCTGGCACTGTGGTGCAAAGATCCCTCCGGCGCCCCCCTTTTCCCAGAGTTGCCGACCTTTTTTTAGGGCTGGAGGAGGTGGGCAGCGACTGGAGGTGGGGAAGAGGCGGAGGCTGGGCGCTGCGCCTCCCGACTCAACTGGGCGCTTCGTGCTGCGGGTGAGGGTGCGTGTGCCTCTCCCACTGAGCATCGGCTTGGTTTTTCCCCTTTTAGCCTTCTGGCGCCCCACAGAATTCGGTGCCTGCAGGCTAAAAGGAAAAAACCGAGCCGGCGCTCGGCGGGAGCGACACATGCACCCTCGCTCACTCAGCGCGCTCGTTTGGTGTTCCCTGGATTGTCACCTGGTGCCCTCCAGAACTTGGCGCCCCGCGCCACTAGCCTCTATGGCTAAGATGGGCCTGCCTGGAAATGGGCAACTGGGGATCAGTCTGTAACCTTCTACATATAATTATCCTAATGTGCAATGGATGCCACATAAAAGAGTGTTCAGAAAATCCGACACAAGGGATCCATCTGGTTATTTAAACAAAACATTTACCCAGGAGGACACAGCCCTACCCCCAGCAGTGAGATGTATACAAAATAAGTTAGATTCACACCACCGAGCCACACAGCTGGATATCAGTGGCAACCACTTATCATTGACTGTTTTAATGGTTTTAATTGTTGCTTCAGTGCTGAAAGAAGCCTTGAACTGCAATAATGAGGAAGCAACAGGGAAAGAAAATATTATTGGGTTCCTTAAAAGAATCTCTGAAAACATTTTTGTGGTCGGCTAACCAGAAAGAAGGAGCAAATAGAACTGAAAGCTTTCCAGCTGTTTAGCATACTAACAGCCCCAGGGCTTTTGAACTAGGTATTGGGGGGGGATTAAAACATGCCGCACTATGTAAGATGCCTGTTGTGTATCTTTACTAATAATGGGCTGTGTGAAAGGTTGAGAGATTAAGCAATTTAATCAGGCCAATCATCTCCTGGTTGAGGTCTCAGCATCATAAAAGGGTCCAGAAGCTCATCTGTTTCCCTTTGTTTTCACTGCATTTGCCTGTCATGTTACACCTGAACAGCCCACCACCACCCCTATTCCCTTATTCCACCTTCTATCCTTTCCTCAAAGCCTGTAATGTCCTCTCTAAACCATCATCTCCCACCACGATTATTACAGGTTGAGCATTCAGTAGGGAAGGCTCAATATGCTTCATCGAATTCACGTCCATGTAAACTCTCCAGGCAAGGACTAGCATTGCTTCTGTGTTCCAAATATCATCATTGATAATATGAAGTAATGGCTATGCATTCCTAAAAACACAGAATTTAGGGTTGAGTTCACTACCCTTTGCCACAGAAGAATTGCCGAATACTTTGCTAGCCTTCTTTTGCTAGAGTCTGCCGCACAGCCCATTTCAACTCACTGTAGCACTTGGGAGAGGTGGGTAACCAATTGTATTTTCCTGACTCCCTTTGTTCTGGGTTAGCCAGTATTTTTACACAGTTAACTCAGAAGGAGCCATATCCTGCCCTGCCTTCAACACACAGCCAGCCAAGGCACAGAAGAGAGGAATGGAATGTTGGGTGGGCTTATGAATTATTAGCTGTGACCACCAGGAAGATAAATTTGGAAATGAGAGATGGCGCATAGATACCTGGGGCTTCCTAAATTACACCCTTCAACAGTCTGTGCTCTGAGGGGGCGGGGTAGGAGGGAGTTTTCCAGGGGACAGCAAGGATCGCTATCTAGATTCTATACAGACAGAATGCAGGCTGCTTTAGTAATACACACACTATGTACATATGTACACACAGGTGATATGGAAATTTAATTCGGTGTGTGGCCTCTGGGTTCTGGGTCAAAGTAATCTTGCAGCCCACTTGGTCACAGAGGTGGGATGGCCCTGTATTGAAGGTATATGTGGGGGTGGGGAAGGAGGGAGGGTCTACAGCTGCTTTGAGATCAAATGTTATCAAGCCACACCAGCAGCGTATGCTCGATGTTAGCAGAACCCAGAACCTGGGTGATTTAGATAGGAATCTAGGAGTATATTACGGCTCTTTTCTGGCGCATGCCATGACTTTCTGCATAACAAAGGGAGCATCAAGGGGCTTGCAGAAGAGAGGGCCGGCATGTCCTTTTAAAGAAACTGCCAGACCTGCTGAGTAATGTATGAAAACAAACTTTTAAGACCAAAGGAGAGAATGTTAATATTACTCACAATCTAGAATAAACTTGCTTTTCAAAGCCAAGCTCTGGTGCGGGCCTCTTCAAAACAATCACTGTGGAGTAGAGAAAAGCAGCAGGTTTTGCAGGGCTTTGGCACCCTGCCCTGCCCAGAGATACAGGAGACTGAGACACAAAGACAGGAGTGCCCAGGGGAGGTTGGAGAGCAAAGCTCAGAGCTGCTCAGTGGGCCAAGGCGGAAGGGCAGACCCCTGATGGAAGGGGAGAATGCAATCTCCCCCTCTGTGGTGTTGTTTTCCAGCTCCCCCAGCTGAAGTTCCCCTCACAAGCCCAAGGGAATGGCATTTCCTGCTCTTGGGCACTCTCTCTTTCCCAAACTGAGATTGGTTTTGGGAAATGGGACAGTGTAAATAGCTTATGAATAAAACCCACAGACAAGGGGGGAAAGGGCCTTTGGAGAGCCTCCGGGAAACTGTGGCCATCAGACAGGAGAGGCATTTATATCGACAGACAAGCTAAACAGGAATGGTCAAATGAAGATGCAATCCCACCCCCAAAAAAAAGACAGAAGGAGGAGACAGTTTTGAGACCCTTTCTGGGAAGGATCATGATTCCCCCTCCAAGCGAAAAAGAGAAACTGAGGCAGCCTTCAGTATGGGTAATATTTTATGCCTCCCAAAATGGGGTTGTTTGGCTGGTGAGTACATCATTTTATATGTTCTTCTATTATTTTTTCCACCAGCTGAGGTAGAGCCAAGGACTCTGGGCCTGGGAGCCATGATCCAGGTCTGCAGATGATGCAGAATCCTAGGTGAGATACCAAGGAACAGGGGACCATAGAACATAAGAGGAACCTGCAGGATCAGGCCAGTGGCCCATCTAACCCAGCATCCTGTGCTCATAATGACCAACCAGATGCCCACCGGAAGCCTGAAAAGCAGGACCTGAGCACAAGAACCCTCTCCTGCGTTTTCCAGCAACTGGTATTTGGCAGCATGATGCCTCTGACAATGGAGGTTGATAGAACATAGCTGTTATTGTGGCCAGTAGCCACAGATTTTTGGCAGGTCTTGATCATGGGAACCTGGCCTCTCTCCTTCTGTGCAACTGATATGCATGTTTATTCTGAAATAAGAGCCATTCTCTGCAACGGTCCTTCTAGCTAATTGTCTCTGCAGGACTTCCACCACAATCCTCTGCTCCTCTCCATAGTACCATAATTCGGAAGCTGGGGAAGGGGATCAGGGACTTGTTTTAATGTCAATCATCTAAGATGCTCCAAGCACATCCGTGTCCCAGCACCAAAATGGCCAGCCCTAACCTTCTGCTCTACCTCACAGCTGGAAAAAGGGCAAGGCATTTTGCACATCGCTGAAGCTCAGCACGGGATGATCCCTGCTCCCTCCAGAGCACCAAGCTAGAGAGGAGGGACTGGGACTTTTTGCAGCACCCTCACCAGAAGGCGATGAAATGTCCTGGTGAAGAGTGGGACCCCGACATGGGAAGAAAGGAAGTGGCAGGGACTTGAACCCTTTGCTTCCTCTTGTGGTCCCAGCTGAGCCCCCTGCATCTGCAATTTGCAATGCAAGGGGCAAGAAGAGAGAATCTCCCATAGGAGTTGTTTTAATCCATGGAAATTGTAGACACTGGGTGGGGAGGGAATCCAGATTGGGACCTCAACAAGGGTGGGGGGAGGGAACAACAGCTAAAGTCCTACTCTCTGGATCCCAAATGCTAGGTATTTCTGCCAGAAAAAAATCCTGCACACAAAGAGCACATGATGTAGTTGGTGCCATGTATTGCCTGGCCCTTTCAGTAGCCCTCCAGCTTTGAAGCATTGCTGCCCTCTTCAAAGAGAAGGGCACAGCAAGAGCAAAAGAGCCACGGCTTCCCAGAGTTAGCAAGAGCTAGAAAGCCCCCCAACAGCTCCCAAGACATGAGTGAAACATCTTTCCGCTACAGGAACTGCAAGAACCTGGATGCAATACCAGGAAATCCTGCTCCGGCTGATGCTTCCTCAGAGCATCTAAAACAAGAGCTCCACCCAACTCATCAGGATTACTTTAGTTCAGCCTGCTCCCTCCCCTCCCCACCCCACCCCCCAAATGCTGTTGCCAAATTGGTATCTTAAATGTTATCCAGTACCACCAGAAACCTGGATTAGAGGTTTGACTTGTGCGGTCTTTGGCTAATTATACAGACTTGCTGCATTCTAGCAGTCTTATCCTTTGACTCTCCAGTACTGCTATAGTATGGGCTGCAAACATATACATACAGTGGTACCTTGTATCTCAAATGGCTTACTTCTCAAACAAATCGACTCCCAAACACCGCAAACCTGGAACTAAGTTTTCCAGTTTGCAAACGTTTTTCAGAAGCTCAACGCAGCTTCCGCTTGAGTGCAGGAAGCTCCTGCAGCCAATTGGAAGCTGCATCTTGGTTTTCAAGGACCAAGGTACCACTGTACTCACTTATTTGGGAGAAACTCCCGCTGAATTTATTCGGGCCCACTTCTGATTGGGCACGCATAGGATTCCACTGAAAGTTCAAATGATTTCAGCTGGACAAGAGTCAAGTACATGCCTAACTTTGGAAACTGACCACTTTAACCGCATGGTTCAAACCGCTGTAGGAAGAGTCTATGATCAAAAAGCATGCAGAGTTGAATCATGTTTACATTTAGATTATAGCCCCATCCCCACCCCAAGTAAATGAAGCCCAAGGAATGTGGGGAGATTGCTTAGGTTTCAAAAGGTTAAAGAAAACAGAACTCTTTTGTGGCAACACAGGCTGATAAGAAGACCATACAGAAGATAGTGAGATAGTGGAAAAACTGAAATGAAGTGCTCAGCAGAAACTAAATGCTTTTGTTGGGGTAGGAAGCAATGTATACACAAATACCCGGAATCTGAGCATAACCGCATAGGAGACTCACGGGATGTAGTACTGTAATAGTATCCCATCTTTCTTTTCTTCTTTTTAAAAAAGTTGGTTTCTAGTTCTCATGCTGTGAAAATGGGTTTGAAGGTATCTGGGCAATGTCAAGAGTTGTGGGGTGGGTATTAAGATTTCTGTCGGTGAAAGGCATCAATGCCTCTTTTAGCTCATGGTCTGGCTCAATATAAGGTAGCTTCCTAAGTCCCTTCTGCGTGTGACAGAAGACTCAGGACAAGGCAGTCTCCAACCTCAAATAGTGGCTGGATACCCAGGCCAGCCAAAATTCAAGAACCCCTGTTCAAAACACATCCTTTATTCCATAGCTTTAGGGAGCATCTGCCTGAGGGTTACTCTTTCCACTTGCCCCCATTAAAACACACTCACAAACTTTCTGAAGTCAGAAGTGACTTCAGTTCATTCTCTGCCTCCAAAATCTCCATTTCCCCCAAATCCCAGAAGGAGTAATTTTGGAAATGTATTTTGATCCTTGCCTTTTCCATTGCACAGATTACTACCAGGAGTCCGAAACCTCCTTATCTCTCTTTTCTGCTATACAGTATATGACTGAGCAACACAAGGCATCCCACACAGAGACCACACGTTCCACATAGTCCTTTTGTCATAGCAACTTGGAAAGAGGGTGTGAGCTGCCTTATGGTTACCCCCTGGCTCTGCTGGCTCATTGTAATGTGATCTGTTAATAGAGGCTCTCCACACAGAAGCCTGGCTGGCTGCAACAGCTGTGTAGTAACTAGAGACTTCCCCCTGTCTCACCATATGGTGGTGGAGTATGCAGAAAGAAGGAGTGCTCCAGTCCCTCAGTTGTACTCCGTTTGATAATTCCAGGCTCAGCTGAGTGAGAACAGGACAAGAGCACACACACAGTCTCTCTATCTTAAGCCAAGTCCAGCCCTCCCATTTCCACCCACTGCTGGATATTCAGGTGCAGCACCAAGGCCACGGGTTGTGACGGCACTTCCTGTCAATACAGCCCGTCCTTTGCTAGGGAGATTAGCTTCTAACCTCTCCACAAGCAGTAACACTGGAAACTTGTGTGCAGCTCTGTTGAACAAGGTTATAGGAATTTTCCCTGGATGGAAATCTAGTTCCCTAGAAACAGTGACCCTGGTTGAGGACCTACCCTGCATATCCCATTATGGACCAACTTCTTGCCCACTTTCTCCTCTAAAGCAGGAGCTCAGTGGTGGTGGGCAGGCAGGCTAGCTAGCTGAGCCTTAAGAGGGATGCAATCTGTACGGTTCCTCAATCATGGTGCTTCTGATGATACAAGACCACATACGAATATTGCAGTATCATCCAGAAAGGGTTGAGTCCCAGCGCTAGCCCAAAGGCGTGGTTGGCAACCATGCCATTTTTGCTCCAGGTCAACAGTGCACATGCAACAGTTCATAGGATAAGTCCCAGATCTATTAAAGTGAAGAGCAAAACACACCTGGGAAGTCAGCTGCAGCAATCTAGATATTCCTGGCACATTGTCATTCAGCATATTTCCTTGGAGTTTTATGCCTGGCACTCATCACTGAACACAACATGCAAGAAGCCCATTCAATAGACATTTTTGGTTGCCAAAAATGGCCTATTGCAGCTGTTCAGTAAGCCAATTATAGAACTGTAGAGCTGGAATGGATCCTGAGGATCATCTAGTCCGGCCCCTCTACAATGTACGAATATGCAGCTGTTCCATATGGGGATCGAGCCTACAGCCTTGGTGCTATCAGCACCATGCTCTATCCAGCTGAGCTATCCTGTTTTATCTGTGTTATCAGGAGATGAACAAGAAATTCTGCCCCATCACCTACTGCAGATGGGCAACAGTCAAGTCCATGAACTAATACACAATTCACATAAAAGACATTGTCAATATCACATTTTTATCAGAAACTGTTGATACATGTTTAATTTGGTGTTTATAATAAAAATATTGGTACCATATGCAGGGATTTATGTTATGCAAATTGAACCATGGAAAGAGAAGAAGGTTCAAAAGCTGAATGTTCTAAATTGTAAAACAGAAAATTTAATAAAAATTATATTTTTAAAAATGAAATGCTTGCAAATTGAGAATCTTTAGGTGCAAAACGCACCTGGCACCCTGCCATCAAGCCACATGTTCCCTCTGGAAACTGTTATTTCCAAGTTACACAACCTCTAGAGATCAAATCCATTTTCCCCCTACTAGATTGTGCAGCATCCTGAGGGAGAATGAATCAGTCACTAATGGCCTGAGTGTGGAAATGGAAAGGGGGCCCTGACTGGAGCTTTGCTGACTGGTTTCAATTTAGTGATTTCCACTGCTAAAAAGTTAGGCTACTGGAAGCTCAAGCGGCGGCTGGTCTGTTTGACAAGGGAGCAGCTACAACAATAATCAGAAAGCAATGCTTGAGCAGCCCACAAGTTCTCTCCCTCCTCTGCCTATATCTTGACATTGGATTTTCAATTATGTCTGGGCTTATTTCCATATTTCCTTTGTTCCTATCTAAGCACAGCTGATCACAAAGATAAATTGCTCTCATGTATAAATGACTATAATTTGCACTATGCACGCCCTGTGCTCAAGCGTTGGTGGAAGAATGCAAAAGGCAGAGGAGGGGCAGAATCGTGGTGATGTCATCTGCACAGTGGTGATGAAAGTTTGGATACCCTGAAGTCTGCAGGCACAGTATCAGAGGCAAAAGCTGAATGGGAATTCTCTGGCAGGTCTTTAAGGAAGGGCGTCACAAAATCTAGGGTCTGTGCCAAACTTGAGGAACCTGTGACCATCCACATGTTGCTGGACTACAATCCCCATCAGACCCTGCCAGCATAGCCAATGATCAGGGGCGATGGGAACAGCAACAACTAGAGGGCCACAAAAACCCCAGGCTTGGTCTAGGCAGTAGAGATGTCGTGTGCTGCAGTGGTTGGACTAGGTAGGGCCTGGGAGATAAGAGTTCAAATCCCCACTCAGCCATGAAGCTTACTGGATAGATCAGACACCCCCAAACTGCGGCCCTCCAGATGTTTTGGCCTACAACTCCCATGATCCCTAGCTAACAGGACCAGTGGTTGGGGAAGATGGGAATTGTAGTCCAAAACATCTGGAGGGCCGAAGTCTGGGGATGCCTGGGGTAGATAGAGAAGTGTCAGGAATAAAAGTAAAGAAAAATGAGCCCAAGCTGAAAGCATTTGCAGGTGATTTGGTAATAACCATGGAAAATCCAAAAAATTATCTCCCAAAAGTAATGAATATAATACGAGTTTGGTCAAGTGGCAGGATTTAAATAAAATAAAAGTAAAAGTAAATTGTTATTAAAAAATCTTAAAGAATCTGAAAGGAAAGAAATGACAGAAATGACAGGGATAGAAGTACATAAAAAATTAAAATATTTGGGTGTATGGATAACAGCAAAAAAATATAAATATTTTAAAAGATAATTATGAATTTTTTTTGCATGAAATCAAGAAATTTGGAAACATGGAATAGGATGAATCTCTCTCTAATGGGAAGAATTTCAACTATAAAAATGAATGTACTTCCAAGAATGTTATTTCTCTTCCAAACTATTCCAGTAATAACGGGGAATGCATGCTTCAAAGAATGGCAAAGAGAGATTTCAATATTTGTCTGGAATGGGAAAAAGCCAAGGATAAAAAATAAGATATTAACAGATGTGAAGGAAAGAGGCGGATTCTCATTTCCAGACTTAGAATTGTATTATGAAGCTGCATCCCTAATATGGATCTGGGATTGGATCAAGTTAGATAGGGAGGAAATAACAGAATTGGAAGGACATGACAACAGGTTTGGATGGCATGCTTATTTATGGTATGGAAAAGCAAAAATACACAAAGGGTTTCACAATCATATAACAAGGAGTCACTGTTCAAAGTGTGGGAAAAATATAAAGACTTATTAGAACCTAAGACACCTTGGTGGTTATCACCTATTGAGGCATTGTCACTTAAAACATTGGAAAAAAAGAAAGAATTGCCAACATACAGAGACTTATTGGTAGAACAAGAGGGAAACCTAAAATTGAAAGAATATGAAGAAATAAAGGAACATCTTCAAAGTTAGTCGCACCATTGACAGTTAAAGGATATCTTCAAAGAGGACAATAAGAAAGGTTTTTCATATTCGGTTTCCAAATTCTAAAAGGAAATGATAGAAGAGAATTCAAAACTATTAAAAAAAGGCATATAATATCCTTTTGGAGTGGGAAACTAAAGATGAAGAAGTAAAATCGGTAATGATTAAATGGGCACAAGATATAGGTCACAATATACAATTTGAAGATTGGATAACATTGTGGAAAGTAAATTTGAAATTTACGGATTGTATATTGTTGAGAGAGAATTACATGAAGATGATGTATAGATGGTACGTATCACCAGTCAAATTGGCAAAAATGTATAAAAATGAAAAGAGTGTTGGAGGTGTGAGGTTGAAGGTACTTTTTATCATATGTGGTGGGATTGTAAAAATGTAAAATTGTATTGGGAAATGATATATAATGAATTGAAGAAAATGTTGAAAATAACATTTGTTAAACAACCAGAGGCCTTCCTGTTAGGCATTTTAGGTCAAGATCTGCCGAAAGGGAAGAGGTCACTATTCATGTATGCTACTACGGTGGCAAAAATTTTGATAGCACAAAAGTGGAAGACTGAAGAAATGCCAACTAACTTCGAGAAAAAGTCAACAGTGACTTTGAAAAAGAATGGGAACCATTTATAATATACCTGCAGAAACAAAGGAAGAATATTGACTTGATGGCAGGATTTAAATACACTCACATCTTTATTAAAAAAGAACATTTAAAATGATAAAGAAAAAATATAGTGAACCCTTTAGGAAACAGCAGTATGTAATAAGGGGGAAACAAACCAGTGGAAGTTGGGGGAAGCGCAGGAGGGGAGGGGAGGGAAGAGGTGATTTAATATAAATGTTATTGTTATGAGATGTATGTAATGATAGAAAAAGAAAAGTGAATAAAAAATAAATTAAAAAAGAAGAAGAAGCTTACTGGATGACCTTGGGCCAGACACCTTCTCTCAACCCAACCTGCCCCACAGGTTTGTTGTGAGAATGAAATGGGGAGATTAAGAGTCCACCACTCTGAACTCCTTGGAGGAAAGGGGTAGCCCATCCATGAGGATGCAAGGCAGGAGGGAAGCAAACACTTTGATGAATCTGGTCTCCATTTAATGCTCACCTTCCTCTACAGGACCTGGGTGAGCACCTTGACTCAAAACCCCAAACAGACTGGATCAGGCCAGTCTAGAATCCCAGAATCCTGTTCTTATAGTGGCCAGCCTGATGCAAGGAGGGCCCAAGCACAAGTGTAGTCTCCCCTCCTGCGGTTTCCAGCAGCTGACATTCAGAAGCATGGCTGCCTTCTCCTTCTTTGCCACGTATTATAAAGAGCTGGCCTTGCATTGATTCTCCTTCCATTGCAGTGACTCAGTTGCCAAGAGACAGAATTGCAACAATGTAGGGGAGGGCTGCTCTCCGTAGCAGCTGGGGGTGCGGTGATCCTATCCCCAACCCTCTTTCACAACACACACCCTTGAATTTGGCTGCGTTTTAGGAGAGGGTGGAATTCCCAAAGTGGATTTTAGGCAGAAGATCAAGAATGATTCAGGATTCCGCCCACCCAATCCAATGTCACCCTTTCTCTGTGGCAAGGCTGCATACTGGTCTGAAGTGATCACACACAAGGAACTGAAGGGTTCCCTGTGTTACGCTCTTGGGTTAAAACACACACACACGGGACTTTGCAACAGGAAGAAAATTTGTATGTAACATATTTTTTAAAGCAACTGAAATACTAAAGAGTCTGACTGTACAAGCAAAGGGTGCTGTGAACAGGAATACAACTTTTACAAGTCTGTTGTTGTACAGCACTTCACCACACTGTCGGGGTTCCATCACGTGCACCCAGGGGAACCAGAGGGTACACTGCTAACACAGAGAGTGTTCTCTACTGGAACTCACAGCACCTTGAGGGATAAATTAGGTTGAGGAAATAGTGGTGAAGGAGGGCGAGTTATCTCTTCACTCTCTGCATCAAGATGGCTAGTCATGGATCTCATCCCTTTGGCCCTTAGACAACATCTCTCACACAAGGGCTGCGTACCAAAACTAAAGTGACAGGTTGCCAAGCTTTGGAATCAGCATCGCAAGCACCTGCAGGGAGTCTGGGAATAATGTTGGCCAGAGTAGCACACTAGCCCTGGCTTTGATGTTAAACAGGTCACTCTCTTTCCTAACATGTTGGGTGTTTAAGCACCCAAGGAGTTCAAATGCACCATTGCACCAGAGAAGATTTCCCATAACCTATGGTCTTGTTAGTCACATGCTTGGGGCTGACCCAGGGGTGTAGGAAGGGGGTTCAGGGGGTGCGGTCCACCCCGGGTGTCATCCTTGAGGGGGGTGACAAAATGGCACACCGTGGGGGTCGGCACTTACCGCGGGGCCTGGCCTGCAGTGCACCCGGGCTACATCTCTCTCCTGGGAGTGACACTGTGGCTCGGGGCCCTGCACTGCCCGAAACGGCAATGTGAGGCTTGGACCATTGTGGCGCCCCTGTGCACAGATTGCTCTGCCCCCGCCGCTCCGGGTGCCGGAGTAGCTAGCTATACCCCTGGGCCGATCTTTCAACTCATACAAACTGGAGCGGGTAGTTGTCTCCACTCTGCTACAATCTATAAGTATGCTCAGGAAGTGAGTGACAGCTGGCTAGCAGAACCAGGACTGTAATGGACGGATCAATATTCATGTCCAATCATTCTCAGGAAGGATCTGCAAACACATCCACTATAGCCACCATTCAACAAGCATCCCTTCCCTCACCTCTGACTTTCTGTTGCACTTTGGATGCACTCAGAACTTCTAAAAAGATCAATGGACAGGTAAACCCACAAGAGAAATCCAGCAGGATCAAATCCAAGGTCCATCTAGTCCTGCATTCTGCTCCCCAGTGGCCAGCCACATGCCTCTTTAGAAGCCCACAAGCACGGCATGATGGAAATAGCCCACTCCCACCATAGCTCCCCAGATGGAACTTCGCTTCTCATGCCATGCCTGCAGCTTAGGCAACAGAAAGCGTCTCATCACCAACTTAATTCTGTTCTGCAGTTTGGAGGCATCACAGACATGACTCTCCCTTTCCCCCACATCCTCTGTGCACACCAGAGGACTCAAGGGAGGGACAAGATTAATGGTGACCACAACATGTTTGCCAGATGCCAAGGCCACCCAAAATATGTGGGCCCCGACTTCTTTGTCAACATCAAATAAAAATATATATGAAAGTCTGGGCACAGAAGGGTTTTTAGGGGGTGGTGGAACCTTGGGCTGTTTGAAGGCAAGTAAAAGACAATGGGCTGCTCTAGTTGTACTTTTTATTGTGCATTTATGATGTTTTGTGCTCATGATGGTACCTGGACAGTTATGCATAATTGTGCTTTCAATACTGTGTGTGCCTGCAAATGTTTCAGGTCAAACAATTTGCTTCTAATTGGAGCATTCCCCATACTGGTAGTTTCATGCTAAAATCCTGTAGCTTTTTATACCACAAATGTTCCAGGAGTGTTGTTGCTTTTGTTCCATTTTTGTTGTGCTATAGCAAAGAGTGCTTCTGTGGATGACAATGTGCTAACCTTCACTGGAAAACAACTAATAAAGTGGAATGGCTCAGTATAAATCCACTATCATCGCATCAACAACATGTTGCAGAATACACACAAATCCCCACCAGTCTAGAGGGACCCAACAGCATTCTGCAGAAACTAATGATAATGGCCTGGCCAAGAGAGGTCCATTAATTTTAACAGATCTACTCTGAATTAAACTTAGTTGAATAACCACCCACAGTGACTTATCCTCAGGGTGTACTATTAAAAGATGCCACAGTCTCTTCTTCTTAATGCATGACTTTCAAAGGCGAGGTCTGCCTGTTTCAAATCCTTAGCTCATTCATCCACAGTGATGCCAACTGGCTTCTATGGAAATGGAGATACAATTAAGTACACAGACAGCAAAAGCTGTGATATTTTAGAGGGAGGGGAATATCTCTCAGGACTGACGGGATAATGACCCAAAAATAAATGAATCTGAATTTGAATTCACAGCTACCCCTCCCACCCCCAGCCATTTTGAACAATAGATTTGTGGGTTCTTCTGGTAAGAGTATGGAATCTCTTTTTCCTGTCCTGTAAATATTTAAATAGCTGTCAGACAAGATGGGACAGCATAGTCTGAAAAGTATTAAGACAATAGATTTTAAGGGGCTATAAACCGCATCACAGGCTACATGTCTGCACTCTGGAATTCAAACTCGGCCCTCCAGCTGTTTTGGGACTACAATTCCCATCATCCCTGACCACTGGTCCTGTTAGCTAGGGATGATGGGAGCTGTAGTCCCAAAACAGCTGGAGGGCTGAGTTTGGGGATGCCTGGTCTAGGAGACAATAAGGGCATTTTGGCCGAAATTATCACATTTGGGCTACTGGCAAGAAACTCAGCCAATCCTCTCCCCCCACCCACCCCCTGTGCTTCTGTTAACAACCATCACTTGGGAGGTTAAGGTGGTGTGTATGCAAGTGTAGGGAAGCAGGATGAGAGTCTTCCTGCTCACTCTGAAGAACACAGTCCTGGAGCCTTTTCTTTCCCTTCTTTCTTTCGGAGAATCATTAAGAAATCGAGAATGCTCAGCTGCACTCCTTAGTCATTCTCCTAGCTCCAGGATTGTGAGACCCTGTCAGCATATAACACTTCTGATCAAAAGATCTGAACTGGTTGCTGATTTGTTATTGCACCAAGTTTAAGGTGCTACAATTGGTAACGGTTTGCTTGGGAGCAGTTTATTTTACTCCACATGTGCCCATTCAACTGCTCCCCCCCCCGGAACTGGAACTGTTCTAGGTGCCCCAACATACTTGCTGCACACTTGTAAGATATGGGTCTTTTAGTGGGGTAGCCCCTAAACTTTGGAACTCCCTGTCTATTGACATCAGGTAAGCATCTTCACTGTTTTCCTTTCAGTGCCTGCTTAAAACATTTTTGCTTAAGCAAGCCTATCCAGACACGTGAATATTGACATGCTTTAATCTCTTCTTAAAGGTAAAGGGACCCCTGACCATTAGGTCCAGTCGTGGACGACTCTGGAGTTGTGGCACTCATCTCGCTTTACTGGCCGAGGGAGCCGGCGTATAGCTTCCAGGTCATGTGGCCAGCATGACAAAGTCGCTTCTGGTGAACCAGAGCAGCACACAGAAACGCCGTTTACCTTTCCGCTGGAGCGGTACCTATTTATCTACTTGCACTTCGTGCTTTCGAACTGCTAGGTTGGCAGGAGCAGGGACCAAGCAAAGGGAGTTCACCCCGTCACAGGGATTCGAATCACCAGCCTTCTGATCAGCAAGCCCTAGGCTCTGTGGTTTAACCCACAGCGCCGCCCTAGTCTGCTGTAATTTCAATTATCTTTTAAGTGCTTTTATAACTTGTTTTAAGCTGTTTTTGCTGATAAATTTAGTATTTCTCCTAAACTGCTTACAAGTTTTCTTAGGATCAAGTGTTACATAAATTTTGTTTAAAAACAAAAGAAATTAGCACGTGCAAATTTATGTCTATGGGCCCATGCCTCAAATCTCTTAAGTCCCCAACATTGCTCCTGCATCTCACCATTATGAAGGGCATATTCAGTCCCATTTTACAGATGAAAGCACCAAACCTAGGCCACTATTTATGTTCTTCGGCGTTTAGATTTCATGAAGTGGATCATGCATTTCAAGATTAAGATTTTTCTCCGAGGGCTAGCTCCACTTTCTTCATGCTTGAAGGGACTCGCTCCGCAAGGGCACTAAGTGTACCATGTCTTAGCTGCGTTTCAACAGCAGGCCTTTTTTTAAATTGAAAAATGAACAATATATGCACATCAGGCTCGTTGCCTCTAAGCAAAGTATGCACATGATTATCTGCAGACTTGGCTCACGATATTTCAGAAGTGGCTTTCAGCACTCAACAAGTTCCCCCACTGGGGAAGCAAGGCAGTCAGAATTCCCAAGAAAAACATTGCAAGAGGCATTCCCTTATCAACAGTCAGCAGAAATGCTTCCTGCTTCAGGAGGGATGCGAGAATGAAGCAGTGCCAAGCCTTTTGCCCAGCCTCAAGAGCTGGCTGAGTAACAGGATGCAGGCCCCAAGCAGAGCATGGGTTGGCCTCCAAATGCTCAATCACTTACAAGTGGGGAGGAGGAGACCACTTCGTTTCCATAGAGGAAGCATCACCCATCCTCTTACATGGAGGAAAAAGGAGAACTCTTGACCTTCAGAGGATCTGCAATGGGCTGATGAGTTTCCACTACTCTTTAAAACATCGCAGGTCCCAATATGTCACTTCTTTTGTAGGGCAGATCTGGAAATGGGGAGTTCACTCTCCTTGCTTCCCCATCCATTCTGCGCCACCCCCTGCCCTGCAGGCAGGATGGTACTGGCATTCTCCCTCCTGTCTAGCGAGGCTTCTCCACCCTAAAAAAATTGCAGCCCTCAGCAAAAGCCTATGGTGGGCAAGTGCAGAAGAGGGTTTATTTATAGCCACAAATCATAGCAAAAAAAACCTTACTGAGACTGCCCCAGCTGCCCAGACTGCTGCTGGAATGTGTTCGCTGTATATAGAGGAGATATACATAGCATTTCCAGACACAAACAGTTTAGATTCTACTCTACATAAGTGTCCCACTTCATTGTGAGAGAGAGAGAGGTGAGAAGCAGAGAGCCATTGCCGCAGATGCTCTCCAAAAGAGGGGCCAAGATCAACACACTTGTGACACAGCACAGAAAACGTATTGCTATCATTATTGTCCTGTCCCCCAAGTTTTCAAAGCAAAAGTTATAGTTCACTTCATTCTGCTGACTGTGGACAGAAGCAAGACACCTTTAGCTTTTCCTCCAAGGGAAACCAGGCCACAACACATTAGCGCTTGCAAAGCAAGCGCACCTGCAAATAAGTTTCGTCATGAGCGAGTGTGTTGTGTCTCCTGCCACGACTCCTTTCCTGCTTTTTTCCTCTGCTTATCTTTCGCTGCATGTACTGAAAACAGATCAAGAACTGCACAGGAATAAGGAAGGGCCATGAGATGGGAAGATCTGCACGTTCAGGACAGTAGCCACTGCAAGCACCACAGCCGCAGTATTCACTGGGTGGAAGCTAACGGGAGGCACGAGCACAGACTTCTAGAAAGCCACACCGTGAGCCCTCCAAGAGCCACTCCAAGTCAAGAGCTGTGCTTTAGAAGTCAACTCTCGCTGAGTTCTTCCCACACCGGCCTTCACACAAGTGCCTCTCTGCTTAGCACCAAGAGCTCGAATGCCAATCCTTATTCAACTACCACAAAGGTAGCATTGAAAAACCAGCCCAGAGACAGAGAGGAAGAGAGAGGGACTCTGGCCAGTGTTAGAAACTGAGATATGAAAGCTAGGAGCTAAATGGCACCTTAAAACAACGGAATGTCTAGGCATGCTTTTTTATAACAAGAATACAAAGCTGAAAATGAATGAACTGCAGCTAAACTATGTTGTTCATTTTTCACATGGTGTTGTCCTTTCCCTGCTCCCCCTCCTAATACTGTATTCTTAAGAGAGTCTCGTATCCAATCTTCAGAGAGTAGCTTGAAGCCGGGAGACACATGTCAAAAGTCAAATCTTGTGCATCCTCAACTGACATGGTGTGGTGACCACCACGTGATCGAGTCTAGACAGATCAATTAAGAGTGGATTCTTGTGATTTTTGGTGCTACCAAAACCAAGCTAATCTCCAACAAGACCCTTGTGCACCCAACAGTTACTTGCTGACTTTTTATTTATTCCATTTTTACTTTGATAATTCCTCCTAGAAGCTCAAGGTGGCTTGCAAGGGTATTCCGCTCCCATTTTATCCTCACAAGCAGGCTAGGCTGAGAGAAGGGAGAGACTGGGGAGACTGACCCAGAGTCACCCAGTGAGCTTCATGGCCAAGTATTTGAACCTGTGTCAACTTGCTCCTGGTCCAGCAATTTAGCCACTAAGCCACTATAAGGTGAGTAATTGAGTAATGCCTCTCCTTTCCAAAACAGCACAGAGATTTGAAAAGCACATATGTCCTGATACAGTCTATTTAAAGTGATTTATCAGCTTTCCCTCTCCCCACCACATCGAACAGAAGAGGCTTCTCTCAACAGAATTCTGCCTAATAACAGAGAAGGCTACAACCCAGGGCATGCTGACTTGGAAGTAAGTCTCCCTGAACTCATAGGATTTGCTTCCAATGAGACATGCACAGGATGGGGCCCAAGAGCATGCTGATGTGTGTGTACAGTTCACAATTAAACAGCTCACGGTGGTGTCTTGCACATGGGGAGTAAACACAACAATCCCTCCTGGCCGAGATCATTCTTACATTAGGTCTTAGGTCATCCTCTCTATTGGTGGAGTAACAGTGAAGAAATAATGAAGTCTGGAGGGAGCCAAGCAGATTCTTCCAGCGCAATTTGGCAACCGCGCGCGCCCACCCCCAAGCGCCCGAGTTACACAAAGCCCCATTAAGACAATGCCATTTACTAACCATTTTGGGCGCGTACATCTAGCTTGTGTTGTTATATTTTTAAATGTCTATCTCACGCAAAAGCGCTTTTCTAAAGCTGTCCTACGATTATTCTCACACGATTACTTTAAAATATATAGATCAGAATCCCATTTGACCACCCACGTTTTCCAAATACTACTCCATGGAAACAAAACTGCGATCACGTCCCCCGCCCTACCGATTTCTAACCTCTCTCCGCCCCACCCCACGTTGAAGCACACAATGGTACATCCCCACGCGGAACGTGCCGTGAATGTGAGCACGCGTGGGCGTGGCACGCTTCATCTTCTGATCAGAATATCGACCGAGGCACAAATCAGCAGCGCGCGAGCCGCGACGGATAGCATGAATAAATATGGCACGCTCAATCGAGCGAGGCTTTCTAGAGAACTGAGCGGGTGCAAACAGGTCTTATTATTGGCATGAGGAGATCTCCCCTAGGAAAGGGCAATCAGGAGCAGCTGACGCTACGGGGCTAAATAAACCGAAGATCTCGCCCCGCCAGGGGATCCCCCGAGGGCCCTGCTCTCGCCAGCTTCCCAATTACGCGGCAACAAGTGTTCGCCCCATCCGGAGCAAGCGGGCCCCGTTCCCCGACAATCCGATCAGACGTCCCCCCACAGCATACCAGCCCCACTCCAGATCCAAACGACCGGATCGATACAGGCAGCCGCCACCTGGGCGCTGGCCCGGCGTTCTGCTTACCGCTGAGCCTGTCCATGGTCCAGGACATTAATGGGCGAAGGAGAGGCGGCTGTTCTCGTGGCGCCCGTTTCGCTCCGCGGAGAAGACGCTCGCTCTGCGCCCCCCTGGCGAGCGCGCTCGGCTCAGGCGCGGACCAGCCAGATGGATGCGCCCGGCTCCTCCGGCACACAAACGTCAACCTTTAAACCGGCTCCCGCAGATCGCGCAGTCCCTCCCCGCCGCTTCCTCCGCGTCAAATACAGGGTCTTAGCGCCCTTCCAGCAGGACGCGCCGCTCCTCTCCCTTTGCTGGGCGAGCCTCCGCTGGGACAGGGGGCTCGGCTCCAGGCGCTCACCCCGCCCTTCCGGATCAGGTGCGGCCATCGGCATACAATGACAGCAGCCTCAACAGTGCTGCTGAAGGGAAAGGCCCGCCTTTCTCTCGCTGGCTTTCCCCAGGTCCTTTGCCACAATAGCCTCGCAGAGTCAGTCAGCTGCTCCCAATTCCAGGTCTGCGCTCATGTGGGCACCTCCCTGGTCCATAGCTGCCAAGTTATCCCTTTTTTACAGGGATTTTCCCTTATGCTGAATAGGCTTCCTCGTGAGAAAATGGAAAACTTGGCAGCTATGCCCTGGTCTTCTCTTCCCCCATCGATTGGTGCCCCCCAGACACAGGCAGTCACACGCACCCTTACAATACTCGCCGAATTCTCTTTCTCCCTCTCATGCTTGGGTAGCCTTGCATCCATTTCTTTGCTCCCCCCCCCCTCTTATTGGGGGAAAGCTACATAAAACACTCAAGCCTAAAAGTGTCCTCACAGCACTTCTTAGGTTTTCTTCAATATAAAGGTAAAGGGACCCCTGACCATTAGGTCCAGTCGTGACCGACTCTGGGGTTGCGGCGCTCATCTCACATTATTGGCCGAGGGAGCCGGCGTACAGCTTCCAGGTCATGTGGCTAGCATGACAAAGCTGCTTCTGGCGAACCAGAGCAGCACATGGAAACGCCGTTTACCTTCCCGCTGTACCTTACCTATTTATCTACTTGCACTTTGAGGTGCTTTCGAACTGCTAGGTTGGCAGGAGCTGGGACCGAGCAACAGGAGCTCACCCCGTCACAGGGATTCGAACCGCCGACCTTCTGATCAGCAAGCCCTAGGCTCAGTGGTTTAACCCACAGCGCCACCTGGGTCCCATTCCAAATAAAGCTTTGTTGGAGTTTGTGATGCCTCTTGGGTAAGTCTTGACCATAACACAGTTCCACGTTGGTGCTGTCAAATTATCAGCTCTGAGGATTTTCTCCCACTCTCTGTAGGTTTCTGAATGTGACTCTTAAGCAAGAAGGCATTGAGCACACAGGAGGAAAAAATACACAGGGTGAACTAAACTACAATCACTACTAGGTACTGTAGTTCTAAAATTTCCTCTTCTCTCCAGATGCCTGCTATGTAATGTATGCAATAAGAGATGATATATTTCAATAAAGTTGCCTGTTTCTGATATCCAGTAACCGTGTGAGGTTGCTTTGTTAATTTTTCAGCTAATACAGTGATCCCCAGTTGTTGGTACCGTAGATCTAGTAGAGCACTCTCTCTTGTTATTATCAATTTTCTCTATCAGATATCAACATACTGTTCCATTTTGGATCTCCTGGATGACAGAAACAAAATTAGAAGGGCTGATCATGAACCCAAGAGCAAGTCATGAGGAATGGCTAGGTATCTTCGTGTTCAGGGCCAAAATAGTGTGTCCTTGTTCAACTGATAAATACTAACAGAAAATAATTAATAAGGTAAGAACCTTTGGGAATATACAATCTATAATCTGATAAATACTAACAGAAAATAATTAATAAGGTAAGAACCTTTGGGAATATACAATCTATAATTTCCTTTCACAGGGGTGGTCTTCAACTTCAACTCCTTCGGCACAAGAATTTCTGCTTGTGCAGCAGGAGACTTTCATACCCTGCCTTCATTCGCCCTGCATCCTTGCCAAATCTGTGCTGGAAGGTTGGAGGGGGGAACCCAGGACAGTTTTAGAAGGTGTATAGAGGGAGGGGGGGTCCTGTTGCACAAGCATAACTTAGTGCTACACTAGAGGCAAACCATCATTTTTCTAACTTCCCCATAGCATGTAAAGTGAAATGCTTCAGAAGTTCTTTTTCATTCATTCATTCCTTTGGCCAAAAGAAAGCACCCATGAGGACCATACCTCTGGGGTGTGATTCACTAACCACTCAGCTTGGTGTAGGCTCACCAAATCATGTGTGATTCGTTTGATGGCTTGTTGCAACCTTGAAAGTTTTTTCACTTTATGGCCAATCCTATTAACCTCACCCTCAGGCTAGGCGGTGGTCCAGGCATCCTGCTGGCCCATGAATCGGAACTGGAGGGTAAAAGTTCAGGCCTGATGTTAATTACAGGTGTGCATGACTGTTCTCAGTGGTCAAACTGTCAAGTTAAAAGTTCTCAATTGCATTTTCTTCCTTTGCAATAATTTTATTCACCATCCCATTTAAGTAATAATAGATTATATTACACACAAAAAGATGTATTACACGAGAAACTGGTTTTCTTAGAGTCTTGCTAGCCACTGGTTTTTGGATTCATTTTGCTAATGTTCCCAGCAGAATGAGGAATTCTCAGGAGACTAATATTTTGATTCAAGGTGCTTGTACGCAAACCTTAGAACTAACAAGGGAAGGGAAGGTCTTTGGCTGCATACACATTGCCAACCCCCCCCCCCCTGCCTTGTTTCCTCTGTGCTCCTACCCCTTGGTTTTGAAACTGTGCACACAACATTAGTCACATTCCAGATCTCTGGGGAAATACTGCTGTTTGATGCATTTTCCAAACCGGCTTTGATCCAATTGAAAAACCTAAGACACATTCATGTTGCAATTAAGCTGGGGGGGTGTATACATATGAGATGGCCATCATGCAAAGATCACATTTGCACCTGTTGCTCTGCTCAATTTTGCCTCTGGCCCCACCCAGCACTGGCATGTGGCCCCTGGAAGGTTGCTCAGAAGGGAATGCAGCACTTGAAATGAAAGCAGTGTCCCATATCTGGCTTTTTCCATTCACCATGGCTTAATAAGCCCCCATTTAGTGCTAATTTATCTAGTAATCAATGACAAATATATATTGCCTTTCTTCTTTAGCAAACCTGTTCCGCTGATGGGGCTTGTTATCATGCTTCGTTTTTGTCTGAGTGCAGGAGACTCCTTCCCTCGATTGATCCATATAAATCTTTCCACTCTGAGTTGAAGCTAAAGGGAACAGAGCAAAAATGCTGCAGAACCTCATCCCTACAGCAGAGCTTATGGTATGAGTGCGTTCAGGGGAGGCATTATTAGAGGGAAGCAGCTCTTATCTAAAACTAAGCCCGCCCCCCCCTAACTTCTTATGTTTGTAACATACAGATGATCTTAGCATTTAGAAATCCTTTGTCCACACACTTTGCAGTATGCCATCATAGCTGCTACTTGATAATTTGCAAAAGGAACCATTCTCGTGATTTTTTAAAATAAAATGTAGTGGAAATGTACGGCGCTTCAGTGCCCATGTGGTTAATTCAAGTTCCAGTCCAGATCTCAACAAAGTACCGGTCAATAACAATATACCCAACAGTGTTTTGTGCACAAAGTACCTGTGCTATCCATATATTTAAGAGAAGAATTTAGACAGAGCAGCAGTGCAGTCCTATACTTGGTTCAAAGTAAGTCTTGCAGAGTTTAATGAGGCCTGTTCCCATGTTAATAAGAGTTCTTAGAACTGCAGCATCAACGATGCTTATATTTCCAGGTCATAGGAAAAGTGTGAAGTACACAGCTTTGGAAATGTGTGTGAAAACACTGTCTTGTCTCAGTATCCCAGGACCACATCACTTGATTTCTTAATTCTTCATTATTTGCTGCTGAACATTGTTACCCAAGTCCATGGAAAAGTGTTTGTATTGCTTTAATTATATTTGTAACCCTTCATCTGTAGAGATCACAGGGCAGTATTCAAACAATGAAGCAGTCCAATCACATCTGGAGAGCCACAGGTTTCCCCATCCCTGCATAGAGTTCTCCGTTGAATTAAACTTTTTCAAGCTGAGAGTTTGAATCCATCAGCAAATGCACAAATCTAAATTTGCATAATGCAAATTCATAGAGATGGGGAAATAATGGCAGTTTAAGCCTCTGCATCTAGCATTTTTCAGCTATTTAAATAGGAATGAATCTGTTTCTTATTCCATAGGCATAGGAAGAATATTTGCTGCTCTGTTTATCATCCTTTCCTCCTCACAATAACAATACACGTTATTATTGCTCCCCATCTGAGCTAAAAGGCCTCTCTTGCCCAAAACTGAATGGTTTATCTAGAATTTCAATCCCACTCATCAAGATTCATTTTCCTTCAGTGGGCTATATCCTGGAAATTGTTAAGAAAATGAAAAACATTCAAGAAGTACCAAGCACTGTTACAACTTCGAGTGCTTTGAGTGGAAGCTCTAAATATCCCTGTTGCTGTTGTTTTAAATCACCGCAGAGGGCAATTTACAGCCATGGTTGGGAACCTCCAGCCCAGGGGCCTAATTAGGGCCACCAAGCTTCCACATTTGGCCTGTGAGGCTGTTTAGACCAGGCACCCCCAAACTTTGGCCCTCCAGATGTTTTGGACTACAATTCCCATCTCCCCCGACCACTGGTCCTATTAGGTAGCCTAGGGATCATGGGAGTTGTAGGCTAAAACATCTGGAGGGCCACAGTTTGGGGATGCCTGGTTTAGACTAATCCACCTGCTCTGTATCTGACATCATCAGGTGTGGTGTGAAAGGGGTTTTTGCAAGCACCATCAGCCATTTGATCAGTAGGGCCTGTGAAATCCTATGCTTTACTCCTCCTCTCCTCACACCCCATACATCCCACTGATGCAATTAATGAGCCAGCATTTATGACTATCAGGTCGTTGCATGACAGCACTAAAGCTGAAGGATCCATTGTTACTTCCTATCTTTTGATGCCTGCTACTTCCAGATGAGAGATTTTTGTTTGTCCTCCCCTTGTGCTTTTTGCTAAGGGTTACCTAAGGTAGGCAGCATCAGAGAGCTTGATAAATGATCCCCAAGCCCAATGGGGTAACAAACTACTAATCGCTTTCTCAGTTCACATTGGTTATCAGTGCAATTTCAATTTGCTATGTAATGGGTTTGCTCCTTCTTCGCTAGGCTGGAACAGGGAGATAAATAATGTGCAGCCAGCAGCTCCAGTCCTGTTCCCCCCACCTACCCAGAACAAAAAACACGATGTCTCTCTGTTACCTTGAAGCTAGCTGAAATTCTAGCATAGTAAAAAAAGGATCAGTCAACATGGATGGACATGCAATTGTTGATTCTGCTCAGAGTTGCAGGCTTTGTGACCCTGACCTTGCCATTACATTCCAAAGATGGGGAATGCTATAATAATAATAATAATAATAATAATAATAATAATAATAATAATAATAATATATTGTACCCCACCCATCCGGCTGGGTTTCCCCAGGCACTCTGGGCAGCTTCCAACAAAGATTAAAATACATTAAAATGTTAATCAGGAATATAATAATAATGCAGAATAAAATACAGTAAATAATTAAAACACAACACATTCTTGTTATAGTAATTATTTACTGTTTTTTATTCTGTATTTTAGTCTGCAAACCGCCCTAAGATCTTATGGTGAATAGTGGTAAATAAATCTAATAAAATAATAGGAGAAGAAGACAGCACACAGTTCTTTTGTTCAAACAGTGTATTAGGTAAGAAATCTTTTCTTTTTTAAAAAAGAAAGCAGAACAAGCCTACAACTTTCCACAGAGATAAAGACATTCCATGTACAGTTCTTCATTCAGAAGGTGATCATACTGATTTGAACTGGGATCAGAGGCATTGCTAATGGCCAGTCCAATCTAATCCAAAGAAGCTGAAAATAGTATTCCAGGAGGTGCCGAGGCCTCTGCAAAGCTCACCCCCTTTTCCTTTACAAGCCGCCAGCACTTTCTGTGCCCGCTCGAAATTCTGGAGTACGATTCATCAGTTATGTCCATTGCATCCTTAGAACAGAAGGAAGTCTCAGATTCAGATGCAGTGCCCCTAGTGATCACACACCTAGCTGGGTATAGTTTCATGTCTTCTTAACATTTTTTTAAGCCAGAGTTTATTAAAAGGACATTGTCAAGAGAGAATTGTGTCAGTTTCCTTCAGGAATAAGAGAGGGTCACTGGCTGTTCCTAGTCATGGGGTGGCGGGACAGTGCTGATTTTGGGATTTATAAGATTAAAATCCCCCCACCCCCGCAGATAGTGCTTACTGGATTAATAGGCTGCTAGACCTCCCACTAAAGGGCTGAGAGAATGAAGCTGGAGGATTAGAAAGGGAGAGCCATTAAAAAGAACCATTGCCACATTATGTTAGGGCATAGCCAGGGCTGTGTCCATTATACAAACTTGTGCAAATGCAGAAGACGTGGGGTTTAGTTATGTAGCAAGCGCAAAATTCAGCACACAGAGAACCCCAGCTTTCATATTTCAGAAAAGCAAGAGGCTGGTGGAATCTCTGAAGTCAGACTGGGGCTCAGAAAGTCTAGCACTTCCAGCATGTCTCTCTAAGGGTCCTGGGGCAAGCAATATACGACTATGATGATAAGGAGGAGAATAAGTTAAGCAAATTAATATTTTTTTGTATTCATGGAGGATAGTGCTACTACTAGCAACAGCTACTACCAACGCTCGCAAAATGCAGCCTCCATGGGAGTGTGTCTGATTAGCAGAAACTGAGAACAAACCGAAGGGTGTGTGTGTGTGTGTGTGGCCGGTCTGTTAACTTCCAAGGGCCCCTCTTTTTGCTGTGGGAAACAGAATGGTGGCCTAGACAGACTTTGGCTGTTCTTGTGGGTTTTTTTAAAATATGCAAACATGTTTAATTTATATATTGCATGCAAATCACAGAATTCGATTCTTTTTCGTGGTGCAGAATTTTGATTTAAAGAAGTAGAAGAGGAAGAAGAAAGCAAGCAGCACAGTGCGCACATAGCCCTGGAGGTGGCTAAGGCAGAGTAATGGGAATCAAACGGCAAAGAAACGTAAGGCATTTGGCTGGCCACCCATTTGGAAACACGAGGCTTGACAGGCTGGAGAATCTGTGGCCTTCCAGATGTTGTTGGACTCCCAACTCCCATCAGACTCTGGCAGCATGGCCAGTGGTCAGGGATGATGGGAGTTGTAGTCTATGGCACCTGGAGGGCTGCAGTATCCCCATCCCTGGGACAAACCCTCAGCTTGATCCAGCAGGGCACTTCCGGTGTCCGTATGCCAAGCGCTGGGCACAAGAGGACCAGAGAGGAAGTCGACTCATTGCAAGGCCTGTGCTCCAGGACCACCTCCTTCCTTGGCCTAGGACTTGGGATCAAGAGACTTGTTTGTGTGTGTGTGTGTGTGTGTGTGTGTGTGTGTGTGTGTGTGTGTGTGTTAGTGATGCTATAATGCCCAAGACTGCCTGACATTCATGTAAGAAAAAGAGAGTTCAATATAAAAACAGGACCCCGCCTCCTCCCTGCCCCCTCGAAAAAACTTCCCCCGAAGAACAGCTACATTAAAAAAAGAGAGAGAGAAAGGAATAAAGGAAAGAGCATAAAAGAGAGAGCATAAAAATATCTGTGAGTCTTCAGTTCACGCTACAGGCTTCCAAAGAGAGCAGCCGGGGCTCCCACTGTACAACAAAAAGAGTCATACAGAGTTTCAATATAGAGATCTTTCTATATATAGATATATATAATATAATTATATATATGTATATATTTATAGGTATGTATATACATATATATATATTTATTTATAATGTACGGTGTTTGTTCGTTTGTTTGTTTAAAATAGCCGGGCCTGCTTCTTCAGCTCATTCCTCTTCCACAAGGCCAGGCGATCGAATTCAGCGATGGTCATGCCAAACACCTGGTAAAACTCCTCTGGCGACAGGTGGCGCTGGAGGGAGAGCAGAGAGAGGCATCATGTTGCACAGGGCAAGGGAGGCAGTGTGTGTCATCAGAAGTAGGGATTGCAGGAGCGGCGGTACGTAGCTGAGGCAAGGCCTAATGCACACTCTTAGAATCATAGACTCATAGAATTGTAGAGCTAGAACTAACCCAGTGTTTTTCAACCAGTGAGCTGTAGCACCCTGGGGTGCCTTGAATGGTGGTCGAGAGTGCTGCGGGCAACACTGGCTTTGTCCCTCTTTCCTCTGATGCCCTCTCGCGTCTTTGCCTCCCAAAGGCTTGCACAGCTGTTTGTTGCAGCAGCCCTGGCTAGAAGCTCTGTAGGCTGAGGGAACACTCCCCAAGGGGTGAGGGGCTGCCAACTCTGCAGGCAAGGGGCAACACATCTGGGCTCCTGAACCCCACAGGGGTGCCGCAGAAAGAATGTAGTTGGGTCAAGGGAGCCGTGGACCCAAAAAGGTTGAAAACCTCTGATCTAACTGAAGTCCCTGCAATGCAGGAAGATGTAGCTGACCCATATGGGCATCAAACCTGCAACCCTGGCCTTATCAGTACCACACTCTAACCAACTGAGCCATCCAGTGGTCTTGTATCCTCATTACAGAGACCTTCAGTTACTGGAGGCCGGCAGAGGAAACTTCGATGTGGATGAGGATGTGGCCCGAAGCACTGATTTGGAATGGTTACAGCTGGCCATTGACCAAGCCAGTTAACTGGGATCTAGTGCTGGGATGGGGATCCCTTCCCATGCTGGCAAGGGAGGGTGAGAGCTGGAGTCTCTAACGACACGTGTACAGCCACAGACGCCTCATCATTGATATAATGTGCACTGCCTGGGTATCCCTATGGGGAAATATACCAGTTGCCAGAAGCCACAGAAGGGGAGCGGGCTTTTGTGCTCAGGCTCAGTTTGCCAAGGTTTCCCACAGGCATCTGATTGGCTACAGCAGGCATCCCTAAACTGCGGCCCTCCAGATGTTTTGGCCTACAACTCACATGATCCCTATCTAACAGGACCAGTGGTCGGGGAAGATGGGAATTGTAGTCCAAAACATCTGGAGGGCCGAAGTTTGGGGATGCCTGGGCTACAGTGAGAACAGGATGCTGGACTACCTGGGCCTTTGGCCTGATCCAGCAGGGCTCTCCCTATGCTCTTACAACAGGCATCCCCAAACTTCGACCCTCCAGATGTTTTGGACTACAATTCCCATCATCCCTGACCACTGGTCCTGTTAGCTAGGGATCATGGGAGTTGTAGGCCAAAACATCTGGAGGGCCGCAGTTTGGGGATGTCTGTCTTACAATATCCCAGTGCGTACCCAGTGGTGTAGCCAGCAACTTGGGAACCCAGGGCAGCATGCATGCCCTGGCCCTGGGGGGGGGGGCAAGCCACCTGGGGCGGGCAAGCCGGGACAGGGTAAGCAGTGTGAAGCCTCCAAGAAGTCCTTGCTGCCTTGCCCTCAGCTGTAGGGCAGCTGAGGGGGAAGCAGTGGGCAAATGCAAGCCCCATGCTGCCATTTCAGGCAGTGCAGAACCTGAAGGTGCCCGAGCCCCCGTGTCACTCCCAGAAGAGACGTGTGGCTCAGGTACGCTGCAGGCCTCGCAGTAAGTGCCGCACCCTGCAGTGTGACACCCAATGCCCCCCTGCCCTCTAGCTACGCCTCTGTGCATACCACCTTGAGCTCCATGATGCAAGAAAGGCAGCATATGCATGTAATAAAATTAAAACATAGCACATTATGGTATCTCATGTATTGAGCAATGCTACAATTTGTATAATAATAATAATAATAATAATAATAATAATAATAATAATAGTAATAATGATGATGATATTTACAGCTATAAATCCCCTTTCTCTGTATCTCCAATTGTGAGGTAGAGTAGGGATCCCTTGGTGTCAGCGGCTGTTACAACAGGAAGGATATGGTAAAATGTGGAAAAATTATGCTCACCAGAGGTAAATGGCAATACAGAACTGGCTCCCCATGTGGCCAAATGATCGCTGGTTACAAACGACTGCTTGACAAAGTTATTTTTAGATATCCTTAGAGTGCAATGGATCATTTACACCACTTGAGGATTTAACTTCATTTTTTGATTCAGCATTTTTCCTAATGAATAAGTAAAGCACCCTCAATGGATGCACATTTAACCTAAAAATGTCAAAGGGAGGTTGTTCCATAGGTTCCTATTACAACTTATTCCTTTGATCAAGTACCCTTATAGTGAGCCAGGGTTGGGGTGAGTGGAAATGCTGCCTTGAGCTCTTAAGGAGCAGGCTTTATCTCTGATCTTAGTGCTGTAGTACTTAGCACTTAGCACTAATATCGAGAAATGAAAGACCTCTCTGCCTGTTCTTTAGGGATTCACACCAGAGAGCAGGCAAAGGGAACTTTCCAGCCCAGCCGCCACCCTCCTCCATTACTGGAGTGGAATGGCTGGGAATGCTGATTGCATAGGCAAAAGCCTGTCTGCATGCCTGCCTGTCATGTGAGAGTGTATGTCTCTGTGTGACTGCATGTATGAGAAAGTGGATGAGTGGTGTGTGCCTGGTGCATGTATATTTGAGACAAGGGGGTGGGGGAGAGAAGTAAAGGTGCCCACCATTGGGAACATAGATCCCAGAAGGTTAGTCAAACTCCAATCTGACCCTTACACTGAAATAGGCTCCCCACCCCTGAACGAACTGACCAGATTAGTTCCAGGTCCTGGCCGGAGCATTGTGAGAGCCAGCTTACCTCTAGCCTAGTCCTGTCCACATCTTTGGGCAAGCGGTTTCTCCCCCTTGTGGTTACCAGAAGCAGCTCGTAAGGGTATATCTACAGGAGGAGGGAGAAAAACAGACTGCTGGGGGCCACAGATTTCTAGTCCATCCACACAAAAAGAAGAAACGGGTAGAGGCAGCCTGCCTGGAAGAAACTTGTGCCCTCAAGTTGTTTTTGTTTTAAATCTAAGACAAGCCTTTATCTGAACCCACTGAGCATGCCAAGAGTGACCCTACCTTGGCAATATACACCTGAATAGCAAAACTTCAACACAAGATGACACACACAGCACAAAGCAAAAACTCTGGTCTTTTAGGGAAGCAGGCTTGTTGCACAAGAACTCCCGATAAAGTGCTTGAATCCCACTTGAAGGACCCTGAGAACACCTCTGTCCAGGTGGAAGGAGCACTCAAGAGCACTGCAGGCCAGGAGCACCCGGAGAAGAGGAGGCTTTCTTCTGGCCAGATGTTGATACAGATCCTGCAGATCAGCATTTCAGGTGGCAAACAGACCTAAGGTTCTAGAATTCTACAGGATTCCTTGGAAAGTGTTACCTTGTATTCTGTAAGAGATGATGAGAGGGAGGGAGGGAGGGAGGGAGAGAGGGAGGGAGAGAGATGTCAGTGTCTAATCCCCTTTTTTCCTTTCCTTTGCTATCATAGAGTCTGTGCCATTGCAAACTCTCGTGATGTTTGCAATAAGAGGCATTTATTATGTCCTCTGGGAATGTGAAACCAGTCACTCAGTATGCAGAGCTGCCTACACTCTGCACTTACAACAAATGATATGCAATGCTGCACCACTTATCCAAGCTCTGCACCATGAACATATGAATTAAGTGATCTCTACATATGCAGATTTTATTGTAATGAGATGGGGCGATTGCTTTGAATGCTCTTTCAAGGATTTGCCACACCAAATCTTTTTTGTGTGTCTGTGGTTATCCAAGATAACAACCTTAAGGAGGCCCAAAACTGGTTGGACAAGTTCTGCCTGGCAAATCCCCTTCTGTATGGAGATCAGCATTGATAACATTGGAATGGTTGGCCCTTGCTTGACTAAGGAAAAAGCCAGGGAGTTTCTGGAAGGGGGCCTACCTTCAACCTCCCTCCTCACAGCAATGGAATGTGTGGAATGTGCTAATTTAAATCATTTTGTGAAACACAAGTTTAGACTGAGACAAGATCAGGCTGGCATAGGGGAGCTTAGCTGGAGCTCTGGAAGCATCATGAGGGCACAAACCTCCTACAACTTTTCAGAAATCTGATGACGAAGTATATGTTGGGGTGCTAAGCCTCCAAATATGCTCTGTCTATATATGTGTGTAAATAAACCATATATCAGAACACACCGGACAGTAACTTCTTTCTAAGGAAACCACACCTTAAGGAAATGCTGGGAGCTCTGAAACTTCACTGCTCAGAGAGCTGGGCTTTCAGATATTTCCAAAGTGTGCACAATGTATTCTGTGTCTCCTAGTTTTGGGGAAGGCCATTAAACGATCTAGAGGCCTGAAGCCCTACCGTCTGGTTACTGGAAATACTGTTCAGCCTCCCTCTGGCATCAGGGGATTTCTCTAGGCATTGATGGCACCCTCTCAAGCCTATCTTCACAGCTGTAAGATGTGGACAGGCTTGGGGCACAATCTAAGTCCAAATTCAGCAGCATTAAATCCCATTGATTACAGCGGGAAAGATTTAAGGGTTTACTTAGAGGGTTGCCCATACGTACCTTATTACTTAAGTCTGTCAAGCAACTTAAAACAACTTATGCACATCGGGGATTTTGTCTTCACTTTGAAATCAATAACAATAAAATGGTGATCCTTGGAAAGTTGACCTCTGTGCCCATATCCATCTATCTATCTACTCAGTGGTAATCTCCACTGAAACCCGAGGGACTTACTCCTAGATAAGTATGCATACTAGCAAGCATTAACTCTTGTACAGTATAACATCTCCGAGAGCCTCTGGTACAGGATTTAGGAGTGCACACACTGGGTTCCACCAAAGCTTCTGTTCTCAAACAGAACGCACTCACCTCGCATCCCCCAGTTAACGGCATTCGTGCTGTCGTAGTGGAAGAGTTCAGCGCTGGGAGGCTGCAGAGGAAACAACAATACAGAGAAAAGAGTGGTCAGCATGTGTGCCAGGACAGCATGGCTGATGGTCAGGGACGATGGGAGTTGTAATTCAGCAACATCTAGAAGGCCACAAGTTCCCCTGATAGAGCTTCTGATAGCTCAGTCAGTACAACATGAGGTTCCTAATCTCAGGGTCATGAGTTCAAGCCCCACATTGGGCAAAAGCTTCCTGCATTCCAGTGGGTTGAGCTAGATGACCCTTGTGGTCACTTCCAACTCTACAATTCTATGATTCTATGGCCCATCCTGATATGGCCAATCCCATTAAAACCCGCTCTGCTCTTTTATAGTTACTTCCACCAAAAGCTGCCTAGAACAAGTTAGCTGCTTAATGGAGGAGTCTTTTTTTTAACTCTTTGCCAATATATGTGTGAGGCAGGGACAGAGGAGAGATTAATCAGTGAATTATAGGGAACAACTGAGTGGTGTACCCTAAAGGCCAAGAGCTCAGCCTCCTCCTCCATTTTTAAGGGAAATATCCTTATGCCAACAGTATTCCAACCCACTACAAATAAGACTCCTGTGGCAAGCGATCTGAGAATCATTGCACTAACGTTTTGCCAGGTCGAAAGTACTTCTGTTTACTTTTATATTAGACTTGCATGCCATTCTGCTTCCAAAGAGTACATGGGTTATCCCATTTTGTCCTCACAAAAATCCTGCGAGGTAGGCAAGGTTAGGGGTAGTGTAAGATACAACAAATGGGACCAGCTAGTGGAAGTACAGTGGGACTTCCCCCCCTCCCCACATATTGGCTCTAAATGGGTCAGAGGAGCCCCCAGAACAGCACACGGGGGGGGGGGGAGCAGGAGAGGGAAGGTTGTTCCCTCTATCTTCACAAGCATTTCAGCTTGCCAGATGGAACAATTTCCTTAGCGCTACATTGAATCCCTCGCTAAATTCCTACCATAGCATTTGTGGAACCTGAGAGATTGAGGTGAAGTGTGCATGCATCTTTCTTTTCATTCTTTTGTGAGAAACGAGCCTTTCAGTGCTTGACTTTGCCACTCCCAATCCCCAGAAAAATTCCTGTGGATCATGCCTGCATTTTCAGGAGCTGCTGTGGCTTTCTAGACCCCTGAGCTCCCACTGAGAATCCAATCTGCTCCTCGCTTCCTGGGGGAATCTCCGCAGCTGTTTCTTAGCAACTGTCTCTGAGCCCCTGGCATGAGGGGAATGTGTGGGCTCCAAGAGGAAGGAAGAAGCACTCCCCACTTTTGAACCTGGCACTGGAAAGTCTGAGCCCAGGATAGAAGAGGGCTCAAGAGGTCCTTGGACTTCCTTTTCCCAAAGGGTCAAGCAAAGGCTGAGAGTCAGCAGGCACTCTTACCCTGTGCAGCCCATTCCTTCTGTAAGCAGGGAGAGAGGCAGATTTTGAAATGAGGGGATCTGAAATAGAGAACAGGTTTTTGCAAAAGTCAGAAGACGCAGGCTTCCCCATTGCCTAGAAAAAGGAACAGTCTCTAGTGCACAGGCATGGCAGAAAATTAATTGTAGCAAGGAAGAACAGAAAAGTTTTAATTCTTTACACACAAGTAATATGACTGGGATTGACATTATTATCTTGCCTTCCTCCAAAGAGCTCAGGGTGGTGTGCCTGGTTCTCTACCGTCTTTCTACGAAAATAAGATACCGTCTTATATTTATTTTTCCTCAAAAACACACACTATGGCTTATTTTCAGGGGATGTCTTATTTTTTCCCCTCCTCCTGCTGCCTCGGCTGGCATTGCTGCCGCACCTATCACTATGTCTTATATTCCTTGAATGCTTAAAAATCCTGCTATGGCTTATTTTATGACTATGTCTTAAAATAGGGGAAACAGGGTACCTCCCATTTTATCCTCACAACACCCCCGTGAGGTAGATTAAGCTGAGATATAGCAACTGGCTGCAGGTCCCCCAGCGATGTTCCTGGCTGAGTAGGGATAGGCCTCCCCAGGCCTTGTCAACACCCTAACCACTCCACTCCACTGTCCCTCAAGGAGTTGCATCTTGAGGAGTGGCAGAAGGCATTCCACTAGAGACATGTTTGAGGCAGTATCTTAGGGCACTCTGTGAACGTAAAAATATGAGTATCTTCTGTTATTCTTGCATTGCACGGGGTTGGGCCAGATGGCACTTTTATTATGGCTAATAAACTGAAAAAATGGACAATATTCTCCCTTTAATGTCATTCTAAAATCTCCCTGCTGTGCTTGGCCACCTCACCCTGTCCAACAGCAGGGCCAGTCCTGTGTCTCAGTTCCTCCTCATTGAGATTATCGATCTACTTATGGTAAGCCTGACATTGATAGAGGAGCACAACCCCAGGCTTAACTAAGGGCCTACTGCACTTCACTAGCACAACAGAGAGTAGACCCTCACTTCTATCCCCCTCCCACCCAGATTCTATAGCCTTGAAAAGAGGAAACTACTTTGGTTCTAAAAAGGCCTCCTTAGCCCATTGTTTGAAGTGGATGAAAGAGCACAAAGCGAGAGAGGCAGGAGGCAGAGAGAAACGTACCACTGTCAGCCAGGTAATGTGAACGGGGTGCTGTGGAGGAAGACAGAGCAACAAGTCAGGCATGCACACGGAGTATGTTTCACAGCAGTGCAAGCCTGGACACACCCCACACACTGAATCACACAATCAAAGCCCATATGATTCTGTACACAGATAAAGATGGCTGTGAACAATGTGGCACATTGAGACAACCGCAGTGCGTGTGGCAGGGGAATATCACTGCAATCGTGAAAATGACTGCTAGCTATCTTCAGGTATTGCTTGGTTCACATTATGTGGATAGTGTCATTCTATGGTTTCATCACTAGGTGGCACTGGACTTAGGTGTAGCTGGTGGACTCAGGAATTTCCTGTTGCTGTTCTGTTTTGTTTAAGAGAGAAAATAATGTTCTTGTCAAGCTTCATCACTGGTATGTCCTCTAAGAGCCAAACTACATATTACATCAATGTGTAGTGTGCAGCTATGTCTGTGGGTTATCATTTTTTTAATCAGTTATGGGTGTGAAGATCACACTGCATGGCTAGGAGACTTAGGGGGGGAAATCAGTCAGCTTGACTGATGTAAATATCTTCCCTCTCCTCCCCCTGGGATATTTAAGATATTTCCAGAGCTTATTATGGGGTGCTTGGGGGGGGGGGGAGTTCTACTGTGATATATTTTGCTAGTTCCTGCTAGCACATCAACTCATTTGAATCCAGCCCTTAGGGAAAAGTTCCCATTAAACCCAATGGGAAAAAAATTATTCTAAGCCTCCTAACTGCAGGGAAGTGGGATTTTCACCCCAATTGTGGCAGAAGATTTACCTTCCTCCATCCCAACACACTGTTATCCAGACAACAATTGGATCCCCTGTATCTGCAACCAAATAGAGGAAATCCAGAGATGTAGCTGCACACTAGGCATTAAGTGTAACATGTAGCTTGGCTCCAAGCCCTTCATGGCAATGCTGACTTTTTCTCCAATAATAATAATAATAATAATAATAATAATAATAATAATAATAATAATAGTAATAATAATTTATTTATACCCCGCCCATCTGGCTGGGTTTCCCCAGCCACTCTGGGCGGCTTCCAACAGAAAAATAAAATACAATTTAGTCATATACTAGGACACTTGACTGTGGAGAAGTAAGTTATGCAAGGGGGGGTAGGGAGAGGCAGGGGGTGCTGTTTAATGCCTTCCCCTACAGCCATTTTTCTGTACAAAATGCCCTCCGTCCCAGCAGAAAAACAGCTGAGGAGGGGCCAGTTTTGAGCAAAATAAATAAATAAATGCTTAAGTTAACTAGCCTCTCCTCCTCCCCACCCCAAATTTCTCTGCTCCAACTTAATTCCTCCTGAGGCTGATTTATTTTTAAGAGAAGTTGGAAAGGTCAACATGATTGTGTGCCATATCTATTTTGGATTATTTAGTACAGTACTTAAAAGCAACAACCCAGAATGACTAGCTGCTGAGCTGTTGATGGCCCCATCTAGTGGCCAGCTGGTGCAATTGCAGGAGCATATTTTTGCCCCTCACCCACACTCCTTTGGAAGGAGAAAGGGAGGTGGGATAATGTGGAAGTTCATCAAAGATTAATGAAATATTCCTTCAGGCTCTGGCTGGTAGGGTGCCCCAGGGAAAGCTATAGCGTGAGAGCGTATGTGTCCGCGAAGGTGTGCAAGTTAACCCTGGGAATGCATAGATAGATAAAGGCTGATATACAGTTTGCCAAATAAACTCTGGCATCGTGGAATGCATGATTCCTGTGAGCATGATTTTATTGTTGAAGATTTCTCTGTGAACTCAAGAGCAAGGTGGCAGGACACTGAACATCATTCTTGATCCCTGAAATTTTAATCACCCCAGTTTGGTACAATATGCTTGACACACAACAAACAAATGACAAATAATCTCTCCAAACAGGAGATGAATGAAGAGAGATTTTGATCTCCTTTTGCCCAGACATAGAGAGACTTCAGATATGTTCTGTTTGCTATTAGAACCACAAAGCCAGGGCAGATGCAGGGTGGGCGAAACCAGTGTAAAATGGTGTAAAAACCGTGACTCAGGGGGTGGAGCCAATTGCCTGCAGCACCCCAGGAACACATACACAGTTTGCATATTTAAGCACACATTTATGCCTGAGTTATTACAGATCAGGGATTCTAAACTGCTTAGCTGCTTGCTATGACTAAAATAATTGGGAATCAGAAATACTACTGCAAGCCACCCAGTGATCTACTAGCAGATCCTGATCAATCTTATGCACACTTCTGTCTTAGGCCGATTGGCTCTCTCAAATGCTTCTGGCTCTTTCTCTTATCTGCTCTGTCCAAAAACAGGGGAATAGTTAGATCAGGCAGGAATGGTCGGGGTGAGAATGCAGTGTGAGACCTAGAAACAGAATTGTGAGCTAAAGGCTAGTGCTGTGTGTATGATGAGGTGGCTTTGAAACACCCAGGTTCATTCTCTGTATGTGAACCTGACCGGCCGTTATTAATATCTCCATTTTCACTGCAGTTCTAACCTCCCTCAGTCTCATGGTCCCCAACTATGAATGTTGCATCAAGAAAACAATATCAGGCTGGAACCAGTATATTCATAGCAAAACCAGCCAATTTAATTCACTAGAAGAACTCAGCCGGCTGGTTCTAAATCCACAGACTCAGCATCTGATCTGAATTTCCCCTGCATTGGGATCATTCTGCCATGTCTTTGATACCTGCCCCCCACCCCCCCCCAGCAATAATCTCTCTCGCACGATAGCAATGCATGGCCTGTGAAAAGACAATCCTTCTGCACCTCTCACTTCCTTGAAGCCAACCATCTGCTGGCAGGCAGGGGGTAGGTGATTTTTTTGCGATTGCTTACAGCCATTTAAGGAGCTTTCGTAGCCTGCCGTGTGAAGAGCTTCTCTACTGCCTGCCGAGCTGCGGGGAGGAGTCCAGGGGTCAGCGTAGGAATTGGATCGTGCCTTCATTTCTTCCTTCAGTATCAATCTGCCAATGCCAGTCTGGAGCTGTCACCGCAAAACATTAAGAAGATGAATATTATAGGAGAGCGAGGGAAGGAGGCAAAGACCACGTCAGGGCAGGAACCTGCTGGGCAAGCCCACCACCCCATGATCTACCATGAACAGCCCTGTGGGAAGGATCCTGATGTGTGCCAACACTTTAATATTGTTTATTGTGTTTTAAAAATATGTGACAGAATATTATTTGTAAGCCACCTTGATAGGATTTATATCCTGAAATGGGAGATATAAACCATTTCAAACACGCACACAGTATTTTCCCTTCTATGATTAAGTGGCACTGAGATTAGCCACTTGAGAAGAACATGCGTTTAAAGAAGATTGGAAAATGTTTGTTGAATATATGGGTGAAAATTGTGTACATTTGAAGACACTGGCAGAATTAAGATAAATTCAACAGTGTAGACAAGTTTCGATGGTTGTAACAATGGAATACTGAATGGTTTAGCTTATGTAAAATATGCAGGGATCTGTGGTGTGTAAACTGAACCACAGAAAGAGAAGAGAAGTCATTGATTTAAGGTTAATAATAATAATAATAATAATAATAATAATTTATTACTTATACCCCACCCATCTGGCTGAGTTTCCCCAGCCACTCTGGGCAGCTTCCAACAGGAGATTTAGAAAACATTAAAACATCAGTCATTAAATGAATATTCTAAAATGTAAAATAGAAAAACTTAATGAAAAATTATACAAAAAAGAGATATTAGCATAATAAAATGACCTAACAAAGTAAAAATCCAATAAAACATAATGAAAAGGTGCAGAGGCAGTACCACTGTTGACATGAACTCAGAGGTGTCAACTGTTTTGCCAGTGAAGCCATCAGCACCGGACTCTCCCATTGCGACAGAATGGAGCAGTATCTGAAGATAGTCCAAGTCCTCAGCAGCCTACCTCTTCTTATGAGGTTGTGAGCACAACAGCAGAGGCTGGCACAGTGCTGCTACCCAACCCAAAGTGGAAGAGAGCCTTTGGAAGTTGGGCTGGAGCAGCGTTCCTAAATGGGCAAAGGTGGATCAGTGAAGATGAGCACTCACCTTATGCATCCCTCGATCAAACCCATCTTCTTCTCCTCCTGATGAGAACCTCCGAACCCGTGGTGCTACGAGGAAGTGGCGGCAGGGCAGTCAGTTCAAAGAAATAACTTGCATGGCATCAGGTTAAGACAGTAGCCATGAATCTGGGGATTTTGCTAGGGTCGGGGCCAATGTTGGACGCAGTGGCGGAGCTTCATGCTCTGGCACCGGGGGGCAGGGGGCGGGGCGGAGAGCAGGTGGGGGCGGGGCACGCCACCTGCGGGGGTGGGGTGCCCAGCATGGGCGTGGGGGCAGCCGCACTGGCACCCTACCGGGATCGTGCTGCCGGGGGCGGTGCGCTTCCCCCGCACTCCTCTTCCTCCGCCAGTGGTTGGACATGCATTTCTGTAACCCAAAGGGACCTGTGCTACTTCTGGCATGGAGCTTGGGGCAGACAGTAGCATATTCTTTTCAGGCATTATAGCTGGGAGGGGCCAGAGCTTCCGGTTCATGCAAGGTGACCAGCCACAAAGCCAGAGAGGGCTCCTGTAACTTTAAGAGCTGTGCAGAAAAGGGAATTTCAGCTGGTGCAGCTTTCTGCCCACCTTGACATTCTAGACTGAGGATGGGGGAACCTCTAGATGCTGCTGGACTCAGCAAACACACACATTCCTGGAGCTTCCAGTGACCTGGTGTGGAGAACGTTACCTTTAGGTGAGCCTTGAAAGGTCCAGTATTCTGTTTCGGAGTGGTAATATGGATCCGGAGAGTAGGCTGGGCTATATTTGGAGCTGTGGGCTATATCCTCGCTGGTTTTGCTTTTTGTGGCTGCAGATAGGGTATCTGCAAAAGCAACAGAGAGCACGTGTGAAAGACTGGAAGGAAAAGGGGGAGCTCTTCAGAAGGGTCTGGCAGCAATGACACGCGAGGGCAGCAGAGGCATATGCATCGTCCCAGGACAGCTCCTACCTTATATAAAAGCAAGGGCTTTGTTTTTAAGGTGAGAGAGGAACAAGGGGGAAGGGAGCCATGCCTGCTCTGTGTACCCACTGCTCATTTCACCATAGCCCCTCGCTGGTACTGAAGCTGGTGCCGGGGTGGGTGGGTGAGTGGGAAGAGACATCAGGAGAGAGGCTTTGTGGAAGGGAAGCCATGGGTCCTCTCCCTCCATTGCTTTTGCACTTAAAAAAAATGCTTCAAGCATGATCAGAACAAACCCAGGTATAAATGAACGGTCCTGCTGCTATCATGCCTAATTCAAACTTTTCTTCCAAATCTCCAGATAGCAAACTTTTGTTTCTGAAACAGGGGCAAAAGGGCATAGTAGTAACTGGCTACCTCTCTACAGAGCTTGGGCAAATGCAGAGCAACAGAGCAATGCAATTCTGCTCTTTTCCACTTGCCAGTATTTTATTTATTTATATGTTTATATACCACCCTTTTTCTTCCAAGGAGCAAAGGGTGGTGTACCTGGCTCTCCTCCTCCCACCTACATTTCATCCTCACAACAACCCTGTGAGAGAGGTAGCACTTATCTTCGGCGAACAAACATGTGGCACCCTGATAATTGCACCCCATCCCAAGCTCCTACTGGTGCCAACACAAGTTTATACTAATATCAGCTTTCTTTAAAAATAAAACACACACACCTCCCCAACCCCCCACATATGATTTAATCCAGAATTAATCCAAAATAGCAATCCATCCTAATAAAGACCAGATCCCATAGGTTGGTTGGCCACTGCAACAACAAGGTGCTGAATTAGGTTACCCTTTGGCTTAATCTACCTGGGGTTTCCCACCTAGCAGTTTGAAAGCACGTCAAAGTGCAAGTAGATAAATAGGTACCACTCCGGCGGGAAGGTAAACGGCGTTTCCGTGCACTGCTCTGGTTCGCCAGAAGCGGCTTTGTCATGCTGGCCACATGACCTGGAAGCTGTACGCCAGCTCCCTCAGCCAATAACGCGAGATGAGCGTGCAACCCCAGAGTCGTCCGCGACTGGACTTAATGGTCAGGGGTACCTTTACCTTTCTTATGTTCTTATCACACATACACACACACACACACACACACACACACACACACACTCACACACTTTTTTATTTATGTTTTAATTAACACGGAGCAAATCTCATTCCTGATTTGATACCCTCAAGAATAAATAAAGTGTGTTAAGGAGATAACTGGTTTTGAGCAATTTTGCTTCGCCCTTAAACGTGCGTTAGAACGACAAGCAAAACTTCAGACGGTGCGTACAAGAGGATTTTTATAGAGCACTTAGGGATAAGTAATCTGCATTACGTGATCATGCATTAAGTCCACAAATGTATTTTATACCATATATATATATATATATATATATCCTCAGAGAAAGCTATTTATGTCCTAATAGAAGGGCAGATGTTTTAAAAAAGCTTTTAAATATACAAGGTTTGCTGGAGGAAATCAGAGGGCTTCTCAGGAGCAAGGCATGATGAGGTTGTTGGTACCAAGAAGAGGGACAAAGGGAGGTACTTACAATGCAGTGGGGTGCAGGCAGCCAGCAGGGCAGGGTGTTAGGCAGACAGCAGAAGGGGGAAAGGGGGAAGGAAAGAGAGGAGACACTCGGTTACCACATTCAAGGGGAAAGCCACAAGACCCTTCTAAAACAATAAAAGCAGATCGGTGAGTGCAGAGCAAGCCCCTCATCCTCCTCACTGATGGGACCTGACCAGCAGAGGGCGCTCCTCCATCTTCCATGGCTCCCAAGAGCTTTGACTCAGAAGAAGTCTGGAGGGACATTGTTTCTGTAGTTTCCCAGGCCCTGTGGGTGTAGAACATCTAGCCTCCAAGCTTGTAACATCCAGTCCCACACCTCCAAGTCATATTCCTGCTAGGATGCTTCATGGCCGTCTCATGTGTGAGGCTGGACATTTCCTCTCTAGCCTTCCTCACCTTGTACAGTCTCCTTATCCACTGACAGTATGGCCACCCACCCCGGGGCCAGGCATCAGACCTTGGCTTTATCTTCTGCTCTTCTCATTCACTCATTTGCCCCCATATTTAAGTTCATTGCAAAACCACATTGCTTCTCTATGACTTTGCAAAAAGACAGCTCTTCTTCCTTTCTGCCCTCTTAGCAAAACAAAACAAAAAAACCTACATTATGACCTGATCATCTCTCACTTTGACCTTTGGGCTTTGATTGTATCATGTCGGTCCCCTCCGGGAGCGTCTGGTATGGTGGTGTGGAGCTGCCCATTGAACACAAGCATCACTGTTGCTTTTCATGGTGGGGCAGGTCAGCGGCAAGGCTGGCATGGAGTGCAGCCAGCTCCTGTCGGTGTGCCTAGATGGCCCCAACCTCACCCCTGCCCTGATGCATCCTGGGAAGCAGCAGTGATGTCGGTGTCAAGGAGGCAACTCCATCATATTGCCCCACCATGCAAGCCACTCCTGTTCTCCTTAAGTCCATCCAGCAGTTAGCTGCTAATATCATTCACTTCCCTCACCATGACACTCTCCTTCTTAAATCCCTACATTGGCGTCCTGTGCATTTCTGGACCCCACACAAGCTTCTCATCCTTGCATTCAAAGCCTTCTCTGACCTTGACTCCTTCTTCACTTATATCCTGATGCCTTCTTGCCTGTGACTTTCAGTAGTCCAGTTACACCACTTCCCAAACGCCTCTTTCCCCTCAAACAACTCCACCCATTCTCCTTTGACCAGGGTACCACCTCTCTTCCTTCTAGCAGATCCCTCCTCAAAGGCCACCTTTTCTTATGAAGCCTCTGGGACAACTCCATGCCCAGCTATTACTAGGTCAAAGTGCATCATATTGCAACAAGCACACTTTCCTCTCCCTCCCACCCCTGCCTTCCATTTTCACCCTGGCCCTTGATGTCTCCCTTGGGTGGCACTTTAGATTGAAAGCCCCTTGTGGGAGGGACATGAAAAATTCCATGTGCGTGATTGGTGTAAATAATACTAATACTAATATGCATGATGGGTGTAATAAATAATTACAACTAGCCTCTAAAAGGCACCTAAACAACTGAACTAGCCCTATAGCCCGCTTGCTCCCTTTTGCCAGCAAGAGAGTAAGGATTGTCAGCTAAATAGTCCATTTCTACTTTGAGTTCCTTATGGCTGAGGAGACCCAGGCAGATTTTGACCTCAACGTTTTTATACTCCTACGACAACGTCTGAAGGTCCCTGGCCTAGAACCGCAATGTAAGTTCTGTTGCGGTTTCCTTTTCAGAAGTCAGAGATACTCAAACTTGTATCCCCCCCCTCTTTCCCCCATTGTGTCCAGGTGAGGCGCTTGGTAAATGTCAACTTGGTATATAACTTTTGCAAAGCTCGCAGAGTCACTCCACACTCAATGTGCAGCACTGTCGCCAAAGCAGAACTGGACTTGGTTATTATGTGTATCCAAATATGTGTCAAAGCCATGCCCAAACTGTACCGTGTCTTTTATAGATGGGGGGTTTCCGGTAGATGTTACTCTCTGCAGCAGCTGGAGGCAAAAAGAAAGATAATAAAGGAAAGAAAGAGACAGAGAAGGAGAGTAGGAGCCAGTGCGCGAATGTTTCAGAATCACAAGAGCTGCCACAATTTGTGGGTATAAGGTCCCCACCCACAAACAAACCGCCTGCTTACTCCACATTCAGTGTTTTTCTCCTCACAGCCTTCTTTTAAGCAGCTGCAAGGCTGAGATAGGTTGGGAGCTGGTTTGATGGGGGAAGAAGGAATCCATCCTGCTTGGGGTGATGTGTGCTACAGACAGCCATACGACAGAGAATGCGTCCATGAGATCATGCTGGGAGCATGCTCACCATTAAAAGCATGCAGGGTCAGGCAGACATTTCTCCTTCTGGCACAGTGGATGGCTTGCCTTCGTTCAGGGGAAGGGAAGTCCTAATTTGGGCGGTGCTCATGGCCACGTCTTCTCGTCTGCCAGTGGCACCAGATGATCTGTTGAGTCGATTCCTTAGAGACAGGGCTGTAACCCTCATCCCACCGTTGCCCAAGAGCAAAACATGTCTGCCAGGGTCTCTTAAAATGAGAGAGCGAGAGAAGCAAAGCAAGCTGGGGACAGGAGCTACCCTACCAGCACAAAGGCTTACTGATGGGCTGGGCAAAGGGCCATCCATAAAAGACGTCAGCCAAATCTCCTGGGGCGCTCGTCGTTTCTGATGGTGGTAATGACAGAAAGGAAATGTGACAGGGAAAATTCCAGAACTTCCAGGCTGTTCTAGGTGAAATGGAGCCTTTCCCCCCCAATAGCCAAGGCAATCAAGGCCATAAGCCGTGTGACTCCAGGTCTACTTCATCCTTCCTTTCTTGCACTGTGAGTTCAAGGGCCCCTCATGAAAATCCGCAAGTGTCTCCTCCCTCTCTGCTAACATGGGCATTGCCGGGATCAGCTGCCAAGTAAAATCTGGATTTTGACACACAGTTAATTGAGGGGAAGAAAAAATAAAACAAGCCACCAGGCATGGATTCTGTCACTTGTTTTCATCCACCAGGAATCCTGCTCCTAACACTTTCATCCTAAGGCCCCTGAGTTTCTTTTCTTGGCTTGTTTGAATGAATGACTTGAGATCAAAATCTTGGAAATGGCTTCAGGGAGGAGGGCGTGTGCATGTCAAAAAGGCACCCTGGTTTGACTTGCCCTAGTTCAATCTAGGCCGAGGGCTCCCACTGCTGCCAGGTGTTTGGACAGGTGTCGACCTCACGTGCTTGGAGTGAACTAATGATTCTAGATTCCCTTTGCAAGCAAAGCTGATGACAGGCTGCGCTGTCGGGCAGGTGGGGAGGGCACACGTGTAGCTACTTGTGTACTGAAAAGGGGCAGATGTTGCCCTCCTTCCCACCCTCCCTGCAGGAGGGGCGTGGCAGTGGCCCTTACCTGGTGGCCCCCGGAGTCTCTGCTGGAGGGGAGCAGCCATCTGGCAAGCCCAGTTAAATCTGGGGGAAGGGTGCAGCGGGCCCTGAGGGGAGCAGGAGGAGTATAAGATAAATTATCTGTCAAGGATGGATGCAGAAGAGCTCCTAGCTGACAGACAAGCTCTGCCTTGAGGGAAGAGAACGGAACGAGGGGAACAGGAGGACCTCTTCTTTGCAGAGATGGGAGAAGCTGCATGGGGAGGGTGAAAACAAACTTTGGGGGAGGTGGGGATTGAGGCTGCAGGTCTTGTTTATGGATGGCCTCTGACATGCGGATGTCTCTTGCTGTTGCTAGCTGACTCTAGGCTGGCAGTAGCACTACTCATGCAGTATGCACACTTGGTGCATGCATGCGTGCGTGCGTGCATGCATGCAAAAATAAAACCAAAACCAAAAAAAGATACAGCGCTCCTTCACAGGCTGGCCAGAGGCCTCCAGAGCCTACCTGGAATGTGGAAATGCTTAGGAGCTTGGTATGAGGTTGGTGTAGAAGACCTCACATCTAACTGGCTATAGTAGGGGGAGCTGCGCCCGCTCTCTGTTCCTTGAAAGAGCAGATTGGAGGGAGCAGCGGAGAAAGAAAGAAAAAGAGAGAGACAGAGAGAGAGAGAGGCAGAGGAGAATTGGTGTTAGAAGCAGCCATGTTAGAAGAGTAGCAAGCCACCTGTGAACCAATGATGGGGATGCATGAATGATGGAGAGGTGGGGTGGGGGGTGGTCATGAAGACTCCTACACGTCACGGTGAGGGGAGGGGTGCTGGGTCCACCAATGAAGAGGAGCCAGAGGAAAATCCCACAGGTGCATGACATCAGTGGCAGTTCTAAACCTATTCCAGGAGTACCCAAAATTCCATGCCAGGATTTACCCGGCAGCGCTAGCTGGTGCCAGAGGTGCAGGCGCAGTGACGGTTGTACAACTTAATTCATTTTGGCAGAGGCTGAGGTTCTGGTGGGTGGGTGAATATGCTACAGGAGGCCCAGAATAAGCCAGTTCTGCTAGACATGCTTTTCTCTCTGTTTTTCCCTTCCCTGCTCTGCTCTTTTTCCTAAGTGCAACATGTCAAAACCCAGTGCCAGTTGTGTTCATGATGAAGAACTCCTTAGCACCTCTGTCCGTGTGCCTATGAATCCCGGCGCATCCGTTGCTTCCCACATCACCTGCTCCTTTCCGTTTCACCACTAGCGCAGGACCTTGAAGTTTTGAAGTCGCCACAGAAAAAGGAGAGGGGCATATGCACCAGTGGAGTGTGAAGTCCCAGTAATCAGCCCATCTCTACCCTGAGGACAGACAGTAGCAAAGTTTGCTAGGTGTCCATAAACGTTCCTCCGTAACAGAGGAAACTGGCCAAGGGGGTGTGTCCTCTTTACCCTTCTCCCCACCACCACTGAGACGTGAGGCTTCGCAGTGCAAGCTCTTCTGGGAATGGGAATATGTTCCGGCACTGAATGTGCCTTGGAGAGAGGCGCATATGTCCTGATGATGCCACAGTGCTGGTTTCTGCTTCGCATGTGTACTCCCCTTACCTGAGCGATAATAATGGTGCGGTGAGCGTGGGATGGTGGGGGACATGCCTTGGCGGCTGTAGGTGGGGGAGTCGATGTAGCCGGGGCTGGAGGCTCGCCTCTGTCGGATGTCCATGCTTTCATAAATATCCTGGGAAAGGGAAAGAGCAGTGATGGAAAAAGACTCAGCCTTTAGGGAGGTGCAAGCGCACGAGACTCCTGGCTAGTGATGTGGGTTTTCTGGAAAATATGGAATTGGAAGTATTCCAGAAATGTTTTCCTATGCAAATACACAGGATAATTTGCCTCGGAATATTTCCAGTTTGCATTGAGGGACGGGGGGGTTCTGATGCCCTAGAGCAGTGATGGCCAAACTTTGCCCTCCAGCTGTTTTGGGACTACAATTCCCATCATCCCTGACCACTGGCCCTGTTATCTAGGGATGATGGGAGTTGTAGTCCTAAAACAGCTGATCTATTTGAATGTTTATTTTACTTGTATTTAAAAAAACTTTGAAACTTCACTGGTATTTGCAGTTGGCATCCCTTCACTGTTGTTAAATGAACTTATGGACATTTTCCATGGAAAAATAAAGCATTAGGAAAAGTTTCTGTCTCTCATCACTGCCCATGGTGCAAATCCTAGCCCTCTACTTTTGATTTAATTTTGTTCAGGGCAGACTGTTCTCTTTCCAGTCAAGGGCAGTGTGTGTATGTGGGTGGGTGAATAGGAGAGAGAGAGAGAGAGAGAGAGAGAGAGAGAGAGAGAGAGAGAGAGAGAGAGAGAGAGAGAGAGAGAGAGAGAGAGAATCACAAAGACAGTTTGCTTTACCCTGAGCATTCCTAATTTAACATTGTCATGGGGGACGGTCACCTTCCAGTGTCTAACCACAAAGCTTAGTAGCGATGCAGTTCGACCCTTCAGTACTCAGCCAAGGGGCTTTCATGGTCCAGCTGTCAGCAGACAGTTCCTCAGCTCAATGCCACTTGGGCCCTTATATTAGTCTTGTGTGCCGTATGATTACCTGAGAATACGGAGAGAGTGTTCCAAGGGACTAGAAATGACAGGAGACCAGAGACAAGCCACGAGGGAGTGAAGAGCAAGGAAAGAAAGAGAGTGGGGGAAAAATGATTACAAGCTGACATGACTGCTCAAGGCCACAACACAGTTCATCTTCCTGCAAGTTACTGTCCACTTAGCAAGACCTACAACCTTATTAGAGCTGTCAGGGGATAGAGAAAACCTGGGAGGGAGACTCTGAAGTTAACACAAAGGAGGAGCAAACATGTGTGCGTGTGCATGCAGCAGAGTCCAATACTTCTCTTCCCCTCAAATATATGTATGCTCAGGAGTCCTCACTGGAATTCCCCATCTTTCAATGAACAGCCCACCCTAAGCTCCAGCCTTTTCGCTTCTTGCCTCCACATTTAGCAGTCATTTTTTAAAGCTCTACATGTGAACAAACATGGGTTTAATATACAGTAGAACGTAAGATGGCACACCCAACACTACGGATATCATATTAAGCTCCGAAGGATCCTGCTTTCACTACTGTAGGGGATCAGCGCATATCATAAAGGATGAGTCTAGCATGGCAGAAGCCATCAGTATGACACATCAATCTGAGCACCACAAATTCCATGTATCAGACTTAGGCCTGATCATTCAAACATGATAAAGATGCAGCCCTTTAGCAATTCCACGCCACCCTCATTCCTTTCTTCCTTTTTTCTCAGGGAAAATGAATGTCTGCAGTGGTTCTGACCCACCCTGCAGGCTCATCTTGAACTGCTGCTTCTCCTCCACAAAATACAAAGTGCTTTTAGCACATATTCACAAGAGGAATGCTTGTGAAAGCAAGAGCGAAGATATGAGGTACCATTCCTTTTTTGAAAGCTCACTCCTAAGGCTTTCCAACTGTGGCAAACGAATCAACACTCCCGACCCGGCCTGGCTGCAGTGCACTCATCAATATAGGATCAAGAATAGCACAGTTCAGGGGCAAGGAAGAGGCGCCACTCTTCAGGAAATCTGCACCTGCAGGCACACCATCTCTGAGCACTGCAAAGTGAGGCATCCGTGAACAAGGGGAGAATGTGCACGCTATACCTTTAAAGCACATTTCCGTCCTCAAAGTATTCTGTGTGCTGGAGTTTGTTGAGGATTGCTGGAGAAAACTGTGGGCTCATCCATGCATCCGCTTGTCCCGCTGCTTTCTCCCTGCAAAAATCTGCTCTTTACCACTGAATCAGAGCAAATGTTGATCGGGTTTTGCACAGATTGACATTTGCTCCAATTCAGCAGTAAAGAGCAGGTTTTCCTGGGGAAAGCAGTGGGGCAAGCAAAAAATATCGCCCAGACCTGTGCCTAGGAAGAATGGGACAAGCAGAAAACCTATTGGATCCATGGTTTGTAGGCATGGGACAAGCAAAGTGTGGACAAGCCCTATGTGTGGTACAAACTATAGTACCTAGAATTCTCTTTTACATATTTCCCCCACAAAATTGTGCATTTTATCCTTTCTCATTTTTGTATGTATCTTATTCTAAAATGCACAATTTTGTTCACATTTTATTATAAAATATGCATTTATGCCTGCATTATGGCACTTTTTTAAAAAACAAACAAACTAGGAACTGTATCAGAAAATTTAGAGAATCAAAAAATCTGTAGTGAACTGCATAACAATCCGCTTATCAACCTGGTTGATTTAAACACAAGAGCTGAACGACATCAGTGAGCACCCCATCCTTCTGCACATCTGAAAAGAAAGCCCTGGCATATACATTTGCCTCGTTTTCTGCTTCAAGGCTATTGTGATCCCTATGCTTTTCCACTCTTCAGTGAGGTTTGGACATATTAAGACAGAACTGAAGGGAGCTCCTTGGAAGTGTTTGACACTGAGGGATAAGCCATAGGAATTATTCCTTAAATATCTCTGTACTTCTCACACTACATTTAAGTACATGAATCTCCATCATTTACCCCTGAGTAGACCACAGAGACTATGGGTGATAATCAACTAAGTTTTACTCAGAGGAGGCTCACTAAAATTAATTAATATAACTAAGTTAGGGCCATTAATTTCAGTGGGTCTACTCTGAGAAAAACCTAGTTGACCACCCCCACCCCCAACTGGAAGGTGTGCTTTCCCCATCTATATCCCTGTAGCAAAGGATGGAACCAGCATACTCAGAACAGGCCTTACACGGACATTTTCTTCTCTATTCAGAAGGTGGCTACTTAGCAATAACAAATTTGGATTTTGCTTTCGGTAAGTGTAAGAGAAATGTATCGTGACTCTCAAACAACTCAATCAAAATGAATAGGGTTACAGCAGGGTTGGGGAACATGGAAGTCCAGCATCTGGAGGGCTACGAGTCCCAGCAGCCCCAGCCAGCATGGATGATGGGACTTGTATTCCAACAACATCTGAAGGTTCCCCATTCCTGATCCACAGCTATAGTTTATAGAAAAGTCTTTCTACCGCAGACCTTGCTGTCTCCCTACATCCCAGGTGAAATGGCTGAGAAGCTGTACCTCCCCATAGCTATATCTCTCCAGCGTCTCGTCCGAGGTGTATCTGTGATAGGGCTCATAGGAAATGAGGTCAGGGCGCTGCACCTCGTAGATGGCTTTAATCTTGGGAAGAGCGGCCAGGTCTTTGTAATTAAGGATCTCATTATCCACTTTAGCCTAAGGAAAGGGAGAGACAGAGACAGAGAGGCGAACACAGAGAGAAAGGTAAAGAAAAGGGAACTGGGGGGTGCAAGGGTAAGAAGGGGCAAATTGGAATAAACAGGTTGAAGGCATCATCAGAACAAATGGAGCCAGATTGTTACCAGAGGTGAGAAATGGGAAGGATTGAACCTTGGATGAGGTGACAGGGGTTATCCTAGGTAGATGAGGCAACAGTGGGAAAGGAGAATGCAGGCCAGGATTGAAATCAGTGCCATGAATTGCCTTGGCTAAATACATCTGAACCCTTTGAGTCAGATGATGCTCAAAGAAGCCATCAGGGCCCTTTGGCAGTAAGGCATTCAAGGACCCAGTGTAGACATCTTGGGCCGAAACTGCCAAATGTTTGCCTTTGTTCCCAGTCCATGAAAATCCATTTCTCAATGGCTACGTGGGTGCATTGGATGATCACTTCTTTTCAACCTTCCTGGGATCGCGTAAGGGCATGTCTTCCCAAGCTTCACCTGTAGGAGCTGCAATGCCCAGTCCTCTAGCAACTGCAATGCCCAGTCCTGCTTCAGCCACAGAATTGTAGCAACTGCATGGCCTGCTTCAGCCACAGAATTGTACTTACACAGATGACTCTGTTGGGGGAACCAATGCTTGAGCCAGGTGGGGAGATGGATGTTTCTGAAGTTCTTCTGTGCTGTGTAGACAGAAAAGGACGGAATACGTTGCAAATTAAGCCAGGCTTCCTTCCAAAACCTGGTCTCCTCAAGATGTTACTGGGCTACAACTCCCATCATCCCTGACCACTGGCCATGCTGACAGGGGATGATGGAAGTTGGAGTCCAACAACATCTGGAAGACCTCATGTTGGAGAAGGCTGAATTAAACCTTCCTCCTCTCTTGCTAATCAGTCACACTGAAAGACACAGTTCAGCCATCTGTAACCTCAGTGAGTTGTCCATCTTTAGTAAAGGCAAATTGGTAATCTACCTGCCTATATTCCTTCTGCTTAAAAAGCCTTAATTTCTGTAATTTTGCTGCACTTTGACTACAGTTTGCAGGAGGGAAGAAGATGTTGTCTGTGATTATGTTTTCTTTAATAGTACATGAGAGATGCAGGGTAGATGTAGGCAGTGTAACAGCTGTGTACAATATGAAGTGGTTCAAGAGTATGAAGAGAGGAGAAACAAGAAATAAGTCCACAGTTGCAGTCTGTACTCCTTGGTTAAAGCTTCAAAGCTTCAAAGCCTGTAATCTTAGTTCAAGTGTATATATCCCTGTAAAATCAAAGCCTTTGGATGCTAAATTTAAGGCTTCCTCTCCTTCTGCAATTGCTTTGTAGAAGGGCTATGACTTTCAAAGCAAGTAAATAAATTAACTGGCTATCTTCCAGCCTCTAATAATATATTTCCACTCGAGGAACTCCCCCAGCCAGTTGTTGCCAAAGTTCTCCTTCCCGTCCATTCCCAGCTCCATCTTACCTTTAACTTTTTTTCTGCTCGTGCTGCTTGTTTGCAGATAGGATGCCACACTTCTGACCCTGGAACAGAGCAGAAGGTCAGGACTACAGTGCCGTCCAGCTGTGATTCTGATTTACATAACATTACCCAGGCTCATCAAAACAATACTCCTGAAAACTTCATTGCTCATTGCTCCTGGCCTGGCATTGCGTGGCAATAGTACGACCCTAACTGTTTCCTCTTGCTGCAAGGTGGTCTGTTCATTTTGCCCATCTGGTTCCTATTATTGAGGTCCTAGATCTCTTTATACCAAAAATTCCACTTGAACATTTTCAGCGGCAAGCTTCTTGGCACATCCAGAATTTGTATCACCCTTCTTTCAACACTGATTAGAACTTGGATAGTTTTTGCTTGGAACTAAGAGGATTGTAGCAAATTCATTTCACTCATTGTGCAAATTGACAGCAGATTTCTACTAGGAAAAGGCAAGGGTTGTGCCCATTTCTGTGATCACATGTGTGGCACATTCCAACTTTGTAGCACTGAAAGCAACCAAGAGGCCGTCTAGTCCAACACTCTGCCACAAGGCAAGGCCATCCAATCCCAATCCTGCAACCTGTGCAATTCCCACCCTGGGTTGCAATGAGCAAAGGACAGGTACAACTGCAATAAAATGCCTTGAGAGCAAAAAGTTTGACTAAGTCAAACAAGAGCACAAAAATGTTATATCCGCATTAAGGGAATACAAGTAGTTCCTCCTACTGTATGGTGGTTATATGTAAGACAAAGGGTTGGAAACTCAGTTACCAAACTGGGTATTGGGTCCTGGGTGCCAGTACAGAAGGAAATGGAGATCAGCAAGGTTCTGTGCAAATCCACCCTTGTAAAGAGTGTTCTGGAGTGGGTTGCTCTACAGAACGGAGTTGACTGAGAGGGGGAAGGCCCAGCAGCATCAGAAGAACCCAGCAGTCTGTTTACTGAACCCAGAAGGCAAGGCCTTTCCTGTCTAGCTGGCAATCTCCTTTTGAGGAGAGAATCCTTGCCCTGGCTTCTTCTCCTCACCTAGCAACATAACTGGCACCACTGTCTGTGGCAGGTTGTATCAGAAGGTTGCAGCAACAGGCAGCACTAAAGCAATGCTAAGAGAGAAAGCAGTGGATCAAATACATCAAACAGACAAGATATTCTTCAGGGTTCCCTAAGAATCTAGGGCTAGTTCTGAATAAGGCAGTCCAGAAAATACAATGCAAGACAATTCAATAAAACCACCTTGGGTGTTTGGGCAGAAAGGCAGCACATCAATATATTAAATACGTAACATCAATCCTCAGTTGGATATGGGTGGCCACTTTAGAGTGAAATTCGGATCCCCTTCCCCTCACTCATCTGCATCCCTATAGCAGGGAGGAAAGAGACATGCTTTCAGACTTAGCAGTGACGCTGCATGCCATTGATTTTTATTGACTTTCTTAAGATCCTTTCACCTTAATGGTGTGGTCAAAGGAGCAAACTATCAGCTGGTGCTGAAAAGGAGGATGCTAGGAAGAGACACAACACTTATACTGTAATATGATTCCACATGTTTCAAATCTGTGGCTGTATCATCCTCCCATGGACATTTTACTGTTGACTTAGGTCTCAAAGCTGACTAGTCCTGGCTGCTGGTAAAGGTCAGGATAAGATTACAGCTGTTGTTGTTATTCTTGCATGCTATCTACCCGGCAATTCATAGACATCGTCCATCATCCAACCTGCCAGATGGATACCTGGGAAATGTATAACACTGCCATAGGCTCAAAGCGAAATCAGAATGGGTAGTCCTTGCAGACAGCAAAACAATACCATCATAATGGAGTCCAGCAGAAAAGTGAGCTCCTGTTTTACTAGCTTGATAAGATTTGTGTTCAGGACTTGAAAAGATTAACTCCCTCCTCACCCCAGTTTTTTTTCTTTTTCTTTTGCTGTACAGCTGATTATTATTGAGTGAGGGAATAAGAGAAGTCAAAGCAGTAGACCTTGTTCTTGTAGCAGCTTTAGAAGCTCCTATGGGTGATGGGGGAAATCACATGTCAATACCTTTCTAGGAGTTGCATGCAGACCAAATCATCAAACTGGTTTGGTCTTCATCCTGGTCTGCAATCCAGGAAGACCAGAGATCAGCATGTACTGGGGATCAGTGCAAGGAAGAATGCAGGGTTTGGCTACATCAGAGCTACTGGTTTGTCCAGTGGGCAAATTACAACTTACTAGCTTTCCCCAAAGAAAACATTAACTTGCCCCCCCATTCCCCCCACCTGTTGCAACATTATTTTTGTGAAGATGCAAATGCACACATAGGTTTCAGGATGTTTAGAAATATAATGCTACATCCTCTCCACTTCTCAAGCAACGAGAAGCTTCAAGGGTGCAGTACTTAACTGGGTTTGGTTTCCTTTGGAAGGAAGTTCCTGGAGGCTTCTTAAGAGTTTTGCAATAATTGTATTTATTTGCAAAAATACAGGCTGGTCACAGGTGGAGACTCAGCTCAAACACTCCAAAGGACAGCCAAAGTCTACTACTCCCACATCAGATCTCCAGAAATGAAGCCAGGAGCCTAAGGTGCTCCTAGAACCCAAAGTCAGCCCTTTCTCCCTCTCCCTCTCCCTCTCCCCCCCTCTCTCTCCCTCCCTCTCTCCCTCTCCCTCTCTCTCTCTCCCCCTCCCTCTCTCCCTTGCTCAAAATGCAGTTTCTCTTCACATACAGGCACCTCAGGAGCTTTCAGGCTGTTGCAATTTTGCAGGTGGGATTCAAATGCATGCCAGTAAATTCAGGTCACACAATTAAGTGGATTTGAAGCTTCTTGCCCAACAAACCCTCTTCTCCCCCAACATCAGACTTTTTGCAGTAGGGGAAATAACAGAGAACCACACTGGAAAGTGTAGGATAACAACTGCTTAATACAATGCCATTTAACCAGTGGTGTGTGGCCAGTGGACTAGGGGGACCAGGCTAGTCCCCTAAATGTTCCTGGTAAATTAGAGTGTCAAAGTATTAAAGCGTGGTGCCTCCTTCCCAAAGCCCAGGAAGCTTCTGCCCGGCTTAGGGAGGGAGGCATGATGCTCACACGCATGGCATCGGGACACTGGGGCATCACACATGTGATGTTGGCATCCCACCCGATCGTCCTCGTAAGCTGGTGCCTCTGGTCCTAACTGTTCCCCTTTCTGCAAACAAATCAGAATGCTCAATAAACAGTCATCAAACAAACTTTTGTGCAAATCAGTTAGGATGAATGCTCAATAAACAAGTCACCTTTGGAAGTAACTGTAGATTATAGCATCCTTAGATAAAGTGGAAGAAAGGAGAAATGTCTTTTTTTCTAGGTATTTCTAAGAAGAACCAGGCAATCTTCCTAACAAAGGGAAGTTCCTTGTCAGCTCTGCCACCTCGGCCAATTAAGGCAGTCTCCAGCAACTAACTTGCCCAACTCCTCAGCCTACAACATGGGAAAGAGAACACCTTCTACTTCCCAAGACATGTTTCTATAAATCAGACTTGCTCTGAACAGCCATTTAATGTGATAAGTAGACATTTATCATCCTTCCTTTATTATACTGGAAATGTATCCTAAGACAGAGGTGCGCATAAAGCTGCTAATAGCAAACATGGGAAGATGCCTTATACTGAGTCAGACCATTGGTCCATCCAGCCTAGGACCATCTACGCTGTCTGGGATTTCAGGCAGGGAGTCTTTCCCAGCTCTACCTGGAGATGGCAGGGATCAAACTTGTGACCTTCTGCATTGAAAACAGCTGCTCTACCACAGCCCTTTCCCTGAAGTGACGGAAATAATGTAAATAGAGAAGTCTGCTTAAGAAGAAGGTGTGGGGAAAGGAGGTAGAAGAGGAGGAATTCGGGGACAGAAATGAAGTTGGGAATGAAATCTTGGCTGATTTAGCCCCATGCGGGGGAGATACGCTCAGATAGAATTGGAGAATTGGAGCCAATCCTGATCTTCTCATGGCCATTTAACTCATCCCCTCCCAGCCACAGAATGAATAATTATTTTCCACAGGCAGAATCCCACCCACCCTCCCGTCTACCCTGTATCTACCCTGTTCCTGTCTCTTGGCACAACATTTTTGAGGGCCGTGGTCACCATAGCAACAGGATCCTCTCCTGGGCTGGAGGATCAGGCAATGATGGCCAGGTGCAATGCATGGAGGAGTTGCCCTTTCTCCACTCCCCCATCATAGTGGCAGCATTTCTGGCTGATGGGCCAATGTGACACTAATGGCACTTCAGCTCCCCCACAATGAAGCAACCATCAATTGCCACCCAACATAGACAACAGCCCCTCCCTATTCCAGCAGTGCGAGGGTGGGAAGCAGCCAACCCTGCAATTAACACAGACAGACACAGGGTAATTAGTGACTCGGGGTGACGAGCACCTAAAGGTTGTCTAAGGGACAAACACTCCCCCCACCAAAGCTGAAAATAGATCCATAAGGGGAAAGACACCCTAAGCTCACATTGAGACCCAGTAATTATTTCTCTCTTCCTCTTGCAAGGGCACGTATCACCACCACCACTTCTCAAGTGATTTGAACTTGTTGCAAGCAGGAAATGCAAATAAGTTGGCCTCGGGGCTTCATCATGTGGCCTCTCAACACGGGTCTCCGTGAAACAGGATTGATTAACATGAAATCTCTGCATCTCGCAATGCATCGTAAAGATTAAGAAAATGTGGAGTGCCCAGCACTCAAGCAACATTCATGACACCCTTAAGGAATTTTAGAACCTCTGAGTTTTGAATACCAAGGTTGTGTATGAGGCTGGGAGAGAAGTAGACAGTCCACTCCAGAGTGAGACCTTTCGCCCCAGAAGCTGGTGTTCCTACCTGTGAGGTACATCTCTTCCCCTTCTGTGAACATCTGGTGACAACGCACACATCTGGCACAAGTGGGGTGATAATGCTTCCCTCCTGCCTAAACAAATGAGAGAAAAGAAGATAATCAGGCAAGCAGGTCTAGTCAACTTACGTTTCGACAGCACTCTTGTAAGAATTATTTTATTTGTTTATTATATCTCTTAACTTGACTTTTGCCTAACATCCCCCTGCATCACCACAACACATCCAAATGTGGTTTACGGAAAGAATAAAGCAGCCATCACCAACAACATAAAATATCATCACTAAAACAATTCTGAAGTTGGGTGGAACAAATAAAAGAAGAAGATTTAAATTGCTTCCTTAAAGCTATCAAGGAAGGCACCCTGCGGCTAGATTAGGTGTTATGTACTGAGCTGAATCCTAGAACAATAGGATTCAGAATCAGCGGGAGCTACCCAATCCAACTCCAGGTGGAAGTGAATCCGCAACCTGATTGGCCTGCTGGAGCAGCCAATCAGGCGGCTGGCAGAAGTGAATCTGCTACCTGATTGGCCTGTAGGAGCAGCCAATCCGGCTGCAGGCAGAAGTCAATCCACAATATAATTGGCCCACAGGTGTAGCCCTGAAGTAGCCAATCACGCAAGGCCCATTGTGTAAATAATGTATATAAGCAGATGGTTTTGGGAAAAGAGCCATTCTTCTTCTCCTCTTCTCCTTGATGACTATGAGCTGAATAAAGAGCATGAAATTCACTCTCGACTCCGAGTACATTTTACTGGCGACGAAGGTGGGATCTGTGCAAGCTGTGGGGAGAACCACGAGAGGAGGACCTGTCGTTTCCGCAACGCAGAGTGCAGGCAGTGCAGAAAATTGGGACACATCGCCCGGGTGTGTCGGGCTCGACTCACCCGTCGACAAGCATCAGATGACCGACCCAGGAGCCCCAGGTCACACGGCACCATGCACCAAGGCAACTCGACGGAGATCACGGACTACCAGGTATTCCAGTTGCCCCATCCCAGCACAGAGAAAATTTATATAGAGGTACAGATAGAGGGAGCCCCATGCCGCATGGAGCTGGACACGGGTTCAACTCTATCCATAATCTCGGCCCGAACATTAAGGGAACTGTGCCCTAATGGGGGTCCCAAACTAAGGCCGGCCCCATTCACCCTCCGGGACTTCCAGAAACGTAAGGTCCCTACAATGGGGGTGGGGACCTTCAGGGTGCAATATCGAGGGCGAAAGCAACAATTGGACTTGCTGGTAGTTAAGGGCCCCTACGTTAGCTTACTGGGACTGGCATGGTTTGGACCTCTGGGGCTAGCCGTTACCGGGGTGAACCGCACTAGCTTACAAGTGGACGTGGACGCCATATGCAAAGAGTTTCCAGGGGTTTTCGATGGGGCATTGGGACGATATACAGGACCCCCCATCGCCCTACAGCTAGACCCCGCTGTACGACCCATCAGGCACAAGGCCCGCCGGGTCCCGTTCGCCCTGAAACCCCGCATAGACGAGGAATTGGACCGGCTCGTGGAGCAAGGAGTGCTGGAGCCGGTGCCCAACGCCCCCTGGGAAACTCCAATTGTCACACCCGTCAAGCCTAACGGTTCGGTCCGCATCTGTGCAGACTACAAATGCACCATAAACAAGGCTCTCACGGCCCATGCATACCCAGTGCCAGTGGTCAGCCATGTCCTCGCCACCCTGGCTGGGTCAAAAATCTTTGGCAAACTGGACTTGGCCCAAGCGTATCAACAGTTGCCTGTGGACGAAGCCACAGCAGAGGCTCAGACGATTGTGACGCACAGAGGGGCATTCAGAGTAAAGCGGCTGCAATTTGGCGTTAGCGTGGCACCAGGCATATTCCAGAATCTAATGGACTCTCTCCTTAAAGGGATTCCGGGCGTCACCCCCTTCTTCGATGATGTACTGATCGCCGGGCCCACACCAGAGGAATTTGAGGACCGCCTCCGCTCCGTCCTGCACCGTTTCCAGACGGCGGGCCTCAAGGTGAAGCGGGAAAAGTGTTTACTGGGAGTGCCGCAGGTGGACTTTCTGGGATTTAAGGTGGACGCAGAAGGGGTCCATCCAACCGGTGACAAGGTACGGGCCATTTGTGAGGCCCCAGCGCCCAAGAGCAAGCCCGAACTTCAGTCATTCTTGGGACTATTGAACTTTTACCATGCCTTCCTTCCCCATAAGGCAGCGGTAGCGGAGCCCCTACACAGACTCCTAGATAAAAGGGCCCCTTGGGTGTGGGGCCAGCGACAAAGGGCCGCATTCCAGGCAGTCAAGGACTTGCTCGTCTCGAACTCGGTCTTGGCACACTTCGACGAGAGGCTGCCAGTGGTGCTGGCATGCGACGCCTCTCCCTATGGCATCGGCGCTGTCCTGGGACACCAACTCCCGGATGGAAGAGAGGTGCCGGTGGCATACTTCTCCCAGACGCTTGCTGCAGCCGAACGAAACTACTCACAGATTGACAAGGAGGGTCTGGCAATCGTGAAGGGCGTAAAAAAATTCCATGATTTCTTGTACGGGCGGCCCTTTACCATAGTGACTGACCACAAGCCGTTGCTTGGCCTGTTTGCCCCCGAGAAGCAGACCCCCCAAGTGTTGTCTCCACGTGTCCTCAGGTGGTCAATTTTCCTTGCCGGCTACCAGTATGCACTAATCCACCGCCCTGGGAAGGCGATGGGCCACGCAGACGCACTCAGCAGGCTACCACTACCAGAAACAGGCCCCGACCCAGCACCTGCGCAAGAGGTTATGACCCTGGAGCTGCTTCCCGACCGACCCATTCAGGCACAAGAAGTTGCGCACCATTCCACAAAAGATAGGGTCATCTCCCGGGTCCTGGACTGGGTGTGGCGAGGATGGCCCAGCAGCAGCCCCGGGCCAGAATTCGCTGGCTACACAAACCGCAAACATGAACTGTCGGCCCACAAGGGGTGCCTGTTATGGGGAAGCAGGGTTGTTGTTCCCCAGCCCCTCCGCAAAAGGGTCCTCACAGCCCTACACGAGACACACCCAGGGGTAGTGAGGATGAAGGCCCTTGCCAGGAGTTATGTGTGGTGGCCGGGGATTGACAGAGAGATAGAGGCCTGGGTCCAACACTGCCAGACCTGCCAAGAATCCCGCCCGGATCCCCCAAGGGCCCCAGTCCAGCCCTGGGAGTCCGCCCGACATCCATGGTCACGCTTGCACGTGGACTTCGCTGGCCCCTTCCAGGGAAAAACATTCTTCATAGTGGTGGATTCCTACACCAAATGGCTGGAGGTCGCACTGGTACCGTCCACTTCTACGGCGGCAGCCATCCGGGTACTACGTAAGCTTTTTGCAACCCACGGGCTCCCTGACACCCTCGTCTCAGACAATGGAACCGCATTCACGTCAGAGGAGTTCCAGACCTTCACAGTGCAGAACGCCATCCGCCACATCCGCTCAGCACCATTCCACCCTGCCACCAATGGCCAAGCGGAGCGCATGGTGCGGACCACCAAAGACAGCCTCCGCCGCATGACACAAGGGGACTGGGAATACCGCCTTGCCGCATTTCTTCTAGCACAGCACAGCACCCCAAGCACAACGACGGGCCGGAGCCCAGCTGAACTACTAATGGGCCGGCGCCTTGCAACTAGACTGGACCGACTTCACCCCGACAGAGCTCAGGATGAGGTAGTGGTGGGGAAAGGCAGGAACCCCCGGACATTTGTGGCCCAGGACGCAGTGTACGCAAAGAATTTTGGGGCAGGCCCAGCATGGGTACCCGCCACAGTCACCAAGGTGACCGGTCCCGTGTCGTACGAGGTACTAACGGAAGGGGGGCAATGTTGGCGCCGCCACTGCGACCAGCTACGGCGACGATTCCCAGGAGGAACCCGGGAGGAGAGCGGGACAGAGGGGTCCCAAGGGGACAGCAGGGCAGTGAGGCCTGTAGAGCGAGAGGGGTGGGCAGGGGAAGCAGAAGCAGTAGGCACAGAGGGGCGCCCCGAGGCTGGAAGGACACCGGAACCAGAGCCACAACCTAGTGCTTCAGTGGCGCCAGACCAGACAGCCCCGGCACAGCCAGCAGCCTCAGAACACGAGCCAGAACCAGAACCCCTGACCAAGGAACACCCCAGGCCACAACGCACACGGAGGCGGCCAGCAGACCTTGGGGACTACGAATGCAACTTCCCGGGCAGGACTGGAACTTAGAGGGGAGGGGTGTTATGTACTGAGCTGAATCCTAGAACAATAGGATTCAGAATCAGCGGGAGCTACCCAATCCAACTCCAGGTGGAAGTGAATCCGCAACCTGATTGGCCTGCTGGAGCAGCCAATCAGGCGGCTGGCAGAAGTGAATCTGCTACCTGATTGGCCTGTAGGAGCAGCCAATCCGGCTGCAGGCAGAAGTCAATCCACAATATAATTGGCCCACAGGTGTAGCCCTGAAGTAGCCAATCACGCAAGGCCCATTGTGTAAATAATGTATATAAGCAGATGGTTTTGGGAAAAGAGCCATTCTTCTTCTCCTCTTCTCCTTGATGACTATGAGCTGAATAAAGAGCATGAAATTCACTCTCGACTCCGAGTACATTTTATTAGGCATCCCCAAACTTCGGCCCTCCAGATATTTTGGACTACAATTCCTATCATCCCTGACCACTGGTCCTCTTAGCTAGGGATCATGGGAGTTGTAGGCCAAAACATCTGGAGGGCCGCAGTTTGGGGATGCCTGGGCTAGATCAATGAAGAGAGTCCCAAGGTTAAATAAGGAGCCACAACCAAAAAGGATCTACTCCTAGGAGACAACAATCAAGGAAGAGTCCCAGAGGAGTGATGCTCTAAAATAATTTGATCTCTAGGTGGGAATAATAATCTGAAATACCCAGGCAGTTCAGAAAACTCAAAACCAGCACTTGGAAACTAAGGGCCAATTCCATGTTAATGTTAAACACATGGCTAGTCCTTGAGCACATATTATTTCTTGCAGAAATAGCAAGCACCGACCAGCTCCAGTTCAGATTAGGACTGTGGTATGCAGTGCTGGTGGCTGTGGGGGCTCTTTAATCCTTTGCCCCCCACTGTGGTCCCAATCCAGATTGGTGTCCCCTCCACATGGCTGCAATTTCTATGGCAATAAAAGCTGTCAATGACCACTAGTTATGATGGCTCTGATGCCAATACCAGTCATTGGGGAACAACAGTGGGGTGGGCTAGTCATCTCATTGCCCACCGTGAGAAACACAGTGCAGGGTGTTTCTTTTTTTCCAGTGCCAGAGTTCCAGGGCTCATCCACACTTCTGCTTGCCCCACTACTTTCCCTTGGGAAAATCCACTGTTTACCACTGAATCAGAGCAAATGTCAACTGGGTTTTCTCCAGATTGATGTTTGCTCTGATTTACACCTAGCAAATGGAGTGGCTGTTGGGTATAAAACTGGACAGCAGAATGGCAGCTAGCCACTGAAACACAAAGTTGGTTCTTCAAACTCAGAATTCTGCATTAGTCTTTGACATAATCTATGGGGTCGTTTGAAGATTACAGGGGGAGAGAGCTTGTGGGATCCACCCTAGTGATAGCTCTGCAACAAAGAAAGCCCCCAAGCTCAGATCTGTCGCACTGAATAAAAGGGTCATCATTTCCCACCAACTTTCAGCTTATGTCAATCCAGTGACTTTGCTAGAGTTGGGCAGGGTGACAAGTCACAGCACAGCCAAGCCCAGGGTGTCATCCTAGCTGTGAACTACCACTGGAATAGTGTGACATTCTTGTTTTACAAGCTGTCACTATACGAACCATCATCATCTGGTGATACTGGACAGACTGAGCAATGGCTGCAATGAAGTTGAATGTTCAAGTCTACGCCGAATGAGCACAAACGGAAGCCATGTTTGCTATCTGAGTATTCAGTCCCGATTTCTCTTGAGAGGGCAACTTTTATTTTTCTGTTGCCTTCAACAGGATTAGAAATAGCAACCTACTATTTCGCCCACTTGTGATGTAAGAGGGCTGTTCTCCCTGCCCTTTAAAACAAGGATAATAGGCTTAATTGGTAGCTTGCTTCCATTCAAAAGTGTCTGCTAGGATTTCAATTATAGGCTCACTTGCAGGGCTTCATAGCTCAGATGCAACCACTGGTTTAACTTGGTGCAATCAGCCCCATTCTGTGCAAAGCACTGCTCCCAAAGGGACATTTTACAGCAGCAGCAGCAGCAGCAGCAACAACAACAACAACAACAACAACAACAACAACAACAACAACATAATAATAATAGAAAGAAGGATGAGGGATTGTTGAAGGGTGTGGGGAGGGGAAAGGATAGTGAAGGCTTTTAATTAGAGAAGGGACTTTTAAAGATAAAGCCAGCATTAAAACCAGTAATGGCTTTCTTAAGAAAGGGCCATGTGAGTCTCACAACACAGAGTTGCCAGTTAGGTTGTCAGCATAGCAATCAAGCAATGGTGCACCAGTTTTGCCAACCACTGGTGGGTGGTATCCACTGGGACAAATTGGGAGTCAATTTGTCCTCAGTGCAAGCTAGGAAAGGTTGAACCTATTACTTTTGGTTTTTGTCAGTTTCTCATTTTTCTAATCTTAAATTCAGTCCTTGACATTTCCAAATCATTTTGCCACATATGCATAGATAGATAGATAGATAGAGCTCCTGAAAATTCACCAGCATTTTCATGTGAATTTCTGCTAACATACATAATCATGCAATTTCCACAACGTAAACAATATTTTTTTACAAAGCATTGTTCCCTGTCACAATGAGATTTTATATATTATTTTCATTCAATAAGTATTTTTATGCACACTTTATTCTAGTGTATGCATTTTTGTACACATTTCTTGGCCGCAGAACTTTATTGCAAAATTCAAAGAAATGCAAATTCCAAAGGATGGCTGGGTTTCAGTTTGCATATTGTTTCAGAAAGTGCAGATTTGGTAGGTTGATTGTAGATGGAATCAAATTCCTCCCTCATCCTGATGCAAGACTCATTCAACACATAGAAAAGAAGAAGAAAAGGAGCCAGCTGAGCTGCTAAAAAGACAGCCAAGACTACTGCTTCAGCCCTCTGTTGTGTTGTTGCATTATCCAATGTTTCTCCTCACACGTTTCCTAGTTTTAAAGGGCGGGAATACGGAAATCAATGATGATCATGCAAATGGAGTGAATGAATCACTCAGTTGCTTACAGCTAAAAGCAACAAATGTCTTCTTCCTCCCCTCCCTGCTCCACCTTTGCAGAAATTCTCCAGTGCCTTCAGCAAGACACTCTCCCTGCTAATCTACGCATCCTCTGGAAGAGCTCCATGGAGATTTATGAGAACATGTTGGCTGAGTCACTGCAGGATTTGCCTGTCACTAAAGTGATATGGGTATAAAAATCAAATAACAGATTGATGCCATCTAATGCAGTTGTGTCAAGGAAGCTGGCTGCTTAAGCCCAGAGACCTGCTCTCAGAGGAGAAGTAAAAGGTTCTGTGGGATTTGCAACCCAATCCTATGAGCCACTGGACTGAGGCGGCAGCTCATATAGGATCAAGCGCTAAGCTCCCAGTGCAAAAGAAATGCCCCTGGGCTGATCCCACTCGTGCAGCAGCATCCCTTGGCTCCCATCACTTTCCACCTGGCCCTTGCTTCATGCTGCCAAATGGTACTGGGGGGAGACAGAGCCCCTCCCCTTTCTGTCTAGCACGCTAGGGTCTCTCCTAGTCCGTAGGAGGTCTAGGGCTGGGACAATTATGTGCTGCCCAATTCTACAATTAAGTATGGACTACAAGGGATGTGTGTTGGTGGGAAACCCTCACTGACCTTATCTCTTAATGAAAGAGCAGGATAAAAATAGGACAGAGAGTTTCTGCTAGGAATAGGACTGGTTTGTTTGTTTGTTTGTTTTTAAATTGTGGCCATTTCCAAACATTACTGCTTGTTCATGCAAGTTTCCACAGTGTCTGCATGATGATGTCGTCCTCATCAAAATTCCATCCCATATTACTTCTCCATTTAGTCTACAGTTCCTTTGGTCCAGCAGCCAACTTGAAAAATATGTCATAATTGTTTTTAGCTGGTTGCTTGATTTTATTGCTTTTAGTGATGTTTAACTGCCTTGGCTTTATAGTTTTGTTTATTTTGCAGTTTGCTTTATTGTGTTTTATTACCTTTTGCTGAATGGTAATCATACAGTAAAACTAGAAGGGGCTACTTTCCCTTTTTGATTTGGTCTCTCAGAACATTAAGAGACACGCTGATCTTGGAACCAGAAACACTTCTCTTGCAGGGTACAAAAAAATTAAGCACGCTTTCCCCGTGGTGTTTTGGAGGCACAGTGAGTCAGAGGTTCCCCACCCCTGAACTAGATACTCCAGCCACCAAATCCAACCTGCCTTTTCTGGAATTGGGTTGACCGACAAGTGAAGGAAGTCCCCAAGCCATCTCAGCCTCACCTCTAGCAGTTTCCCGACAGACCAAATCACAACCACCTTGTTTATTTTATACTGATTAAAATTACAGTCATTGTGAGAGCCCAGTGCTGCCTACTATGAATATACTGCTTATTATAATTCAAAGGGGTGTGTGTCACTGTCGTTCCTTTAAGACTCATTAATCATCCATAGCTGGCTGCACATCTTAGAGCCATATGGGACAACCAGAGGCGTAAGCATATGATGGCTGATTATGGCTGAGGATAGTTAAAGGCACACTTATGCCACACTTTGTCAAGAAGGATGATGGGAGCCTACTGCTTGGAGGGCAATAGGATCCTAGGCATTACTACCCTCTGGGCACCAAACTCCTGGGCATCCCCACCATCCTGTCTGATTTGTGATCACTGCAGTCTTCCTAGGAGACACCACCTCCGGTGCTCAGCACAAGCAAGGCAACCCCTGAGAGGCTGAGTTTCCATGCCAAGATATGACTGGAAAAGACAGCAAAGGGACTGTGCTCTGGATTTTTCTCAGAAGAAGAGGTTGCCCCATGCCCACAGGACCTCTCCATTGCCCCATGGCTCTGCAGCCATCATTACGCAACACATCAGGCGTAACAATGCCTCCACTTTGCATTGTGCTCCAGGGTCACACGCAGACTCTTCCCAGAGCCCAGCTGACCTATTTGCAGCCAATCCCATCGTCAGGATTAGACAAGGAGTTCCCCATGACCAGGCTCCAGGGATCCCCCTAGAGAGACTCAATTCAGGAAATCAAGGAGTAAAAAGAAGGTGCTGAATAAGGCTTGTCTCAAATGTTCTGGTAAATATGAAGGTCAGGTCCACTATTTGTGTCTATTTAGAACAGCACAGGAGGCAGAGAGGAGAGATGTTTCTGAAAACGTGTCCAAAAATTGAGACGCAGCAGCCTGGGAAGCTCACATTTGTTTTGTGTTTTCAGACATTTGGTTCCCCTCCATGTCGGTGGTGGAAACACAAGAGTTTGCCTTTTGCAGTTGAAGCGAAGGGACTCTTAGCCATTGAGAAAAAAATTAAGCCATATCTCAGGAACTCAGCTCTGGAGAGCAAATCCAATGATCTTGCTCTTCTGGAAGTCTTCCAACCTGCTCTATGCATTCTGAAGCTTACAATCAGGTCATCTCTGCTACTGAGCTGCAGCAACATTTAAGAGGTTGCACGCCTAGTGAAGATCAACTGGCCAAATGCTTAGAATCAAGGCACTCTTCGCATTGCTGCCCTCCTTTGTGCCAGGCTGTAAGATTAAAACACATTTACAGGGCTGCTCCACACGTCTTGGCTTGACTGTGTGGGGCAGACAGATGGCATGGAGGGACAACTGAATTTCAGCTGGCAAACTGACTTAATGCTTAAGCTCCCGGCCTTCAGGGGCTGCTTCATACGCTCTGGGTCTTAGGAGCCTTTTAGTGCGGGCTTTTGAATAGTCAGATGGTTGGATGTGTGGCAGTTTCATGTCAATTTCACTCTGGAGACAGGCCTTCATTAAAGTCTGGGAAGCAGATGGCCAGTGCAGGTGTGGGGAGGCAAAAGCTTGACATGAAACTGACAAGCACCTAACCATGCAAAAGTGGCGTGTCCATGGATCTTTCAAAGTCTACGAAAAGAATTGTCTGTGGCAGGACTGGCAGGCCTCATTACCTCCCTGCCAGGGCTCAGTTTCTGATAAGAGAGGTGCCAATTTCAAGCCTTCCATCTGCCTTCCTCCTTGTTCCTAAATTGATTGTGACAGGCTGCAGTTGTTCAGGGGAAAACTCTGCACATGCTCTGAGAAATTTTGCTTTACCATTTCTTCACATATTTCAGGGATCAGATGTGGCACTGAAAACAGATTCTGGAGCTGAATCTGTGCCCCAGCATGAGCTGAGCCCCATTTAAATTCAGTGGGTGGTATTCATCCAAATTTTATTCAGAATAGACCCATTCCAATGAATGAGTACATTAGGACCATTAATTTAAAACTTAGTTGAATGCCACCCAGTGGCTGCATGCTTTAGGGGAAATTAATTCATTCTCTCTCTCTCTCTCTCTCTCTCTCTCTCTCTCTCTCTCTCTCTCTCTCTCTCTTAAAAAAGGACTTTAAAAGTAATCTTCACTGACTCATGTTAAAGGAAGACCCAGCACAGTTTTAATCCACCTGGCTTGCTATTTACATTAACACAACGCTTCTGTTTTGCCATTCACTGTTCTGCCCTCCAACACCCTGGAGTGTCAACACTTTAATTATCTCACTCCACAATCCCTGTGGGTCCTGGAATGCTTGCCCTGGGCTCCCAATTTTCTCTTTGCAGTCACAGCCTTCATCCACCATGAATTCCTTTTCCCTGCTAGCACATTGCCGCATGGCTAACAGCTGTGCAGGATTTGTTGCCACAGCAACAGAGAGAGGCAGGGTGTGGAACCTGGTGACAGAGCATTCCCTCAGGTAGATGGATGGAGAGGAGCATCTGAGAAATGAGCTCATGTCACCTGGAGGGCAGGTAGGGTAATTGATGGCTCTTGCAGCCACAGAGACAGTCGAGCAGCATTTCTGAAATGCCTGGGACTTGGGAGAGGAGATACATACCTAGGAAGCTGCCTTACAGTGAGTCAGATCACTGATCCACCCATCTCAGTACTGTCTGCACTTGACTGGCAGCAGCTCTCTGGGATCGGAGACAGGTCTCCAGGAATTGGGGCTGTAACATTTCACTCTGTGCGACACCAAAATCTGGTGCCCCCCCCGCCCTCTCACCTTCCATTGTTTGTCATTGTTGCAGCGTCTGCTGTGACACCTCTCAGCTTGGCACTCATAATAATAATAATAATAATAATAATAATAATAATAATAATAATAATTTATTATTTATACCCCGCCCATCTGGCTGGGTTTCCCAAGCCACTCTGGGCGGCTTCCAACAGAAAAATAAAACACAGTGATTTATTAAACATTAAAAGCCTCCCTAAACAGGGCTGCCTTCAGATGTCTTCTAAAAGTCTGGTAGTTGTTTTTCTCTTTGACATCTGATGGGAGGGCGTTCCACAGGGCGGGCGCCACTATCGAGAAGGCCCTCTGTCTAGTTCCCTGCAACTTGGCTTCTCGCAATGAGGGAACCGCCAGAAGGCCCTCGGTGCTGGACCTCAGTGTCCGGGCAGAACGATGGAGGTGGAGACGCTCCTTCAGTGCAGGCAAACCAACCGTGCTCCCCTAAATACACCTCTGCAGGGATGTTAGACAGGGAATACTCCTAGCCCTACATGGAGATGCTGGGGATCAAACTTAGGACATTCTGCATGCAAAGCAGATGCTCTAGCACTGAGCTACAGCTCCTCCTTTTCTTCAGGGGCACAGCAGTGATAGAATTGAAATCCCAAGAAGGGGGTCTTCTATTGCAGGCTGGGAGCACAGATTGGGCACTTGATGGACAAAGCGCCCGGCTATTTTTGCCTAATTTATTTACGCACTTCAAGAGGATACCATAATACAGCACCATTTAAACTGATCTGTGATGTGATCATATCTGGACTTCTGTGCACAGTTCTGGCTGCTGCATGTCAGAAAGGATATTGTAGATGTGGAAAAGGTACAGATAAAGGCCACATACCCCAAAATGACCAGGGGACTGGAGCCACTTCCCTATCAGGAAAGATCTGGGACTTTTTAGTTCAGCAAAAAGGCAAGAAAGTGGGGGATACACACAAGAAAGGTTAATAAAATTATGCATAGTGGGGAGAATGTCGATAGAAGATGTCTCCCAGCCTCATACTATCAGAACCTGCGATCATCCAGCAAAGCTAAACATCGGAAGATTCAAGACAGACGAAACAAAGGACTTCTTCACACAGCACATAATTAAATGATGGAATTTGCTCCTTCATTGCCTAGTGATGCCCATCAACTTAAGCAGTAGGCAAATTCAGAGAGGATGAACCTGTCCTTGGCTGCTTCTCATGACAGGGATGTGAGGCAGCATGACTCTGAATACCAGTTGCTGGAGAATAACAGCAGGAGTGGGCGATGGCACTCATAGCCTGATTATGGGCTTCCCAAAGGCATCTGGTTGGCCGCTATGGGAAACAGGATGGTGGGCTCGATAGGTCTTAGACTCAGCAGTGCTCTTCTGATATGAGACTGGCGCTTTATCAGAAGCTGAGGAGTTCTGTGCTTACCTAAAACGTGTTGGTGCAAATCGGAGACATTTGCCTGAAATGGCTTCATTTGTCTACTTCATTTTGATTCAACAAATGTTCTTTTTCCAGAAATGAGGAAAGTTTCTAATTTAATTTGCTGCTGACTGAGGAAAGACGGTTGGGACTCACTGGCCGATCAAGAGGGGTTCAACCTTGGCATTAACAGCACCAGACTCTAACCAACTGAGCTATTTACAACAGATACTGTACTGCATTCCTCATACCTTTTCAGTGTGTTTTCCTCTGTCATCATGAGGAATGGAAACAAACTTTCAGAAAAACCCCCGATGATACTTGGACCTGGAGGATGCCACTGCAGCCACCAGATTATAAATGAAAAGGCACAATCCAATGCTATGCAATTCAGACACAGCCGTGCCAATTTTTAGCACTCCCCACTCCAGTTATATATAGACTGCTATATTTAGCATCCTCCAAGCTTGCCTATATAATCGTAATGCACAGTTGCTGCTTCTCCTCCTGTCACTCAGATTCTGAAGTGCAACATACACCCTTCCAGAAAACCAGTCCCTTGCAACAGGGCTGGCGAACTTGTGGCCCTTCATATATCTCTGGACTCCAGCTCCTATCATCCCCAGCCAGAATGACCAACGGTCAAGGAGGATGGGGGTTGTAGTCCAGCGTCACTTGGAGAGCTAGCAGTCTTTTACCCCAGCTTTACATCGGGGACATTATTACAATTTCTATTTTACTTTTGGGGTAAAATCAGCGCCAGAGCCTAGAAAGTGCCAGGAACAAAAACAAACAAACAAAAACAAAACCCCAAACCACCTGACCTGATAGCCCTTGCTTACATCATCCAATCACTATCCATGTATCCAGTACCATTTTTCTAGAACAAGGGGAGTCAGAACTTACTATGGACACCTTTCCTGTTCTTTTATAATGGCAATGGTCCCCACCTGAGAGGGGCCAGAACTGAGTTCTGGCTTTAAAAAAGCCCCGCATGTATCCCTGTGTAACGAGAAGTCTCAAGTCTGAGCGGAAGCCAGAAAGGAAAAAAAAATAGTGTCCTGTGTATCTCTTGCTAACACAAAGCTTAGCTTCCTTGACATCACGACAACAATACCATTGGTGTTAGAGAAAGGGCTCACCTCCAGGACTCTGCCACTGATGTACCGGTTGCAGGTCTCGCATTTAATGCCAAATTGGGCATGGTAGTCAGATTCACAGTATGGAATGCCATCCCTGTGGGAAAAGATTCAGGCTATGAGGTTTAGAAGAGGGAAAAGGATAGTCAAGAATCTCCCCCCACCCCTCAGCAGAATTTCTATTGTATGATGCTGAAATGTGACCTGCGCTCAAGTGAAGGGCACCAAGGGGGAAAGCAGCCTGCCAGGAGCTTATTTTGGTGTCCAGTCAGAAACTCTAGTTAAGTTCACAAAGGGGCTATGATACTGAGATGTGATAATGATCTTAATGCAGTCTATACACAATGAAGAAGTAACCTAGTGCAATGGCCACCCAACAGCAAGAAAGAACTGTGACCATGCTTAGCCCAACGGAGAGCAGGCCCCTGACTCATGCTTGGGCTCTGACATCTTAATCAGAGGGAAAAGCATGAGGAGTTTTGATAAAGGAGACTAAAGGAGGCAGGCAGGCATTAAATAGTCTGTAGACTTTTCTTTGAGGAGTGTTAAGTCTGACCAAAACCTGCTTCACGCATTACGCTTTCTACACAGTCATTCATATTTGTTTAGGAAAGGGGAGGGGAGGGAACTTGCAAAATATAATGATCAAATTGCAATGTGACTACTATTTTATTTTATTGGCCTGCTGCATATATACTGGGAATCAAACTCAGCACTCAGAAAAACACCCACATGTTATGCTAGCACAAGGATTTGTTTCTGTGTGAAAGGATTCAGAAGATCCTTTGCCCTATCACGCCTAGATTACTCCAGGGCTAAAAGTGTCCATTGATTAACCAGTGTGTATTGAGTAATTAAATCACTAACTGCACAGTAAAAATGTAATGTGGCTTTTAAATGGGATTCTAGCAGACGCTGTCCAGTGACTTTCAGTACTGATGGCAGTTTTACAAACAATTATCTTGAGGGAATTTAAGATAGCTTTACTGCCAATGAAAGTAATTTCTCTGCATTACTCAGTCAAGAGAAAACGTTGCTCTCATTATATAGCCTCAAATATTTCCTGGCACTGTCTGTAACGTCACAGTTTCAACTCTCATCCATCTACACACAGGAGACAGGTGCAGTATTTACTGCAGCAGTCCTGTGGCCTGTCAAATGACGTTTGTAGGAAAGGTGATCTGCTGGTTCCCTCCAGGAGGGAGGCTGCATATCTTTCCCGAGAAAGAGATGTGCAACTCCCCTCTTTGTGCCTTACACAGGGAATGAAAAAGAGGAGGCACAGAAGAGTCACTCTTTCTTTCCCAGCTTGGATGCAAGGTACAAAGTCAAACGAGAGATGCCAGGTGGTGCAGCCTGGAGACCTTCTCCAAGGGCACAGGTCAAATGCTTAGCTTCGAAGCAATCCCCACCCACTCAGCAGAGACATGAGGAATGTGGGCCAGCAGGCCATGGGGAGGAGACACGCACTTGCTGATGTATTCTCCAGTCAGGACGATCCCACAGGTTTGGCACTTGAAGCAGCTGACATGCCACTGTTTCTCCAGGGCCAGGAGAGACTGACCTTGCTTGATCTCCTCCTTGCAACCTGCACATTCTGGGAAGCAAACGAAGCAGAATTAACAACACAGCAGCAGTATCTTGAACAGTTTAAGAAGCAGACACTGAAGGACAGCTGCGCCCACCAATGGCATGCTGCCTTGCAGAATCATGGACAGCACTAACTTGAATGACAGGGCATGCAGTAAATGGTACAGACATTCTGGGAGCCCTGTGCCATTTTCAGGGTCCTGTCCAAATTTTATGCAAGGAGTAGCTATTTATCTAGCACAGGGATGAAGGACCTCAGGGCCAGGAGGGGAGTGCAGCCCTCCAGGCCTCTTTGTCTGGCCCTCAGAATTTTCCCCAGGCCACACCCCTCACTAGACCTCCTTCACATCTTTTGCCTGGCTGGAATATGTCCTTGAAATCTGATGGTGCCTTTTTCTTGCCTGAATGGAGGGGAAAGAGGGGTGTATGTGTAGAAACTAGCCTACTTGCCATGTCACAGGGAGGTGAGATGTGGAGTCCTCACCAAAAGAGGAACAGGAGGTGTCAGCCTTACACCAAGCCCTGGATCAGGCTCCATCAGGGGTGAGGAGCCAAGGTCTCATGAAGAGGCAAAGGAGGGGCCACCCACACTCAGGGTCAGCTCAGCCTCTGACATGAGGGAATGGCAGATTGGAAACCTGTCTCGTCCAAATAAGTGCCAAGGGCTCCTCAGGAGTAAAGGTCTCCTTGAGAGGAAAGGCCTCCTCTGCAAGAAGGTAGATGATAAGAGTCAACCTCTGCACATTCTGATCACAAGTTGTTCTGACCTTGCTGCTTGCCTGACCCTTGTTGTAAGCTCTGTATGCTTGGACCCTGACCTTGGACTGACCCTGGATGCTCCAGTGAGAACAAGACACTGCTTTACAATGGGACACTTTGCATTAGTGGCGCCACCCACTTTTGCCTCTGGGTCCCGCCTATCACAGGAATGTGGGCCCCAGAAGGTTGTCCAGAAGGGAACAGTGGAGAATGGCACAAAGTGGCTCCCAGAATAATTGTTGAGCTAACACACACACAAAATTGCAAGCTGAAAGTTGTAAATATTGCTCTCAGCCCTGTGCTGAAATGAGCACCTAGGGCAGAAAGTGCACTTCCTGTTTTAGGTCACATTTGTTGAGCCTGACTTGGTTTCCCACATTTTACTGCTGGCAAGTAGGGTGCTTATGTAATAGGCCTGTGGAAAGAACGGCCACATTCCAGCTGGCTGCCAATTCCTTCCTCTTCCTTGCTGTTTCCCCTCCTGATCCAACTGCTCAAACCAAGCCAGATGTGGCAATTCAGGTGCACCTTCGCTTTTGAAGAACCTAACCGAGGAGCGCCTGGCAGAAGTGAAAAGGAAAGCAAAGAAACAGAGTTGGGGCACATGGATGGAGCTTCTACACACCACCAGATACTTGAGGGCACCATGGGCCCCTTTGTTTCATCTCCATGCCCCATTGCCCCATTTGGTAGTTGACATTCTGCTGGCAGCCCCCACCTACCCCATGTCTCCCACTAATAGAAATGGAAGGGCATTTTTCGATGCAAGGCTACATCGGAAGAGCTGTTCCCTAACCTCTGCCTGCCTTGGCCATGTCTGGTCTGTGGCGTTATTTACTGGCTTCCCTTCCTTTCCCATTTCCTTCGCTGTCTGCCGAGACCAGTGACAGGAAGCACATGGGCTTGGAAGCCACGACCTTGACTGTGCTCTGACAGCCTCTTTCCTCCTGCTCCTTCAAAAGTGGAGAATCCCCCAGATTTCCAAGTAGCCGCTTTGCTGCCCATGTAGAAGATGGGCTGATCCTTTTGGGAAATCCATTCCCGCAACAACAGAGTGAGTGCAATGAAAAGGTGAAGGGCATCCATCACTGCTGATGCTGTTTTTCACTTGCCACACCTCAAGAGTGCTGGAGGGAGAAAACACGAAGCAGATCTTCAAGCTCCGTTTGCTGTCCCTCCTTTTCTCGCTCTTCACTAATCTGTCAACGCTACCCTCAGGCTTGCCGGCTGCTCACCCTTTTTTGCTACATTCCACCACTAGGAAGGCTTAGGGAAACCTCCAGCTATTTTTAAAAGCGCCATACAACACTTCAGGCAAGTTTGCTCTGGATCCTGGAAGAAAAGGCAGATAATCACGAAAGCCTTATATGTTTTACAGCGGCTACCAAAATGATCTTAAACTCCCACAGCAAAATGTTTTGCCTTTATATATTGTGGGGCGTTCTAACCTGGGTAGCCTTTGCATATACTCTTCCTGCCTCCTTTTCTGAAACAACAGGGAGGTGCTGTTTTAGCAGCACCAGTGAGTGTGCATTAAGAGCAGTGGCTAATATAGGTAGAGAGAGAGAAAGAGAGAAAGAGAGAAAGAGGGAGAGAGAGAGAGAGTCACTGTGTTTCACCTGGACCCATCCTGAATGCTGCTTGCAGCTGGTTATGAATAATCCATGCTGCCCTCAAGTAACCTGAGCTACACAGCCAAGGAGCGGAATATATGCAAGAGTGGATTTCAGGGGAGGATGTGGTCTTCAGGTGACCTGATAGTGGTCTAGGGCATGGAGAGGAAAGGGAGGGGTAGAGGGGCAGAAACCACATAGTGGCCTTCACTTGGTTTCTCTCTCCTGGCTCTAAACAGATTCCTGGAAATCAGACACAGAGGGAGGGGAAGAGAAGAGAAGCATTGTGCAGGTTCAGCAGGATCTGGGCTGCCAGTTTGATTCACAGCACCTGGTTCCTGAGTTTCCAGTAGTAGAAACTGTTGGCTAACTAGCCTATTCTGAGAGTTCTGTTCCATTATTATTATTATTATTATTATTATTATTATTATTATTATTATTATTACTACTACTACTACTACAGCTATAAGGTGATAATTAGAACCCAGAGAACATCTCATTGACTTACTGTAATAGAAAATACCTTAGCAGAGTATTTTCTTACATATTATGTGCACAATGACATATGTGTGACATGTGTAGTATGTGTGCCACATGTAGTATTAGTATTATATATATCACCTTGGTATTACAAGTATCACAAGAATGGAGGCAGGGCCAGCCAAAGACATTCTGAGCCAGGAAATACAAATGACATCCCTATCTTAATAATTAACATGGGGTCCACAATCCACTGGGAAGTTCTCCTCCACATCTCTCATTGTAATGAACTACTATGCCCTTGCTCAGTTCCTGTTTCCTTTGAAGAGACTTGCACCCTAGAGGTCCAATTCTGTCTGTCTCCAAGTACAACAGCATGAATGGAGCCTAAAATACACAGATTGAAGCAGCTGTTTCACTTTGCTGCATGGATGGAAGCTGTTTGTAACTCTGAAATATTGGGATCTGAAAGGAGGACAGCTGCCAAGTTCATCATTCCAAAAACTCCAGGGACAAACTCCAGCCAAAGATGCCATGAAAGATTTTATTGCATTTCAGTGACATCTTTTGATCAATCGGAGACATCGTCTCATAATAAGGAGGGACAAGACACTGTGATGTCTGGGTGCAATCACTTCTTGGATGCAGAAGCTGGTAAAAGAATATTGTTGTCATCAAGTACACATTTCTGCTATCTCTATGTTACTTTAGTGGTTGTAGATACATTAGATTCCAAGCTATAGAAGGCCTCTTCCTCCTTTGATAGCATGGAGGGGACTGACAGATGCAGCTGCTCGGCTTCTGCCTCCCATCCAAAGGAAAGAAGCTGTGTCACAAGACGACCTCCATCTTTCATTGCAAAGGAAAGGCCAATAGTCAACCCTACCCTCAATTCCCACCCTTGCTTGCCTTTACAGGGCATCTCTTTCCTATAGACCAGGGGCAGGGGAGTCCATTGGCCATGCTGGCTGGGGCTGATGGGAGTTGGAGTCCAACAATATCTGGAGGGGCACAGGTTTCCCCATCCCAGGTAAAGATCCTCCACATCTGCTAAAAATGCATTTGCTGACCAGTCTGGAGGTTATCAGTGGGGTACAGCAAACTAAACAGCCTGGAGGTCAGCTGTAGCCTGCAGATCCAGCTGCCAAGACAGAGAGAGCATGTCCTGATATTCAGTTGATGTGGACACATAAACATGGTTCAGTTTTAGGCATCAAAAAATCAACCCTGGATCAAATGGTCACAGTGCAGTTATATACACTCATGCCTTTGGGAAGATTCAGGGAGCCAATACTGAGGAATCCTTGTGGGCACCAACATCTTATATACATATGTATGTATGTATGTATGTATGTATGTATGTATGTATGTATATTAGCTAAGTGCACAAATTTGGAATTATATTTCCAAATGCAGCTGTACAACAAAAAGGGGGAGGGGTCTGCAGAAATGCGGATGGAAGTTTGACTTTCTCTTGTAACAGTGCCTTTTTATGTACTTCTATTATTGTTTCTTAAAATATGTATTTTAAATCATCCTTCCTCAACTAACTCTCAGACATCAACTAATTCTACATGCAGACCACATTCTCAAACATGGTGCTATGTATATGTAAATCTATTGAAATCAATAGGTACAAGTGCTCTCAGCTGGATTGTGTTCACAGTGTTGCTCGTGTTTGGCAGTTCCCTGCAGCCTGGCCAGGAGCAGACTGTCACCAGGGGATGGGACACACACACACACACAGTTTTGTAATCTTTTTGGGGAAGACTGTGCTGTTCTTCCCTTGCAATCAATGTGTCTAAGTAAATCACTAGGGAACAAGAACATCTGTTGCTTCCACACTGACATCACACAGCCTGCATTGCAATTGTGCCCAGCTGGTCCACATCCCAGTGCAGACCACTCGCCAAAAAACGTATTGTACTTTTTAAAGAGTGATTGCCATTTAAAACAGGAGTAGAGAACCTGTTTCAATCTGAGGGCCACATAATTCTCTGGGCAAACTTCTGAGGACCAGATGCCTGTGGTGGGTGGGTCCAGAAGAAGCACCAGAGTTTCAGGACACATTCCAGCCCAGCAAAAACACGCAAGGAGTATGCAAAGTGGAGCCAGTGAGAGATGTGACCTGAGAAAGAGGTACAGCCTGGGGAGACTCTCAAGGGCTCACATCGGATGGAGGTTCTCCGCACATTTACTGGCAAAGTATAAAAATAATGAGATAGGATCTGCTGGACTTACGGCTTGGTCCATGAATCTTGATGGGTTTGTTGCTGATCAGTGAATGGGAGCAGGTTTGGCAAACACAGTCCTTGCCACTGAATGTGACTTTGTCTCCAATGGGGAACGGCTTCCTGAAAGAAAACATCACAAATACTCTGTAGGACTTCAGATATCAGATATCTATGGATCCCCTTTGCCGGTTTGCTAGTTCTTCTTCTTCTACAGCACCTCACACCCATCATTGGATCTATGCCTCTTCAAGCTATCTTCAGTGCTCCTCTGTTTTTCTTTTATGTTTAAGCCTTGCCCCCCCCTCCTCTGTATGTTGCTTTTGAACATGGTATTGAAAATGTTAATTAGAAAAAGGGGACATTGCTCCATTCTCAATCTCCCCCTGTGTTGCAGTATTACTAAAACTCTGGGACAGGCCAATTTGTTCTGCTCCCCTTGGGCCATCCCAGGCATCTCCTATTTCCCCCTTCAACATCTCTGTCATTTTGTTGTCTTCCTTTATACCCTACTTCCCTTCTTTTTTAAAAAAGTTCCAGTTACACCAGAAAGTAGTACAGTTAATATCATTCTCATTGCTTTTGCAACTGAGCAGAACCAACAGCTTAACATCAAACATTATAGCAGCAGATTTCATGATCCTTATTAACATATTTGAACATTTCAATTCAAATATCAATATTTGGTTCATAACGATGAAGGCCTTATATTTTTTTAACAGAAAAAAATGAATATTGCAGAACTAGCAATGCTCTTATCTGCATATGCAGAAAACAGAGAAGTATGTGCACAAAACTCGGCATAGAAAAGTCAATGAGCAGGGACACGCAGGCATCAAGGTAAAGGTAAAGGTAAAGGGACCCCTGACCATTAGGTCCAGTCATGACCGACTCTGGGGTTGCAGCGCTCATCTCGCATTATTGGCCGAGGGAGCCGGCGTATAGCTTCCAGGTCATGTGGCCAGCATGACAAAGCCGCTTCTGGCAAACCAGAGCAGCACATGGAAACGCCGTTTACCTTCCCGCTGTAGCGGTTCCTATTTATCTACTTGCATTTTGACGTGCTTTCGAACTGCTAGGTTGGCAGGAGCTGGGACCAAGCAACGGGAGCTCACCCCGTCACAGGGATTCGAACCACCGACCTTCTGATCAGCAAGCCCTAGGCTCAGTGGTTTAACCACAGCGCCACCTGGGTCAACTTCAACTATATCTTGGGAGACTTCACACACGTAGGCAGAAGGCATGTGAAAAGAAGCATTCCCTCTGCTTCTGGGGTGGCCAATGTGTCATGCAAGGAGTTACCAGGAGTGCTTCATGTTATGAGACAAAAGGAAAGGTTCCCCCCCTCCCGGGCTCCTTCCCCCCTCCTACAACACCTACAAATAAAAGGAAATTGCAGGGAGGGGGAATGAGATGTGCCATGACCCCTATAATAACAGCAATGACTGCCAATGGGCAGACTTTGACGCCCAGGTATATTGGTAGTACATTCTGTTTTCATGAGAAGTGAAGATTTTATTTATATCTACACAGCGGTGGAGCAAGCCAATGGGTGCCTGGGGCAGCATGGGTGCCCTGTGCCTGGTGGCGGGGCAAGCCGCCCGCGGGGTGGGGCGAGCCAGGGCAGGACGCTATGTGGGGCCTCCCGAGTCTGCCTGCCTCCTGCCACTCAGCTGCCCTACAGCTGGGGGGGGGAGGCAGTGGGCGGACCATTTGGGCAGCGTGGAGCCTGCGGGTGCCCAAGCCGTTGCATATCTCCCAGGAGAGACGCGTGGTTCAGGCATGCTGCAGGCCCCATGGTGAGTGCTGCCCACCATTTTGTCACCCCTCCTCAGTGGTAACACCCGGGTTGACCTGCCTCCACCGCACCCCCTTCCTCCGCCCCTGTATCTACACAATCACACCATGCTAACTCCCTGCGGATACACAATCTGGGTGCATGTTTGTATAGTCAATTTAGCTCCTGTGACGCAGCAGCTATGAAAGGTTGCCTCATCATGGATTTGAGAATGCCAGTGGTAGTAGCTCAGTTCACTTTTGGCTGCTCCTCTTTCCTGTTTGTTTAAGTCATGAAGATACTCCAAAGGTTCTGAACACCCTAAGAGAAACTGTGGAAATATTACAATGGAAGCTGTTCTCAGAGGTCCTTTTTACAGAGGATCATTTAAAAGGGTTAGTACACTTTTACTGCCTTGTTCTATTTACACTCAAGATAGTAAAAGGTTAAAAAAAGGGAGCACAAGCTTAAGTAATTCCACCTCTACCCATGTATACAGGTGAAGCAAGGATTCTAATTTGGCTGGTGGCTGCAAGAACACAGCAGCAGTTCATCAGATTTCAGTATCCTGAGTGGAAAAGATGGGATTTTGCACGTGTTGAAGAATGCAGAGCAAGTGCTCCTGTCTATAAAGACACAGGCAATCAAGCAGGCATTTGGGGAAAGTAATTGGGGGAAGGAGGGGGATATACTGTAGCTTGCAGCAAAGGATATGCCATTGAGGAGAAGGGAACGATCTGCACACCTGGTCTATACAAACAAAGCCGTATGTGTTAACATACCCTGAACATTACATGCTTGGATTAATTTCAGTTTAACTGAATAATCACCCTGGAGAACAAATATATTGGGTGGCATAGGACTTCTAGAGAATGCCAGTTTTGTAGTCTGGGATCAGAATGGTTGATCTGTTTCTCATAGGTGGAAGCAGTGATCCCCATCCCATCACGTTTTAAGCTAAAGAAGCTGTATATATAGAGAGGTAAAGTTACAGACTGTCAGGCACCAGGGGTCTCAAATCACCAGTGCCACTATGACAGCTGAACGGAAGAGGCTGAAGTTGTCTTTGGAAAGTGACCCACAGCATGCCAAAGTGAGACAGGGCTTTCCAAACTGTATGTATGACCTTGATCTCCCCAAGAGTTACATTTAAAGCACATGGCTTCCCCAAAGGATTCTGGGAACTGCAGTTTGTTAAGGGTTCTGGGAAGTGTAGATCTTTGCGGGGTAAAGTTTCCATTACTCTTTGTGAGAAGCCATGTGCTTTAAATGTATGGTGTGTATGCAGCCCGTTTCTGAGCAGCAGATCTACCTTGATCAATTTGTGCCCAATGTCCATCTTGACGTACACTTACACCAAACCGCGGCTTGTTCAATCTGTTGTCTCACAATACAGGGACAAGGTATACATTGCCAGCGGTGTCATAGCTGCTTGTACACCTTTCCTGGCAATGCTTGAAGGGAAAATATTGTGTGAGTGCCAACATTGCTATGTGATTCCTTCCAGCAGACTATAGCAATGGTGGTGGCAGTGACGTGTGTGTGTGTGTGTGTGTGCGCGCGTGCCGCACAGCTAGTGTGGCTAATTAAAGACTAGCTTTTCCTGTCACTCATCCTTGCCCATCTTTCATTTTAATGCTCTCCTAATGCACTCCCAACACTAAGAATGACAAATTAATAGACCTGTCCCTCCAGAGTATATCTGAGACCTAGAAGAGTTCATAGCCCCCACAGTAGCTTCACCATTCCCTTGGGAGATTACTAATCCCCTCTCCCCAGTTGCAGGACCATCCATCTACCCTCAGGCTAGTGATTGGCTAGTCATACAACCTGACATCCATACTGCCAGAATTAACCCCTCTCTTGCTTGTCATGCTCTTGATCCAGCCAATGTGGCACAATAATAGGTCATAGAACCAGTTATTGCCTAATGACGCATTGTGCAGGTATGTACTTTTGAATGTGCAAATATCCACTGTTCTGAGAGCGTGTATAGATATTTTATTTTATATTATTTTAGAGAAATGAGTGCAATGCATGTACAGCTTTTTGTCGTTGTGAAGAATGCAGGCATTTCCCAACCAGGCTGTGTTGCCTCATGCTTTAAGAAAATACCCTCTTTCTAGCACATGGTCCCATTGCCCTGGTGCTCCCCAAAGTGTAAGAAAAGGAGGTGCGGCACAGTGCAAGTTTCTACCATGCCGTATCTGCACATTCCACAATGTGGTTTCAGGCTTTCCATTCGGGGTTTTCACTTATGAACGGGTTGCCCACCATCACAGCCAAACATCCCACTCACCTGCACATGCTGCAGACAAAGCACTTTGGGTGGTACGTCCGGCCCAAAGCTGAGATCACCTCTCCCGTGATGAAGTCTTGGCAGCTATCGCAACGTGTGCCATAGAGTTTCTGGTAGTCATGGGTGCAGATGTATTCCCCATTTTTAAAGAAGAAGCCAGACTGAGCTAGGTCACAGCCACACACTACAGAGGGGGAAGCACACACAGATAGAGGAGGTTCAGCCTGTCAGTTATCTTTCCCAAAGCTGACCTGTTCTTCTAAAGCAGGGATGGGCAGAAGGTAGACCAGGCTATACTAGTACATCTCTCTCTCTCTCTCCTCTCTCTCTCTCTCTCTCTCTCTCTCTCCCTCCCTCCCTCCCTCCCTCCCTCCCTCCCTCCCTCCCTCCCTCCCTCTCCCCCCCCTCTCTCCCTCTCTGATTTGCAGTATAGAGTTAGCAAGGACCCTGAGGATCATCTAGTTCAACCCCGGTGATGCAAGAACATGCAGTTGTCCCATATGGGGACTGAACCTGCAATTATCAGCCCCATGCTTTAACCAATTGAACTACAGTATCCAGCTTTTTAAAAAAACAACAAGAAGGGTTTGTTTGTTTGTTTTTAGGTCAACAGGTTGCTGACTCCCAAATGTACAACAGCAACAACAGGATGACTTTTCCCTTCTAAATTAGGCAGCTGAAATGAAGCAAGGACTTTTATGTGAAAGGATGGCGAGCTCAATGCAGTTGTGATACTGAAAAGAACGTGCTCAGGCAAAGCTTGTTCCTTAAATCCTGTTCTTTAATGTGTTTCTTTTGTGTGGGGCTATGTTTGGTAGATCCTGAGGTTCTTAGTAAAAAGCAAAGCAGGCCCCTCAAGTCCAATATCTGACTGCCCTGTTTTAAAGAGCTTGCGTGAGGTGCTACAACAGAGTTGGGGGTGCACTGACAGAAGGAACGTTCCTTGGTCAGAGCAAAGACACTGAGTTGGGAAAGGAAGCCTGAGAATGTTTCCTTGGGCAGTTTGGATGTGTTCGCTCTTCAGGGTGTCTACCTTTTAAACCCAACCAAATGAACTAAAGGGCCAAGCCCCATCATTCAGCCCCACAAGATGTCACTGTTGGGTTGCTGGCAAGGTCTAGAATTAAAAAAGAGAGAGAGAGAAAGCGGGCAGGCCTGTTTTGGGGAGATTTGTGCCCTGCTGACAAAGAGAGCTTGGCTGCTGCTTCGGGTAATTGTCTGTGAGCCTCGGTGCATGACGGCAAGAGACTTTGCCTTCTTTAATTGGGCATTAGCAGATAGCAAGAGGGTACCTGGGCAGAGCAGCCTGGCAGAGGGAAGTCTGACCTTCATGCCATCCACCCTGCTTCTCAGCGTGATGCTGGTGCATCGTATCATTAGTGGCTGCTGCAACCACAAGAGAGAATGGAAAACATAGGCAGTGGCCTTCCCTGTCTTCCTAATCGCCCTGTGAGGTGACTGAGAGAGTCTTGTCACGAAATGGACAAATGGCTCAGTTACCAAAGACATGCGCACACACTTAGACTTAGTGAAAGAAGGAGAAGATTTGACCTATGGCTTTGGACTGCATCTTTTCGATGTGGTTGTGAAGGACCACATCTACAGCATACAGCATACATTTGAAACAGTCATGGCTTTCCCCAAAGAATTCTGGTGCTGAGAATGGTTAGGAGACCCCATCCCCCTCACAGAGTTACAAATCCCAGAGGGGTTGAACAATCAACCCCTCTTCGCAATGAACTCTGGGAATTGTAGCTCTATGAAGGGAAGAAATTCTGATTGGTGGAAAGGTGTGCCCTGCAGTTTGTCCTGCAGTCCCTAAGCTAGATTGCTGCCCTAGGATGGCCGCTGCACATGAGGTGACTCGCCTAGGGCGACATGCTCCACAGAGGGCGGGAGATCCCAATCTGGTCTTTGCAGCAGCTTCCAACTCAGCTTCTGATAAACAGAAGATGCAGCTGAAAGCTGAAACCTGGGAGTTGTGATGCCATTGGTTTCCTTCCATCCTGCCAGGCACAGGTCTGGATTTAGCGAGAGGTCCATGGCACATCTTGCCTCAGGTGCCAAAAGATCTCAAACTGGCCCTGCTGGCAGGTGAATATGAGAGCATATAGACCTGCTTGATTCCCTCTTATCCTGAAGGCTGTGAGCACCTCCAGATAGGATGCCTTGCCTAGATTTGCTGGTTGAAACCTGGTGAACCACACATTGCTCTTAGTATTGATGATGGAACAAGGGGCTGTGCAGCCCCTGCAATTCCTGCTTTCTCACCTTATCTTGGACCCATGAACAAGTTTTTTTCAACATGAGCTCCGCCCACAAATGTTCAGAGGTTTGGAGTGGGCAGCAGGACAGGTGTGTTCAGAGCCCATCACTTCAGCATGTTCTGAGCCCATGCTGAGTTCTGTTGAGACGTGAGTGTTGGGAAATACTTCAGCTCATCCTTGCCCTGTGGATGGAAGGGTGGCTGGGGAGGAGCAACGCTGAGATGTTGTAAAACTTAATGGCCCAGAACGGATGTGAAAGGGCTCCTTAATGCAGTTATTGAAACAGCTGCTCTTATGAAGGGGCAGTAACCGGATCTATAAATTTTACAGTGGGAATTGTGAGAGCTAGATAAGGCACCCTGTTAATTCTCACTCTTACTGTTTTTCACAATTTATTAAATTAAATTAATTGATTACATTTATGGCTCGCCCTTCCTCCTGAAGGATCCCAGGGTGGCAAACGAGTGATAAAGCAATGCATATATCTTAAGAGCATCTTTAAAACAATCTCAGTACAGATGCTGACTGGGAAAGAGCTGAACTTTAAAAGCCTTTTGGAAGAGGAAAGTTTTCAATAGGCACCAAAATACGGCACCTCTTTAATATTTAAGGGGAAGAAGCAAGTTTTCCTTGCTGTGTCCAGCACTTCGCTCTTGTCTGTGTCTGGCATAAAAGTACAAAAAGGCCTTCATGAGAGGCTTTGCATTTCACCACTGGATCCCTGCAAAATGTTCAAAGTGCAAGTGCCTTTTTTGCTTGGCGATCTCTCATTAACAAAAACAAATAATAGCAAAATAGAAACGTTTGGCAACTTTCCAATATTTGCAAATATCAGCTTCAGCTCTAGCCCTAATGCAAAAATACGTGATTTGAAGGCTGCAGCATTCTTTCAGACCCTCCAAGTGTCCCTATTTCCCAGGGATAGTTCTGGATTTACAGCAGCCATCTCGGTTTCTGATTTGATCCTAGAATGTCCTGCTTTTCCTCAGGATGTCCCTATTTTCACTGGAGAAATGTTGGAGGGTATGCAATTATGTGACCCCCGAGCCATCTCAAGGCAGCCCTGTATAGGGCATTTTTATAATGTTTAATAATGGTTTATTTTGTTTTTATATACAGTGTGTTGGAAGTCACCCAGAGTGGCTGGGGAAACCCAGTCTGATGGGCGGGGTCTAAATAATAGAATCATAGAATCTTAAGAGTTGGAAGGGACCCAGAGGGCCATTTAGTCCAATGCAGGAATCTCAGCTAAAGCATCCATGACAGATGGCCATTCAACCTCTGCTTAAAAAGCTCCAAGAAAGGATGAGTCCACCACCTCTCCCATGGACAAAAATTAATTTATTGTTGTTATTATGGAACAGGATGTTCCATTTTCAACGGAGAAATGTTGAAGGGTATGTTCTTTGCCTTTCCTCATTGTCACAATCAGTAAATGGATGCAGTGAATCCATAAGCTTTGGATAAGTGTTGCGTGCCTCTTAAATGCTAAACTGAACACTGCCTTCGCTTGTGAAGGGCTTGATCCTGTAGAATGGGGAGGAATGCCTGACTCTAACCTTTGTGTCCTTTTTGAACAAGGCAGCTAGTCATCCTCCAAAGCACTTACCTTGGCAGGTGAAGCATCTGATGTGGAAGTGATTGCTCTGGACACGCACCACCTCCCCTTTACACGTATCTCCGCAGCGAAAACAGTGGATGATGGTGGGACGGCCCCCAGGGTTGTACGGGTTTTGCTGGAAAGGAACTGCTGGGGAATAGAAAAGGCAGAGCTTGTTAGCAAGCATGCAGGAGGATGGATAGTCAAGAACAGCCAGCTGAGATAAATACATGAGCCAATTTCATGTCAGTCAGAATTTCAACATTCAGTAAATCAGCTTTGGCTGGAGTTCTTTCTTCATCCCCCCCCCCCGCACCTACCTCTTCATGAATGGATGTGTGTGTGTAAAATGCTTGATATTGGTGCACAGTTTAAGGCAACACTGCTTGAGGGTGGAGGCGGGGGAAGAAAGACGATAGGATCCATTCTAGGCATTCTTGAAGAGGGCTGCCTTTCCAAAGAGATTCTGAGTTCTCCGGGGAATTCTCACATCAAAAGTGAAGGTCAGATTTGTCAAGGTTAGTCTGACTACTAGACCCTGAGAATTCTCCAGGGAAGCATCTGATGTATCTGTCTCTGAGCCCTTTCAAAGTAGGCAGTAGACGGTCGAGACCCCCTGGAGAATGGATTGAGAGATAAGGGCTTCCTAACCCTTCTGAATCTTGCAGAGCGCCCTTGCAAAGGGAATCGTTTTCTCTACATCTGTTTCTCTTTCTTTGATGCTTGCTCAGCAAAACTATGTATTCTGCAGACCACTGAAGGTCTGCCAACATAACCAACCCCCCACAACCCCAAACTATGCTCTTATTAGGGAGTATACAGTACCAGAAGTATACATTTTTTCCCTATGTAATGGTAGTGGAGGTTAAACTTTGCTGCTCAGGGATGACTCCCTTCTTGTAAACAGGTAAGCTTTTTTTTATAAAAAAAAATTATTTGTCATCTTTTGACATTATTTATTTATTTATACCCTACTTAATTTTCCCAGGTGACTTCTAAGCACTTTACAAGTATAAAACCGTTGCAAAATTCACATGCACAAACACCCTCTCTGTGAGATGTGCACTCCTGTGCTACAGAGGGAGAGTGCATAGCCTGCAAGCGACTACTAAGGGGGAAAGATGTAACAACAATTCATCAAACAGCACTGAGGAGGGTGGGGTAGGGAGTTATGTTCAGCAGCAATGTCATTGGGCATTAACCCATAGGTGCCCACAACAGTCTAGTCTACACAGCGCCAGCAATTGCAGTGGAAGTGCTTTCTATAGGAAAACGCTGTAAAATGTTGACAAAATACTGTGATGTGATTGCTCATTCAACATGCCTGCAACAGAAGCATCTTTTCCCCATGGATCCCCTAAAAAAAGACTGTGAGCACAGACAGCATTCAGAGTATGAGCTCAGACCTACCCACAAATCAATTGAGTGGCTTTGCATCCCTTTCTGCATCAACCACTAATTTCTGGTCTTGGACTACAAAGACCTCTGCAGCCATTTATTTATGTCCTTCTTGTTTCCTGACATGTTCCTGGCTCTAATCTTTATTCCTCCAACCGCCATCTCCTGCTTCCTTCCACAACTCTGCTGTCCATTCTCTCTTGCTCCTTCTTCCTTTCCCCCTGGAACTCCCTCCCAGAACATTCCCATGGTGTCACCTCCCCTTCCACTGCTCTCCCTTCAAATGCCTCCTTAACAGCCCACTTTCTTCCATGAAGGTCTTTTATTCTTCTTTCTCAGCTGAAACAACGCCAAAGTATGCAAAGCTGCACTTTTCACACCCGCTACTTGCTAGCCTTTCAGTGGCCCCTCTGTTGTCTCCACACTCTTGGAATTCAGACTGTTAAGTTCCTTGGATCATGATTTACATGCAGAGGGTCCAGGTACAACCCCTGACATCTCTAGGTAGGGCTGGAAATGGCTTCTGCCGGATACCCTGGGGAGACTGTTGGTCAGTGCCAGGACTAGCCAACTTAGTGGCCTCCAAATGTTGTTGGACAATACTTCCCACCACCCATGTCAACTAGCTATGCTGGCTGACACATAGTCCTCAACCGTCCCGATTTTCCCAGGATATCTTGGAATTACAGAAGACATCCTAGCTTCTGATGGGATCCTGAAATGTCCCGTTTTCCTGCTCCACCATTGCCACTGCTGACAAGCTCAGGGAGGAGGATGAGCTGGTGCTTGTAGCCAGAACTGGCGCTTGCACATGTCTTTCTATGCTGTGCTCGCTTGAGTCAGCTGGCTTGCATGGCAGAGCAGCACTAAAAGATGCACATCCTGATTTTCGTCAGCAGAATGTTGGGGGCTATGCGGAGGCTGATGAGAACTAGAGTCCACAACATCTGAAAGGTACCACATTGGCTACCCTTTGTGTAGATAACACTGAGATAGATGAACCAATGGTCTGACTCAATATATGGAGACTTCCTGTGCTCCTATGTACTGTAGAAATGTTGTTGACATTCTTACTAGATTGATTATAAACCACCTTGAGAAATCTCTGCTCTGGAAGGTGGCACATAAATTCCTAAATAAAGACATAAATAAAATACCAAAATGGGATATCACGACCATATTTTGTACAGGATTTCAGTGGGGCCAGGAAGTACAGTAGTCAACTACTTGTCCAGTGCCCACTTTCCACACTGAGAACAAAGAATTATCCAGACATTCAGAGAGCAGCAGACATCCTTTTTCAAGCAAGATGGGGAGGTGAGGGGGTCAAGGAATTAATCAACGTTTAAACAAACATTCGTACCAAAAAATAAAAAAAATCTGCGTTGGGTGATTTCGCCTTCAATTATTATGGGCTTCTAGTCTCTAGGGAAACTTCTTGGTGTCCATAGCAACCTGTCACCAAGCTGGTGAGCTCAGTGCCTGATAATATAGGAGGACTGAGCATGATAAGGAAAGGTATTGGGGGTGCAGGGAGGGGGGAAGAAGCATGGGCTGCAGACTTCAATTAAATGGCAGGGCTGTAGCTGTGACTCTTATCTCCCAACAGAAAGTCCTGTTTCTGCAGAAGAAACTTGGTGAGATCTAACCACAGGATTTGTACTTTCCTGCTTTCTCTTATCTCTGCTCAGCATTAAAGAAGTTATTTCCAAGTTCAGGATTGATTAACCCAAGGCTCTTGTTGGATTTCCCCCTCATTTATGTGACTGGCATTCTTTCCCTCTTTCTCCAATTGTTTCCCAGGAGTTTGCCACTCCTCCTTGCCTCTATATGAGAGCATTACAGGCACTGCCTTGCCCCTTTCCAGAGGGACAGTCGATCAGGGCCAAGCTCATTACGCCAAAATAATCCAGTAATAATGTAAGTAGCATTAGGAACCTTGCAGCAACGAGAGGAACGGGGGGGGGGGGAAGCTGAGTGGAATGCCTTAATCTCTCAGTGGTTCACTCCTGCCTGAAGGAGACGTGCTTACTTAGCAAGAAATTAAAGCCAAGTTCACCTCATCTCATCATCATCATTAATGCATTGGTGCTCTTTCTGCACCAATGCAAAGGAATACATGGAGTACCGCTCTCTCTGGTCTAATTCCAGGGAGCCGTAGCTGGGGCAGAGTAGCCAGTGGAGTTTGATGCATTTCCAAACCCTTGTTTAACTCAATGTTCTCAGTGATGAGTAGGCAGTGGGAAAAACAGCAGACAGAGGAGCTCCATAAGACAGCTTGGCTATGGGTCACACCAGTTTACTCACAGAGATGTTACATCTCCAAGATGTTTTAGTGTCTCAGGCAGAGCAGTAAAAGGCTTCCTCCTGTAAACCAGGGTGCACAGTCCCCAAGACCAGCCAATGTATTTAGGTATCTTCTGCACAAGACCCCACAAGCACCTCTATTACTGCCTGATAATAAAAATGAAGCAATAAATTAAATAACTGAGAAACTGCCTTCCATGATGTCCAAAATTTGCTTCCTGAGGCATATGCCTCACTCTCCCTAATGGGAGGGCCAGCTCTGTTTAAGGCCAAAACACACATCCAATGTGCTGTAGGGATGCTACCCAAAGAGCTTCTGTGGGGTAAGTGATCCCCATTAGAGCCCTCATCTAGAGCTACTTGTTGCATGGATTGATGCCCGTGTATTGTGAATTTCCAGGGACCTATCAGTAGCCACCCAAAATGGGAAGAGATTGGATAGAGGATACTCTTGCCAACATGATGGCATCGATTTACATAAGCAATGCCCAGGGATAACCTGCCGCAAGGAAGCTTGTGTGTATGTAATGTAACATGCTCTTCTAGCTTTTGTGGGTTTTCTCTCTTCATGTGCAAAAGCTAAACATGTTCAATAACTGGAGGGAAAGCTCAAGGGGACAATAGCATCTTTTATTTTGCCATATCCTTATATTAAACTTTGTACTGTATTGATTGTGCTGGAAACGTTGCTCAGTCCCAACAGCAATGAATGATGGCACATTCTTCATTGGAGCCTCAGAGCCCTGAATTTGGCCTGAATTTTCCAGTGCCAAGTGAAAAAGCTATGTGCAACGTAGGCAGCAATTATGAATTTTACAGGTGGCACACACTCCCCCCCCCCCAACATCTCTGACCCTACAACAGTAGCAGAATGTGATTGTGAGCCTTTGCTTTCGGAGGAGACAAGCGAAAACTGAAGGTCTCTAGCCATCACTTGGGCATCAAAGATGACATTTCCATTTTGCTCATCATCATGGTGTTATTCCTGTGTACTTGAGCAGGGATCTTCTCAGCAAGCCCTGCTGCATTCTCTGAGCTCTTATCTCCTTGACTCCTTCTTGGCTAATACCTGCTGTGTTCTGCCAGAGGCAGCTGTGATTGGTGGAGGAGCAATCTGTGTCAATTAAACACAGAGGCCATTGGGAGAAGGAGACTGTTGGGGCGATGAAAAGGATTATTATACATGCAGAAAAGTACTGAGTCAGAACTAATGGCCCTACACTGTCACCTCCCTACCTCCCACCCCAAGTAAATGGCAAGTGTCTTGATTATATGCAAAAAGGCAGAACAGATATCACAAATATTGGACTTAGAGGGGTTTAACACTTGTGCTAAAATAGCCTGAGGGTCCTTTATCTTGCTGTGCTCATTAACCTGCAGCTGTGGGTGTCCATGTGGTAATTTACTGTTGCATTCATGAACAATATTTCTTTGGTAAAATGGGATGTTGCATTTCAAAAAGGAGAGCGTTCTGTAGGCACTCTGTGTCAAGAATTATGGCGGTGTTATACTCTGTGTGGGCCATAGATCAGTGTTAGAACATCTGCTTTGTATTATTATTATGCAGATGGTCCAAAATTCAATCACTTGCATTTCCAGGTAGGGTTGGGAGAGACCCCGTGTCTGAAATCCTGGACAGCTACTGCCAGTCAATGTGTAGGCAATACGGAGCTGGATGGGCCAATAGTCTAACTATATTTTGATACAACAGACTGAATACAGCTAGAAAACCAGGGTGGAATATCCCTCTTTCTGTCTCTCCCCACCTCTCTCTCTCCCTCTTACACACACACACACACACACACACACACACACACCTTCAAACACTCATGACACCACCAGCCAGGTTTCCAAGGTGAATATACATGGGTGTTTAAAGATGTGTTTGTGGCATCTCCACTTAGACATGTTTCTTGCAGAAGACAGTGGTGTAATTCCAGCATTTCATGCAGCAACCATAATGCATGGAGCTGTGAGCCATTAAGTTTAGAATCACAGAGTACGGCATGTAGAATGGTACCCAGAGTGCCAGAGGCAGTAGATCTGAGTTCTGAAATGGAGGAAGTGTCTAACAGAATCCTGTCTGTTTACTGACCTAGAGGCATGACAGCTGACTTAAGTTGCTAAGTCTAGTATAAATGCCGCACATGAGAATCTCCTAAATGCCTGATATAAAGTATCTACAAACCACCGCAGAAGCAGCAGGAAGTGGTTCTCATGAGTAGGGATCTATAGACTTACTTGTGGTTATGACAAAAGCAAACCCTGACTACCTTACTCAATGTATTAACTGGTGCAAAAGTGTAATCAAAAGAGTGCACACAAGGTAGTTTAAGGGATCCGGCCAAAAACAGACTATAGATCACATCCACACCATACATTAAAGCATTCTCACACCACTTTAACAGTTATGGATCCCCACCCCACCCCCAGGTTCCTGGGACCTGTAGTTTGGAAAGGGTGTTGAAAATTGTTAAAAAGACCCCCACAAAGCTATAATTCCCAACACTCTTAACCAACAACAGCACCCAGGATTCTTTGATGAAAGCTAAGGCTGTTAGAGTGGTGTAAGTGTGTGGAAGTGACCATAATAACTAGTATACTGGATGGATGGGAGGGGTTGAGTCACATCATTTAGCTAGAATCTAGCTTATGACTGCATGTCCTGAGCTGGATGCAATGCAGACGTGTGGGTGTAAGTTAAAGTATGTTAAGCCCTGCTGAAGACAACACGTAGCTGCAGCAGATGGAGGGTGGGGTCCAGGGAAGAGGAAGAAACCAATGCCTGATATTATGACCACATTCCCATCGGTCCTTTTGACTTCCAGCCATTGCTCACTTTCTACTTGACCACTGCCCCACGTCACAGCCGTGTCCCCACACCTGTGCTCCGGACTAATGCAAACTGGAAGCTATAGATCACCATTAAGAACACATCATTGCAAGCCTCCCAGTGCAAGCACCCGCTTTATAATTCCGTCCCTGGGTGACGTGTTGGCATCTTTGAGTTATCTGCTCTCACAGGGGTACAGAACAGCTTGATCTAATTAACTACCTGTAATTAATTTTTGCGAAGTGCTTTGAGGAGGCACAGGTGAAGGATGCGATAGGAATGCAAAGCAATCTCCGTGTACTGGCAAACATTTAGCGCATTGGGGGTAGGTGATGCGTGGCAGCTTTACCGCGTGGCTGGAGGGTGAAAGGAGCTGGCATGTTTCGATGGATGGGACTATAGTGGCATACGGAAGATGTGGGGATGTTGGCGGCAGCATCTGCGGCGTGTATGGCTGGATGGATGTATGCAACGGAGCATGGCAGTGCATCCTAGTCCGTGCGCATGGCGCTTGTATACCAGCAAGAGGCTGGCAGCATAATCGCAAGGTGGCATTTGATTTGACAGCCTCTCCCCAAAAACTGGCTCATTGGGTAAGCACTTTGCTCCCCATGCAGACTACCCACCTTTGCAACTGCTCCTCCCACTCTTTTCATGCAATGATGGGGACAAACGAATGATTAATCACGTTAATCTCTGCACATTTCCTGCAGTAATTGGCCTGTAAATCATCCTCTCAGAAAAATCCACACCGTGTGGCAGTTGCCAAGGCCAGGGAATAAATAGCACTGTAGGTTTTACAGAGGCATGGCTCCTCTAGGCAGGTAGAGTTTTTGCCCTTGGGTACAACTCTTGAGTAGTACATAGGACAGCTCTGGCAGCTGGCAGCCACCCTCACTAAGTGGGGCTGCCATATTTCCAGGTAGGACTTCCAAGAAATTAATGGAATAAGGGGACAGGGTCAGTCATTTTCTCATAACCAGCCAAACTTCCTGGGTTAGTTGGTCTCTGCATTACAATGGCTGTTTGATCGTCTGCTCTGGAAGACCTGCTTACACTATGTGGCTAGTTATTTAAAGAAGAAAGTTAAAGGAGGGGCATAGTAATCAGACCATTAGTCTATCTACTCCAGTATGGTTTGTTATGATAACTGGCAGTGGCTCCCTGGTGTTTCAATTGGGAGACAATCCTAGCCCTATCTGGAGATGCCAGGGATTGAAATGAGCAAAGCGTGTGCTCAACCACTGAGCTACAGTTCCACCAATCAACACCCACAGCCTTTCCCCTAGTATATGCAAAAGAAGGAACTACAGCAACTGGCTCCCAAGTGTGAGCATGGCTGGAGAACCACACTGCTGAGGTATCTGTGAGGGGCTTTCCCTCCTCACGCCACTGGAATCTCCCCAGCAATGTAAGTGTAGGTGGATGCTCTTGCCTACAAGCTGCCACCCTTCCAGCAGCAGAGAAATTAAATAGATCAGTCTTCTCTGTTTTGCCTGAGCCTCAAAACAATAAAAGAGGCCCATAAAAGGTAAAGGGACCCCTGACCATTAGGTCCAGTCGTGGATGACATTGGCGTTGCGGCGCTCATCTCGCTTTACTGGCCACTTTCTGGTGAACCAGAGCAATGCACGGAAATGCCGTTTACCTTCCCACCGGAGCGGTACCAATTTATCTACTTGCACTTTGACGTGCTTTTGAACTGCTAGCTTGGCAGGAGCAGGGACCGAGCAATGGGAGCTCACCCCGTCGTGGGAATTCGAACCACCAACCTTCTGATCGGCAAGCCCTAGGCTCTGTGGTTTAACCCACAGTGCCACCCGTGCCCATACTACAGCATTTATATCATTAATCCCCCTAGGGCACCATCCTAACCCTGGCTCTGCTGGATATCAACGAGTTAGGATCTGGCTGATCTCCAGCTTAACTGGCTGAGTCCTGGTTCAGCCAGGCTATGCCGGCATAAGTCCCTAACCCTGATTCAGCTGGAGATAAGACAGCACAACTCGCTCAGGCAGGGTGTAACAAACTCAGGCAGTCCCAGCAGATCTTGTGCCAACAAAAGTCTTGGGAAATGGGTTGGGATGCTTGCAAGTTGTGCAATGTATGGCATGTTCCATGTTTGTTTGCTTATCTGGTTGTGTTGCTGCATGTGACTGTGTGACTGGCAGAGCGTGTAGTGGGTAAGCCTGTGGTGTGTGGCATGTGCTTGCTGACTGTCTGCTGTTGTGAGGGCTGGCAGGGACCCTGTGTGCGCACTACCCCTTGCAGGAGTGACCTTTAGGAAGTCTCCCCTGTGCTGGTGGCCATAACTCCCATAGTAATACCAGAGCAGAGCTGGCTCTCTGTGTTTTGCTGATTCTTTTCCCTGCACCTGGCTGGGGCCAGCTCATCTGCCATTTATCTCCCGAGGGGCTCTTTATGCCAGCTTAATTCTTCGGGTGTAACTCATACATATCTCCAATAAAAATAAGGACATCCTATTCTATTCCTTCCAACATTTCGCTGACGAAAACAGGGGCATCCTACGGAAAAGTGGGACATTCTGGGATCAAATCAGAAATTGAGATGACTTCTGAAAATCCAGGACAGTCCCTGGAAAATTGGGACACGAAGGGTCTGGTAACTAATGCTGGCTTCCCATATTTAGGATTGCTCTGCCTGATGCAACCCAGCTATGTCTGATGCGTAGACTTCTCTTCATTCATTGAAAGGCCTCCTTCCTGTTCCCCCTACTTTACCTGTTAGCTGTTCCATTTTCTTCTGCTGACAACAAACATTTGTAAAGCCCCTGAATGTAAAACTTGGCCAGCAACATTTCATTCTGTTTGGTAGTATAATATCTGGAATGGTCATATGGTTTAAGGATTTGAAATCCTATTATAAAACGAATCTTGTGTCTATTTTACTGTGTTGTACGAGCTCTTTCTAGCCTATTGTGTCTAAATATTTAGATAACTGTTGGCTGATTTAAATAGTGCATTGAATCTGGTGCTCTTATGGTTGCTTGGTATAGATTAAGAAATTACAGCAGCTGTTAGCATGATGAGTTATTTTGATCCTATAATAGGGACTTAAAGGTGACGAGATAAACTGTGATATAGTAGAGCCCACAGACAGTTCATAAAAATCCACTAGGAGAGATGCAATTTATCTAGATAACTTGGTCCAACTGGATCCTGAAAGCAAACCATCTCTAAAAATACAATGGCTCTAAAGAGGATTATGCACAGAGATAGTTAAAATGGGGGAGAGAATGAAGTAAAAATAATTTAGAGCATATTGCAGCCCCACAACTTCAGCTGATGGAGGGCTCTCCATCCAAAACCCTCCCTGTTTCCAGTCTGCCTTTGCAAAGTGTTTGATCTTGTTAGCCATATGGCCAGCCATGTGCAAGTCCCAGATTGTAAGCCATCACTAGGGGGTCAATACCAAGAGACAAAACTGCAGTCACTTTCTTGTAACTTCATCCTTGTGTGAGGTTGGCTAAGTTCTGCCTCAGTCAGAACCTGAGCCATTCTAGTCAATGGAACAGAAAGGCTCTGTGCACAGGTGAGATCGTCTATAAATCCAGATCTTAATTAGAGAGTGCAGAGCTGTGACGGAGCTTGGACGATGAACTTGGATCAGATGTCTAGCACCTTAATGTCCTGCTGATAAGCACATTAGAAATGCTATAGAGCTGGAGATTGCTAATGAGTGCTGATTACGGAGCCTCTTTCTGAACAGGTGGGAGCTTGATTATGAAGATCCCCTTCCTTCCCAGATATCTCCATGGTGACTGATGAAAATTCACCTCAATTCAGTTTCAATGATGTGCAATTTCTTGCAGCTTATCAGGAGAATCCAAAATGCATGCACTCATCTTTGTGGGTCTTTGCCAAGTGCTACATGTGAAAGAAGAAGCTTTGCATGTGTTGTCATTGTTGTTGTTTAGTCGTTTAGTTGTGTCCAACTCATCGTGACCCCATGGACCAGAGCACGCCAGGCACTCCTGTCTTCCACTGCCTCCCGCAGTTTGGTCAGACTCATGTTGGTAGCTTTGAGAACACTGTCCAACCATCTCGTCCTCTGTCGTCCCCTTCTCCTTGTGCCCTCCATCTTTCCCAACATCAGGCTCTTTTCCAGGGAGTCTTCTCTTCTCATGAGGTGGCCAAAGTATTGGAGCCTCAGCTTCAGGATCTGTCCTTCCAGTGAGCATTCAGAGCTGATTTCCTAAATAATGGATAGGTTTGATCTTCTTGCAGGCTATGGGACTCTCAAGAATAGTAAGTGTATATCTAAAGCTGCTTCTAGCTGGTTGAAAGGATAAAATTTGTCCTCAAGAACATGATCATTATGGATGTGAAAAAGTCTCATACAGCTAGGCTAGTGAATGTGTTTCTTCTTTGGCCTGCATTTTTTAAAAGACAAAGGCTGCATTCAGAAGTGGAGATAATTGTGCTAGTTTTCCTCATTATAATACTAGTGTTGTATCCAAGATTATAACAATCCTTTCTACCACATGACCTATTGCCTTATGGAACAGTGGCTGTTTGATCAATATACTGTCTTCTCGTACTATGTTTTAAATGGATTGAAATAACTGTATGCTGGAATACTGCCCCCAATTTTGTCACGTGAAATTACAATGCAAAACTCTTCCAATTTTCCAGGCCAACAGGGTTGCAAATGAATTTTTCTGGAAGCAAGTAACATGGAAATAAGCACTAAACTTCTGCTAGATTCCACAAATCTTCTAAAACTTGTTTTTACAGCATGGGAAAGATCACAGAAATTATCTGGGAAGGAAATATCTGGAAAATGGAATATAGTGCTGTCTGAATGCAGCTCAGTTATCCAAGGCAACTGGGGCTGTCAGGACAAGAAGCATAAGATGATCCAGAGGATAAAGGTTCAAGACAAGTCTGGGGCAACTGAGAGAGAATGTCAGAAGCATGTGTGTGTCGGAAGGAAGGAAGATTTTCTTAGTTTAGTTACCGGTAGTCTGTAGCTGAGCTAGTTAGTCTGTAGCTGCCTGGTGAAAAACTGAGAAAACAAACCAGGAGAAATTTCTCCATGGATTTGGTAGTGTCCAAGTTACCTGATCCTATCATTCTTCCATTTTTATTTTTATTTTTGCAGAGATCATCCAGCTATATGTGGGCAGTTTACTTCAGGCTTCATTCTGACCCACTTAAGTGGAAGTAAGCCTCATTGAATTGAATTCAATGGGACTTATTTTGGAATATAGGGTTGTCTTGTCAGTTCCCAGTTCCCATCTTCTTCTTCTTTTTTTACAGTCATACCTCGGGTTGCGTATGCTGCGGGTTGTGTACTTTCAGGTTAAGAACCGTGTGGACCCGGAAGTGTTTACTTCCGGGTTCTGCTGCACGTGCATGCGCAGAAGTGTTCTGCGTGCTTCACGCATGTGCAGAAGCACTCTATTGGCGCTTTGTACATGCGCAGAAGTGCCACTCTAGATACGTACTTTTCGGGGTGCGTACGGCACCCCGGAACAGATCAAGTACGTATCTAGAGGTTCCACTGTATTTCGTTACAGCAAGTGTGGCCAATATGGTGCCTGACAGATGTTGTGGACCACAATCCCTGGCTGTCGGCCACATTGGCAGGGGCTCCACATTGGTTACTCCTGCCTTCCATACAGCTTCATATGCACCCTGATTATGGTAAATCACAGCTCCAAAAACTGAGTCTGCTGCAATCACATCAAGAATCTTTTCTGCACTGGTTTACTCAAGGTGCCTACGTGTTGGTGCATATCAGTAACCTATAAGAAACAGGAAGAAGAGGCAGAAACTGAAAGCTGCAGCAAGTGGTGCATGTGCCGATTCCAGAATTAATTTTAGACATTCTGTAAGTTAAACCAGAAGGCAAACAAAACAGAACGCGGGGCACACCGAGCAAACCAAGGAACAATAGCTGAATGGAATGAAGATCTGGTTATCCTATGCTACTCAAGTCACCCAAAGTTTTAAAATGTCACCCAAATACACACACACACACACACACACACACACACACACACGTACACACACTTAAGATTTGGCAAATCAGCAATCCAGCTGAGGAATTGCCTCTGATTGCCTCTGTTTTTCTATGCTGCTACACAGATGGCAAGAAGGATGCGCACAAGGCTATTTCGTGCTACAGTTTTCCTTGCAGAAAACCTTCCCTTATTGGGTGTGTGTGAGTGTGTGTGCGTGTGACACATATGTGGATCATAAAGAAGTGCTGCACATCTACAAGATACCCAAACAGCAACTTTCTGGCACATGCATATGCAGCAAGATACACACTTGTCATCTAGATGGTTGCTTGCAACTGCTTTGCACATTTCCTTACTTCAAACACAAATATAACATTATTGAACAAGACTCCCTGATTATCTATCCTGTCTTGCAACACCAAAGCTATATATGTAGGAGCCTTCCACAGACAGCTAACTGAGCACATACAGGTCATGGGGCAGAGCTTGCCACCCCCCATCCCCAATCCATTAACTACAGTATCCAGTTCTGAATATCTGAATGGGACTCTTGTTTGCTTCTGGTTCAATCCTCAGTTCCTGTGTGAGAGCTTCCTGTTTAAAGTGAAGGGCATACTTCTAAAACATCTATCTATAGAGGACTCTACAGCCCTGGAGTAGCCAATCCAGAGTAGACCACTGTTCACAGACAATCAAAGCTGTTGTTGAGATTTGCACATGTGTGTGTGTGCGCAACTGGGGCCAGAAACGAGTGCAGAAAGAAATCTGTACAAAGATATGTGTAGTCACTGATGATTTGGATGCTCTTGGGCTGGGCCAGATATTCGCAGTGGGTATCAACTGCACTGCTGAACAGAGATAATGCAAGCCCTTCTCCCTTTTATCCATCAATAAGATTGTCTTCAATGACAGCAGAAGACTCCTACATGTCAGCCTCAATCTATGAAGCAGCAGATGGTCCCCAGAGTAGGCAGCCTCCAGCCAGTATGTCTGCACTCATGTGTGGGGATGTGCAAACACCAGACAAAGGTGAATGTTACTCACACAGCAGCCTGCTGCCAAGAAGAGAGAGGCTGGAAAGGGCATCAGCAGCCGGCACATAGCTGGCTTAACCAGCTGAGAATCTAGCCTTGGAGGGGTCTGTGCGCATGCAGGAAAGGGCTAATTCACAGCCAGCAGAGAAAAAGCTGCCATCAACCCAGTGCAGCCAGACTCATGGTGCTAACTGACTCAGGGCTCCAGCAGGGGAACAGCTGCAGGGATTTCTTTCTGGCACTCCTCTAGTCTCAGCTGCTCAGAAATCTCTCCAACCATCCAAATAAAACACACACACACACGTTTCCAACATTTACATGGAATATAAGAAGCTGCCTTTTACTGAGTAAGGCCATTGGTCCATCTACCTCATTGCTGTCCACACTGACAGGTAATAGTTCTCCAGGATTTCAGGTGGAGGCCATTCCCAGCCCTACTTGCCAGGTATTGAACCTGGGACCTTCTGCAAGCAAGACAAATGTTGTACCACTGAGCTACTGAGCTACCCCATAAGTTGTGCTCATTCAGGAGGAAGACTTGGAAGGGGAACCCACAGTTCCATTGTACAACAATCTAATGTCAGGTCTAGCCCACCATTGTTACTTTATTGGCACGGCAAAATATACGTGTTGCTAAACTGAGCGGGAACAATGGAGAAGACATTTTCTCATCTGCAAAGAGTCAAAGGCAATTTGAAAGAGAGATGGCTGCTTGTACAATCGTCTTACTTTCTCCATTAAACAGGTCTTGCATTTTTAAAAATAAAAATAAAAATAAAATAAAATAAAAACCTGCCCCAGAGTTGACAGTGGGACAAGAAGAAACGAACATGTTAAATGCACTGGTTACAAGAAGCGATGCATCCCTCAAACTCCTTCCAACTTTCTTAGCAGCTGTTGTAGGAGAGCCAGTGTGATGTAATGATCAGAGCGTTGGACTAGGACCTGGGAGACCAGGGTTTGCATCCCTACTTGGCCATGAAGCTCCCTACATGACCTTGGGCCAGTCACTGCCTCACAACCTAACCTACCTCACAGGCTTGTTGTGAGGATAAAATAGGAGAGTTGGAGAAGCATGTGCACCATGCTCCTTGGAGGACAAGGTGATATATAAATGTAATAAGCAAACAATGGAAGACACTCTCTTCCATTGTTTCCCAAGACAGATGCCAACCAACCAAATAAATAGTCTGCCTTCAGTCTGGGGACTAGGAGTATCACCCACACCCCTCCCATGAGGTACCTCTATATCATGACTGGGGGATCCCCAACATGCCTGAAGGTAACTAGCCATGTGGATCAATACTTTGATGGGGACTTTCCCTTGCTCGACAGTGACAAAGGAAGTCAGGACACAGGACAGAACAGGAGAACTTGGAGCACAGCTTTAAGAGACCTCAGGACCATGGTGGCAAATAGATTTTTTGAGAGAGAACTGGAAGCAGTTCATCTGACTGGGTTAGTGTGAACCCAAACAGGCCGAGTAGTGATAAAAGCTTCTTAAAAGGGGAGACCTAATGGCCCTGGAAAAGGTTCGTTTGGGCACTTACATCTTTTGAGTTACAGCGCTGGGTGAAATTACAAACAGCTTTGAAGAAAATGCATTAGTGAACGCAAACCTTCAACAAGGCCAAGCTACGTTTCTTCTCACACCTCACCCATTAGGACCATCTGCAGATCTGGTGGGGGGGGGAGGGCAGGGAGAGAAGCTGGCGCTTCTGTGCTGCTGCTTCATATCTGGCCCTCGGCATCCCCTAATTAGATCACAAGCAGTTACTGCTTCCACCTGCCTTCCGCTGTCAGACACCATAGCTGTCACCGGCACATTGTGTCAGCTCCCACTGTGTGACAAAGGAAAACAAACAATGGGGGAGGGAGGGATGCTGTTGAGGAGGCCACGGGTGCAGCCAAAGTGCCGGATGCCAGTGCAGGCATTGTCACATACCCGATAGCAGCAAAGGAGGGATGTGGCGAGACAGCCAAAGACAGAGGCCTCCAATGAAATCAGGATGGCTACGGACTGTTTATCCTCAGAGAAGGAAAGAGAACGCTGGTAAATTTTAATGTGGGTGAACATGAAACAGACAGCAGGCTTCCCCAAGTGTCCCTGGTTGTCAGAGATGTCCCTCATTTGAACCTCGAGCTGTCCCTCAGGCCCTCATTACCCTTGCAAAGCCACCAATTTTCTTCATCACACACCCCTCTTCTTTCTGGTATATCTGTTAACTGAAGGTAATGGCTGGTTGCAACTACTGAGGTGGTTCAGGTTGCAGGAGTTGTCCTTTGTACGGCCTTTAGTTATATTTTAGCTGTAGTGGGTGGTCTTCAGCTTGGTTTTACTCAGAGTAGACCCACTGAAATTAGTTATGTTATGTTATGTTATGTTATGTTATGTTATGTTATGTTATGTTATGTTATGGTTAGGTTATAGTTATGTTATGTTAGGCCCATAAATTTCAATAGGTCAGCTATGAGTAAAATTTAGTTGACTACTACCTAGCTCAGGCTTAGGCAAACTTGGCCCTCCAGATGTTTCGAGACTACAATTCCCACCATCCCTGACCACTGGTCCTGTAAGCTAGGGAGGATGGGAGTTGTAGTCTCAAAGCATCTGGAGGGCAAAGTTTGCCTATGCCTGACCTAGCTTGTTTTATTGTCTTTTTTTTAAAAAAAAAAAAGTTTGTCAGCTTTTGTGTGTTTTGTAAGTCGCTTTGATACATTTTGTGTTAGAAAGCATTTAATTAATGCAAATAACAATAGCACAGGAATCTGTCATTTCTGGTCACATTTTCCCAGCATGCTGTTTTTCCAAAGGCTGAAGATCAGATGATCATTGAGCTTGAGGCTGGCGGACAGGAGCCCACCAAACCACTTCCTATAGTACTCAGACTTGCAGAGCCAGAGTGAGGACCCTCACCAACATCTTCCAGCTGAGCAGGGTATGCACCAGGCAGGAGGCCATGGAGCATTTGAGAAGTGCCCAGCTTCAGTCCAGAGGGTTAGCCCTTGAAGAAACTAACTTCTCCACAAGGAGAATGTGGGCTGGGGACAGAGACTGAAAAGGCCTCCGTTTGTTTTTGACCTTTGTTGGAGCAATTTGTGCACTTGGAACTGTCTATGGTGCTGCAAGTTCTGGCCCACCTTGTGGTCTCACCCTGTGGGCTGCCCTGCAGGACCAAAACAGTTTAGTCTAGATGGAGATGATGTAATATCATCGCTTAATGCTGCTGTGAATCTAGGAGGGCAAAAATAAGCCTGACGTAACCGGAGGGACCAGAAGATCCTGTTCTGTGCAGTTTCTCCTTTCCTCTTAAAAGCATGTCATTGTTTATTTATGCTTGTAGGTAAAAGAAGGGTTAAAAATTTCCAAGTTTTTATTTTAAACAACAACACTGACTCTCCCTCACTGATAGAGCCTGCTGCATGATTTGCTTGCCCTATGTTTGTAATAGTGACCTCTCCACATACCGAACATGCATGGAAGGCAGGCTGAATAATTTTCTCCTTGTGCTAGACTCTACTGCAACATTTGCATATTGCAAAACAGCCCATGTTTGCTCTTTAACCCAGGTTCGGCATATGCCCTACTGCACAGAAGAAAGTCCTCTCTTTTAAGGCATTCTGTTGTTGCTAATCTTCTGCTCACCTTGTCATACGGAGAGCAAAACCCCCCAAATCCTAACAAGAGAGATCAGCGAAGGGCCTTGAAGCTGCCCATCAACAGCACCTGCAGAGCAGGCTGGGTTGAGACACCAGTCACCCGCTCCCACTATGGTGAGATATATTGTTATTTCCGTTTAAATTATAGAACTCATTTCTAGATTTACATCTATAGCCATAAATCAGCATATGTACATTTTATGCAAATAGGTGGTTTCTTTTGTCCTGTTTTTGCAGGGTGATGCATTCTCTCTTTTGCCAATGAGTAAGGGTATCGGGGGGGTGCAGGTGGCGCTGTGGGTTAAACCGCAGAGCCTAGGGCTTGCTGATCAGAAGGTCGGCGGTTCGAATCCCTGCGATGGGGTGAGCTCCCGTTGCTCGGTCCCAGCTCCTGCCAACCTAGCAGTTCGAAAGCACATCAAAGTGCAAGTAGATAAATAGGTAATACAGCAGGAAGGTAAACAGCATTTCCGTGTGCTGCTCTGGTTCACCAGAAGCAGCTTTGTCATGCTGGCCACATGACCTGGAAGCTGTACGCCGGCTCCCTCGGCCAATAACACGAGATGAGCGCCGCAACCCCACAGTCAGGCACGACTGGACCTAATGGTCAGGGGTCCCTTTACCTTTACCTTTAAGGGTACTGGGGAAGCAAAGGCAGCCCTGTTTAGGGAAGCTTTTAATGTTTAATAGATTGTTGTATTTTAATACTCTGTTGGAAGCCGCCCAGAGTGGCTGGGGAAACCAAGCCAGATGGGCAGGGTATGAATATATTATTATTATTATTATTATTATTATTATTATTATTATTATTATTATTATATTTCCATCCTGCAGAACAGACCCCAGCAGATTCAAGCCACCTTGCCGCCACAGAGAAATGGAGTGGATGTGCAAGACCGTGCAAGGCCAGAGAAGGAATCTTATGCTAGGTCAGGGGGTGGGAAACCTTTTTAAGGATAACGGTAGCAGAACCTGCACAGGGGAGGCCCAGGCCTGTGGCGGGCAGAGCAGCAAATATGCACAACCATGCTGCTAGGGATGTCGGAGAATTCTGTCAGAAATGGCCATGGGAAAGGATATTCTCATGATATGCATGTTCATTCAGATGGAAATCATGCAAGCGAATATGAGCAGTATTCGCAACTAGGTGTTTTTTTTTACTCCGCAAACCTTAGTAAATGGCATTATTTTTCTGCATTTTTTGGCCATTTCTCATCCATTGAAATTAATCACTTAATTAAATGAAGAAGTTGAGTCCATTGCAGATAGCAAGATGAATAGCAGGTTTTAGCAGAAGCTGAACTGTGATGGAAACAGCACTAACAGCAATGAACCCAGGGCAGGACAAAAACTGCTGCCTCCGTACACACACACACACACACACACACACACACACACACACACACACACAGAGAGAGAGAGAGAAGCATGCATGTGTGCGCACACACAACCCTCTCTCCATCCATCCAGCAAGAGGTGTTATCACAATTCAAGGATGGTGTTATCACAATTGAGGGATGGTGAAAGGTACAGCAGCCTGGGAAGATGGAGTGGTATGGGGAGAATTCTGAGGGCCATATAGAGAGGTCTGGAGGGCCATATTTGCCCCATAGCTGCCAAGTTATCCCTTTTTTTACAGGGATTTTCCCTTATGCTGAATAGGCTTCCTCGCGAGAAAAGCGAAAACTTGGCAGCTATGATTTGCCCCCTCACCTTGAGGTTCCTCACACCTGCACTAGGGCTTTGTGAGGAAGCTCCCAGGATCTGCTGAACAAATAGAAATTCTTCTATGAATCAGGCTGCTCCGTTTCCAGTCAACAATGTTAGAAGACATTTCATTGGCAGTCAGAAGCCCTGACAATACTTTTCAGCACCGCACTTGGGAAGAACATTTTGTTGGGGGCTGAGGTCCCAGAACAACAGTGATATCATTCACTTGGGAAGGAAAGAGGAGAAGGCAAGGAGAACAGCGCAAGGGGTGAGGGGGGGGGAGAGAGAGAGAAGGGAAAGGGTTTTTTTTTTTAAAAAAACACACACACACAACAACAACAACCCTGGCTAAGTAAGGCAATAAAGCTGACAAATGTTGGCAGAAGACAGGGGGAAGGGGAAAAAACAAGAGAGGAAAAATAGGGGGAAAGAAACAGTCAGGGCTTTATTTCTGGCTGGGCTCATGGAAATTATTCTCTGTTCTCAAGTGAGGAAGCCTGTCATTGTGTGTGTTGTACTGAGTAACCCTGTTACCTGGCAGTACAGCAGGGAGCTTTAAAAGCTGGGTCTGTTGCCTGCAGGATGTTTACTTCCCCCAGATTTGGCAAGCTGCTAAGCCAGAAGGCGATCCAGCAAGGGATAGGAACCAACAACCCAAAGGCAACTTCCTGGCTTAAGTCATAGGCCACCCCTCCTTGGCTACTGGGTAATTTATAGATGTTTTTCATGTTCAACATTCTGTTTCCACCAGGTCAGAATTGCCCGTATGCAGCTCATTCTTTTTTTATTGGATGACCCAGCCAGGCACACAAGGTAAGCTGAGGTTTTCCGCATACAGTGGTAACTTACATGAGAACACTGGTCTGCTCTCCATCTCTCCATTAAAGCCCCTTTGCCCCTCCCCCGATTTAAAGATGATTTTGAGCTCAGGCGGTGGCACCTCTCAGAACTGCTGACCAGTAGTCCCTGGAAGTTTTCTGTAAATTTTCTGTAAAATTACTTTATTAAAATGCAAAGTTGAGCTTAATAATCACGGAAAACAGGTATGAAATATCAAAGCAGGGACAAAAAGGGAGCCAGTGAAGTCAGCAATACATTCCAGGTTCTTGATAAAATTACACACACACACACACAGAGAGAGAGAGAGAGAGAGAGAGAGAGAGAGAGAGAGAGAGAGAGAGAGAGAGAGAGAGAGAGAGACTTTAAAAAGAAACAACCATTAACACGGAGATCCCTTATTTTTCATGGAGATGAGCTGCATTTCCAGCAAACCTTAGTTTGATGCTCTACACATATTCCTATTTTATTATATTGTCCACAGCCATTTATAGACCAGAACGAGGGGTGGGGAGATTGGTTATGTTCTGCATTATTAACATAAACAATAGAATCATAGCAAACAGAAATAAATTTGTCTTTCCTTTTTTGACCTCTAGAGGTTCTCAGTTTAATTTGTCATTTTTTCTAGTAAGAAATATCTGTTCTGTCTAGATCCCTCCTAAAATGTAAGTTTGTTATCAGGGTTTGCAGTACTGTGTTTTGTTGGAACACAGAAAAAGGAGAACATGTAAACTTCAGGGATTACAATTCGAACAACAAGCACGCAGTCTTTAAAGCTGTAATACAAAGAAGCAAGTCTCTGTGTTTATGGACTTGTTTTGTTCATGAAAGCCGCGAGAACATGAGAGGAACCCTGCTGGACCAGACCAAAGGCCCATCTCGCCTGACATCCTGCTTTCCATTGTGTATGGCCAGCTAGATACCTCTGGGAGGCATACGAACACAGCACCAAGTTAATCTGGAAAAAATAACTGCTTTGTGTTAGTCTGCCTTTGTGTTTGGTTGGAGGGAACGGGGCCTTCTCTGCCCCCCCCCAAGGGCCCCCTGTCTAGACAGAGGTCACAGCTGGGAGATAAAGGGTTAAAGCCCCTCTGCTCCCCACACTGGTATATCGGGTCCTCCAGGGTGCACGTTGCGGTGGGCCCGACAACCAGGTCTAGGTGTTGGGGCGGGGACAATTGGAGCAGCCGCAACACCCTATTGGTGGTCCATCTGGCAGGGTGGAATTGGGCTGAGGGCATGCCAATCAAAGGAACCAGATGGACCCCTATATAACCCCTGCTCATGCCATAGAGAGCTTCCTTCTCTGGCATTGAGCATCAGAACACCCACCCACCTCTCCCTAAGTTAGGGCTTGCTCTTGACCTTGCTATGCTGTCTTTGGGACAGGGGCACGGCAGGAATTTTCCCCACTTAGCTGATTGGCTGTTGCCACTTGGGTTTCGCCTGCCGCATAGCAATTCGTCACAACTTGTAAGGTTGGCGGATAGGCTCTGGTTCATGCTGATAGGGGTAGAATGAGCCCCTACCACCCTATCCACGGGTATTTCCTCTTAAAGGAATCCATTGGACGACTGGTTGGTATTCCCCCAAGCGGGGTGTGCCCTCTCCAGAGTTCTAGGCACACATGGGGGAATCAGGGCCTGGCTGGCAGGCGTCAGTCAGGACCCCCGTCCCAGGTGTGTACCTGGCTGCTGACTCAAGGTGCGTCCTGAGTCAGCGCTACCCTGGGTAGCTTTGGAACCAGAGCCTATGCAACCACTCTACTATTTGCTATTTACTAATTTACTATTAAAAAGCCGCTGGTGCTATTGCACATCTCATTGGGCCCTTGATTAATCGGTATATTGATAAGGGCCACATCTGTTGGGGAACTGCATCCTCAGACTTCAGTGCTTGGTCCCTTTTCCTTGCTGAACCTCTGCTATTCAGTTCTTACAGGCCTATGAACATTCCCAGAGAAAAAGTGATACACGTAGTAAATGGCTCTGCATTGCTACTCCTAGCAGCAACCAAAAGAGAATGTGGACATCTTCACTGCTGTTGGTGAAGAACCGCAACACAGTCCACAAACACTTGGGAAGATCCTGTGCCAGAGAGTGCCTTCCTATTCCAGGAGAGTTTCTGTCGTTAGTGGAAAACTATTGTGCCACAGTGGCCTGAGACTTCCACGTAGGCACATTTTTATATGGCTCCTCCACTCAGTATTTCATTGCCTTGTCCTTATAATGTATTATAATAGGATGGGGAGGGGAAAATATCATCTTGGGGGGGGGGTAGCCTCCAAGCCTATAGCTTTTATAACAATAAGATGAGATTCTGTAGAAAAACAGATGGCCAAAGTGGTCAAAACAGCCGTTCTGTTAAGCCAATAACTTTAGCCAAGTTTGTTAAGCATCTCTTTGGATGACTAAGGAGAACAGGTGACTGGTTGCCATAGAAACTACTAGCTGGAGAGGCTTTCAAAAGGTGGACTAGAGGAGGGCAGGCCTCCCCGCCTCCCCTGGCTGAACGCCAACAATGACTACAAGAGAACAATGTACCTGGGAGCAGTCTTGTTTTGATCTGCACTGGAGAAGATACAGAGGCCTGGCTTGCTCTCTCTGCTGAATCCATAGCTATAGCTTGGGGACACCCCAAAAAAACCTAAGGGGAGAGCAAGGGCTGTAGACATGATACTGCTCTTTGGCCTTCCATCTTATGCTCAGCCTGTATACATGTGTAAATAAAACCATTTATCACAAAGAAACCACCATATCCAGTGACCTTCATGCTAAGGAAACAAATGCAAGGTATGTGCTGGCACTCCTAAAATCTCTTACTACTCAGAGATTGGGGTAGCAGTATCTATAGCACATAGGGATGGGCGAATCAGTCAATTTTTGTTTCTCTGAGTTTTGCATTTTTCCAATCTTATATTCAGTTTTCATGAAAATCTCCTATTATACTCCTAATATACACGCTTGCATGTATTTTTCCTATTATACACATTAATTTTTTTTGCAAAGCAATTTTCCTTCATAGGATGCATTTTTTTTGCATGTCATTTCCACAAATATATGTATATTTATGCACAGTTTACCCCATTATATGTATTTTTGCAAATGTTACTTGGCTGGAGAACTGCACTGCAAAATGAGAAAGGTGTGAATTTCAAAGGATGGTTTCATTCTTGCACTTTTTCAGAAAGTGCAAATTAGTTGAGTTCACCTTTAAAGAGAATGAAAATTTCTCCCTCATCCCTAATAGCATGCCAGCTTCTTACCAACCACTGGATGAG